>NW_026781947.1:0-600000 GCF_031769215.1 Ylistrum balloti | reverse complement strand
CTGTAGATAGATGTAAAGGTATTATGGGTACAATGATGTTATGGTGCTATAGATATATCTCCAGAATGCTACTTGGAATGGATGACTCAAGTTTCAGCTTTACATGTTTTCAACATGAGCTGACCATGTTGATATTTTCATATCATTTCCTGAACTTGAAAATAAGGACACTCAATAGTCTGTCAATCGCTTATAAGTATATCTTGACATTTACTTCACATTTAACCATCAGTCTTACTAACACATGTCCTATTTTTTCCCAATTTTCTTCTCTAAAATTCCCAATTTGCACTTCTAGAAAACAAATTTACGATTTTTTATAAAATACATTACATTTGCCAAAACATCATGTTGAGAGTCTGAGAGCCAATCGTTAACTAGGCCTTTTCTTTTATTACACTATGTGAAAAAACCGAGGAAAGCTGATGCAAAACACACAAAACCTATCAACTTGTTCTTTTTAAAATCCCATCCAGTTGATAAGGAAGGTGAGATTCAGAACGAACCTACTGTATCCGACGACTGTCAGAGTGAGAGTCAGACTCACATCAACATATGTACCAACGTCCGTCCCAGGGTCCGTTTCCCAAAATATCCTGATAAACCCCTATTGATACATTTCTCCTAATAACTATCACATGCATAGCACATAAAACAGCCCTTATAGCTAGCTCACTTGGCCATTTGTACATTTTTTGTTTTTCATTCAATTGTAATCAAACTTTGGAATGTTTTTAAGTATGAACTGGAGTTTTATTTGCATCGAGCTTTGATTTGATGTCTTGTCACTTTCTAAATAAATGGGGTTTTGGACAACAAAAATTCAAATAAGTGTGAAAAAATCAAGAAGATTTCCACAGTAACTCAACAATAACACTCGCATACTTGATTATTTTACTTGTTCAAATCAGGAGAACATATCTTAAAATGAAGCATGCTGTGTTACCTCATAAAGCATGGGTATGGACACAAATGAGTTGCGCATAGAACACAGAAATACTGAGTCTGATTTTTTTCCCCATACAATCAGAGCAAACAGCACAGTATGTGGTTCAAGGAGGTAAAGTGTTTTTCTGTCATCCTAGAAAGAGGATTGTTTACTAGTCTAACAAACCTCATTTGTAGGTTCATAGCCATGAAGTAGTCCAAAACTCGCTTGTGTTCAACTGAAACTCTTTAGGAACAGTAGGTTATAATTTCTACTGAGGTATACACTTTTCCCATCCCGCCGTGGATTATGAGTGGTGCAAACTTCTTTCATTTATGCAAAAGTCGTAGACTAGACCGAGTTCATTTTTTCCCAAATGGACACTAATCATTTTACTTCTCAATGTATTCATGATGTGAGAATAGGCCTGTGCCGTAATTATCGGACATCCGTCATTTTACGGTGGTGTGAATGAATGACGGTTCTGTAGTCGTAAATAGAAGAAAACAAACACTATTTTTACATGATCTTACCTGCTACCAAAAGCAAGGACACGGCTGTTACTATCAAATTCATCTTTTTGTGTTGATGAGGTCGCATACGTCGGATATGGGGGCTACATCTCTTGTAAAATGATATCCGCCATTAAAATTTCCGTCGTAAAAACGCGCGCGTGCGGACTTTCTAAACGTGACGTCACAAGATGGTGGTCGCTGTGTGGATTTACTCAGTACAATTCAATTATGTGCATGGAACTGAGTTGTTTACATGTCTTTTCTTGTATGTTTTAGCAAATAAATAAATTTATTTATTGATGATAGTGTCAGAATTCAATAGATCACACGCAGTGAGGTCACTTTAGGAGATAAAAGTTGAGGCGCCATAAAATCCCAGGCTCTTCTCTCATAAAGTCTTTGCTACAAAAGTACTGAGGTGGATCTTTTTTTCAAATTTTATTTGTAGGTCACCCTTGGTCCCTATAATTGTGCTCGTTTGATTTTAAATCTGAAAATGAAACGGCCGACAGCCGGCTATTTGATTTCTGACTATGTCTGTAAGTTTCTAGAATGGGTCTTTCTCAAACATTGTTTGTCCGCAGTTGTGCCCTTTTGATTTTGGAACTGATTAGAAAAACTTCAATGACTAAGGCGACCATTATGGTTTTGGCAAGTGAAAGACATAATCGCTATTTTTCATCAGGATTTTTATTATTTCATAGGAAAGAAAACAAGAGAAGGGAAAAGATTTAACGTCTAAAGAACAAATAAAGATCAAATTATTGTGGGTGCCACGATCTCTCTGAAATCTCCTGTTTAATCATATGATAGCTCAGACACAAAAATACCCCGTGACCTAGCTACCCGGTTTTTGACACTTCGTTTGTGTTCTGTGCTGTTACATTACTACATCTATGTCTTTGAGTCATGACGACATCTATTGACAGATTTTGGAACTACTTCCATTCATAAAATTTTGTTCAAAAATATCTCAACATTGACCAATCAGAGAGCTGTGTTTCATCATTGCATGACTTGAGATATATCGGGTTATTGGAGTCTTTTGTAAAATCTGTTCGGTTATTTAAGTCACCATTTCGGTAAATATTTTAAGCATCTTGTGTACAAATCAAAACTTGTATATTCTTACGCTAATGTTACGTTAATAAGCTTTTTGACAGATTGAATGAAAGCTCAGTGTACGCCACTCCCAACCTAGGCCGGGCTGTACCAATATAACTACACCTATTGACCATTGACTGACTTGTTTTTGTTTTCATGCGAGGCTGAATTTATTAAAGAGTTTATCAAAACAGGTCACAAAGACCTTGCAAACATGTTTAATAACACTTTCAGATATATTGATGACGTCTTATCTTTATATCACAAGAAATTTATTGACCACGTCCATCGTATATACCAACCTGAATTGGAAATTAGACACAACAGACTCTTCTACATCAGCTGCTTATCTCGATCTTTTCCTATCACGAAACCACTACCGATAACTCTTCACAAAGCTGTATGATAAAGGTGGTAACTTCAATTTCCTCATTGTGAATTTTCCTTTCCTGGGTAGCAAAATTCTGCATCCCCAACCTATGGTGTTCATTATTCAAAGATCGGAAATGACAAATGAATTTTCACCCCAAATTACAACTTAGGTTCTTTTCTTTATTTCTTTTTTAATCTAACACTTTGGACGGAATCACATTAAAGTTTATTTTTTTATCGGCAATACACACTGGATCCTGATTAATCCGTAGGCTATCTATACGAGATTTTATCATGTCTTGGTCGCGACCGATGATAGTCAGAATCGCTAACGACCCGTACAAGAATCGGCATTTAGGCAGTGTTTTATATACATATGTAGTTTGCAAATGGAATGTTGATATCAGATTTAGGAAACACTGTTGCAAATGTGACACTTTGTCACTTGGCTTACTCTAACTGAAAGTAATGAATTCCGTTTTGTAATACTGAGTGTTTGATAAATAAACTATTTTTTCAGTCTAATCCGAAGTTCTGGGCTGCATTTGTATATTTTACCAGTTTAAATATGAATATGACTAATGACTTTAACACTAAGTGATACATCTAACAAAGAAAACGACAACAAGAAAACCAATCGAAAGAAGAAGTGTTAAAAAGGTCGTTAAGAAATAAAAATATGGATTGATCTGTAACTTGTAATTTTGTAGTTACATACTCGATTTCACTTCATTATCTGTAGGCACGACGAAAAGAAACCAGAAAAAAATACAACGGTAGAGACAGGCGGACGACTGGACGGACAGATGGGACAGCTTCTCTATTTACCCCGGTAAACTGGTAAAAACCTGAAGTTTGCACCTGAAATCCATTTATCAATTTTATAGATAAATGTTGTCGTGGAGTTGATTGCTCGTAAATCGCTCATCATTAAAATCTCAGTATACGTCGTAGTTAACATAATTTAAAAATCTATGTAAAAGGACTCTACCTTTTAGACTCTCAAATCCTAACACTATTGAAATAAATAAATAAAGGGTTAATGGAACAGTTTAATCTGCTTTCAATTCTACAACAGTTTTGAAACAAACCTGAGCTCACAGGGTTCCTCACAAGGAATCAAAGGATGGAGAGAAGATGGATGAAAACAGAAGGAAGGAATAATGTACAATATCTGGTCGAAATGGTGCGAAGTTCCTTTGTTATTTGTATGTATTTATCCACTAAAATATGATAAAGAAATATTGATACTTTATGATATTCCAGGATTGTGGAAGACGGGAGACAATCGACTGATGATGGCACTATAGGTAAATCCGACAACAAGCTTCGTCCAGCACCGTACACGTAAAAAAATGGATGCTCCTGACTCTCGAGTTCAAAGGTGCCAGAAAAATTGAAATTTTAAAATTTCAAATACGATATTTTTGAAATTTAAAAAATTTCAATAATATCGTGTTCTCTAGTTTCATTATACTGGCAGCATATCACTTACTCTGTGACCAGATTGACAGTAAACAGTCCGTCATATGCAGTTGAAGCAATCCGAGTCAATCTGTATTTATAATGTGTCTCCCGATGGACATCTATGCATGAGAAGAGGACTGTAACAACCTCTAGCACACTGGTGTTTAAGAACTTATATTTTCTCCGTGCATTACCAGTCTTTTAATGTCTTTCATGGAAAAAAATATCTTTTTTTTATGAAATAACAGAACTAGAAGATATAACATAAATACAATATTCTATTATTATTTTTATCATTAAAATTGTTATTATTATTACTAGTGGTCATTAAGTTGGCCAATTTAAATGTATATGAGACTGTAGTCCGGAGGTTCTGACAATCTATCCGCGATTATGTCTTGTATTAGTCACGTGCCTACACAAAATAAAATCATGGATCGATAGACGTCGTACTAACGAGATTGTTATATGTATTAAGAGACATTTCGGTGAGGACAAGGAATAGAAAACACACCAATATTGTTTATTGCGTTTTAAATGTCACTTCCTAGAACGCCCGTCCTGCATCTTCGGAAATTTATTTTTTTTAAATGAGCATATTAGATACACCTTTTTCTATCTTTAGCCTATTATCAGCTGATGTAATCGATATCATCAGAGACGTATATGTCATATATATACGCCTCTGATATCATGTTGTAGATTTTAAATATATCAATTTCGTCTTTGCAATTGCGTATCTGTTGGTATTATTAACAATTCTAATAAAAGACACGATATGATATTAATAATCATATTGATAATTACAATAATATTGATATTCACCTGTTTTATTATTTTAGATATTGTACTATGACGATATAAATCCGGAACGCCGTCGGTTTTTTTTTATATTTAGAACATGTACTCTTCCGGTTATCGCCCGTGACGAGATGCAATACTATGACTTACGTTAGGCGAACAATTAATCATTTATATCAGATATTATCATAATGCAGTAATCCCAATACGAAGTTCACATGTAGAATTTAAAGGCAAATGTTTCCTTTTATTTCAGTGTGTGACAGCCTCGACGTTACTCGATTCTGAGGATTGACGAACAATGCGTAAGTAGAGTGAATTAGCCCTGGAATGTTACCGGAGGATGGCTGCCAATTCAGCCTCCTCAAAACGATGGTGTATAGCCTAGTCCTTTCTTACCATCTCATAAGGGTATGAAATTATGATATGACACCCACAGAAAGGACTTTCACACAGTTTCCGGAATGTCAAATTGTCATAATTCCTCCAAATTCACCTAATGTGTCGGAATTAGGTTACCACTAAAAAAAAAATCGACAACCAGTTTCCACTTCTACCAAATAATCGACCTACGTTAGCACACTGTTCATCATTTCAAAATAATTTAATAGAGGGTCGTTTGTATTATAAGTAGGAGAGACGGAGAGTTCTTGATTTTGAAAAAAATAGATTTAAATATATAAGGCGTGTTGGAAGTTACCAGATCTGCTAGGAGTTTGGTACAGTATTATGGAAAAGGTATTTTGTAGATTCAGTATTACAGAGAGGTAATATTGGTAAGAGAGGTGATGCAAGTATCTAGTTTGTAGTAAGGCTGTAATGAGTACCCGGGTCATCGCTGCGGGTAAGTTTCGTTCCAGCCTGGGTTGCAAAATGTGTACCTGGTTAACTGAGTCAGGATTATTACCTAGTACTATTGTAAAGTTCACAATAGAAAGTTTCAAGTACCTTTATACACTTGTAGGCTGTCTGTTGATAAGAAACAATGTTTAATATGCACATAAACATATCTGTTGTATGAACGGCTACTTTATACAGTAGATTTTAAGTTCTGGTAATGTGCACAAACTAACCATTGTTAACCAAGCAACATGGCTTCCTTGATCGAAGTGTATGTTAGTTGTAATTTTACAAAGTCTTAAATACTTTGTAGTAATCATTTTCTCTACATAGCCAATAACGTCTTTGCTACTAAATGATGTTAGTTAGCCAATAATACTTAAAAAAATTGGGATTTATCACTATTACCATGAATTTGTGGTGATCATGTTACTAAAACTTGCGGGTAGCCATGTACAGGAGTTTCAATGATAAGAGTACCAGGGGCGAAAATTGTGTACCTGTGACAGTCCTGGTCTGTTGTGATAGTGGTGTCAAGGATATTTATAAATGTGCACTTCTGATGGGCATTGTTCCATTGTCAGCGAGGGAGTTATAATTAGCCAATTGAGATTAAGCATCATATCACAATAACTATGGAGGTATTTTGATACCTGTTGGATACCATATCTAATTTATGAATGTTTTTGGTGGAAGTCTCACACAGAACAGAGCATATTCTAAGGTCGTTTCAGAAATTACCTGTTGTGTGAAATACAATGTTTTTGTGTTACATGTTTCAACTTTCTGAAAGATTCAAGACTAAAAATAAATTTCTATGAGCTCACCACACACGTCTCGCCACTTTAACAGAAATGTAGACAAATATTAGTATCAGTAAATATCATTGTCATGGGGATCAGCACTCCATCTGAACACTTTGACCCACATGATTTATGCATCTTTTCTGAATAATCAAGACACCTAGATATGGTCATGCACTTGATCAAGACACCTAGATATTGTCATACACTTGATCAAGACACCTAGATATGGACATAGTATGATACAAATAGAAATAAATATTCAAATAGGGTATAAGATATATGTAGGTTCATAAATCATGTAATTATCTTTAAACCCCTTAGGTGGCATATAGATATAAAATCATAATCTATCAGAAGTTTCTTGAAAAGAAAATCAGATTGAGTAGGTAGTACATCATAGTTTAAATTCTTTTCCAAAATCCTTAAAATGTATTGAAGGTGTAACACTAGGTAAGTAGGCACAATTAGGTACCTGACTGACATTACATGTAATGGGTTTGTGTCTGGTGATTATAATTTGTCCATTCATTTCAATTTCCAATTTTTCAGAAATGCAATGATTCTATATCATTGTCCTGTAATCGTAGTAAGTCAGCTACACCATCAGCCTGAGTTTATATTATAATACAGTTAGTGTAATGTTTTCTCTTCCAGGACCATGAGCTGGTGGAGGAATGGGATATACTTGTTTGTATTGGCGATATTTCCTAGCTGTGGTGCCCTGACTGTGAATCCATCAGACCTTGAAGCCCCTCCTAGGTACCCTAACCCTGTTAAACCCGAGATATTATGTCTTATGTGCTCACCAGGTACATACCTTAAGAGTCATTGTACTCTCAACTTAACAAACTCGGTGTGTCAAGAATGCGAAGTCGGTAGATTCTCTATCAACTATAACAGGGCTGTATCATGTGAGGCCTGTCGTACTCCGGAGAAAGGATGTCCCATCCGTAATGCTCATCTCATCATCACCTGTAATTCTACCACAAATAATTTCTGTGTGTGTAACAATGGATATTATTACCATTCCAAATCTCAAAATCCAATGTCACAGTATGAAGGAGATTGTGAACTGCATACATCATGTCCAGTTGGAGAAGGGGTCAAAGTTCTTGGTAAGTTATTTATTGAATTAACTTTTGTTGATAAGGTTATCGTTTATTTATTTTGTTTGATGTCTCTATCATGCCAAAGGGACAAGTGAGATATAGGGATATCGCAGCTTCCATCATGTGTCAACTTTTGCAATATATTCCAACTATTCATGAATGACTAAGTGGATTTTAATCAAAGTTGGTCTGAAGGATCCTTGGGTGAAGGGAAATCGTTTTTGTATAAATGGTGGGACCAGATGGGCGAGGCCAACCAGGGAAAATCTATGAATTTCTTTAAGATCTATCTTGTTCTTCAGGAATCACAGGATATTGTAAAGATTTGGTCTGAAGCATGCTTTGGTGAAGGGAAATCAATTTTATATAAACTTAGGGTCTCAACCCCTTGGAGCCAGAGTGGCAGAGCCCAATAGGGGAAATCTATCAATTTCTTATAAATCTATCTTGTTCTTTAGGCATTGCAGGATAATGTCCAGATTTGGTCTGAAGCATGCTTGAGTGAAGGGAAATCAGTTTTGTATCAAATATGTGTTTCGGCTCCCTGGGGTCGAATGGGAGGGCCAAACAGGGAAAACCTAACACCCAAGTAGATTTAGTTTATTTTCATGTAATTGCTTTGCACCATCAACCATTCATGTTGATCTTTGGTTCTTTGAAACAGCTATGATCCCCACTGAATGAATATAGCACTGCTGATCATGAGCATTGGGAGATTAACATAATCATACCTGATGATTTGTCCTTGAGGTCTGGTCCCACCCCAGAACAGATTACATCTTCAGAGCCATTGAGATTATCATCCTATAGATTAATAGCATTGCTGGACTTCAAGTTATTAAAGGGATATTCTACCCACAGTGCAAAGATATCTTGTTGTTCCATTCATTTTTTTAATATTTCTCTAATCATGACTATTCAAATTATTGCAAGCATTAAAATATCCTTCTGTGGTCAGGTCGGACAGCCAGAATTGGTGAAAAACACCCCCTGGTCAGTATCAAATTAGAATGTGCAAATACACGTATAGCGCGTTTAACACGTGATCATTTTTAATCCGAGACTGCAAAAACAAAACCACTGTCAGATGACCAGTTGTCCAACATAATCAGCACTTCATTTTTGTTCATTTTTCGCTGGCTGTTCTCTTTCATAAACTGCTGCCACCTCCCATAATGTTTCCCAATGGTGATGTGTGGGTTTTGTCTTGCCAATTTCGGCTTTCTCTTCTTCCTTTCTGAATTAGAAACTATTTTATCTTTCGACCTAAACGTGTCTCCTTGGGAGTAGCCATTTTGCATTTGTTTAAAGTCTATTACACAGCAGACACACACCTGTTGTGATGTCACCTGGGCAGCATGAACATTTGTAAACAGCTAGACCCACTTAAAATTCTTAAAATAAATAGCGAAAGTTGATTTTTTGGGGAAATCGAGTCATCGGATTTCCGTAAGAATATAGGTACATGCTTTTTGTACAATTTTCTCAAAAAGCATCTTATGAAATCCTAACTTGGGCAAAATATCCCTTTTGGATGAGGCTCAACAGGGAAATATTTTCCTTTTAAAGAAATGTAAAGGTTTTTCATTATTGACTTAAATATCCAGATGAGTGATACAAGCTCTCTGGACCTCTTATTAATGTTAAGAATAGAACAAAATAATCCAAAATAAAGAAGTGAAATATAGTAAAGTTGAGTAATAGTAAAATTTGATCAACTACAGAGGTCTGACATTGACAATATACTGTTACAGGAACAGCAGATAATGATACTAGGTGTGAACATTGTCCAAGTGGATTCTTCTCTGATAAAGTGTCCTCAACTGCTGCATGTCAGCCTTACAGAACCTGCTCAGAAGGAACTGTTCCAAAAGGAGGAACAAGAAAGAGAGATATGTCTTGTCAAGATAATGGTAAGTGTGTGTAAGACAGCTCCTCCCAGTCTCTGTAACCCTATTCCTGTATCTGTCATCATCCTAATCCCTGTATCTGTCATCATTCCAATCCCTGTATCTGTCATCATCCCAATCCCTGTATCTGTCATCATCCCAATCCCTGTATCTGTCATCATTCCAATCCTTGTATCTGTCATCATCCCAATCCCTGTATCTGTCATCATCCCGATCCCTGTATCTGTCATCATTCTAAACCCTGTATCTGTCATCATCCAAACCCCTGTATCTGTCATTTTTCCTATTCCTGTATCTGTCATCATCCCAATCCCTGTATCTGTCATCATCCCAATCCCTGTATCTGTCATCATCCCAATCCCTGTATCTGTCATCATCCCAATCCCTGTATCTGTCATCATCCCAATCCCTGTATCTGTCATCATCCTAAACCCTGTATCTGTCATCATTCCAATCCCTGTATCTGTCATCATCCTAAACCCTGTATCTGTCATCATCCCAATCCCTGTATCTGTCATCATCCCAATCCCTGTATTTGTCATCATCCCAATCCCTGTATCTGTCATCATTCCTATTCCTGTATCTGTCATCATCCTAAACCCTGTATCTGTCATCATCCCAATCCTTGTATCTGTCATCATCCCAATCCCTGTATCTGTCATCATCCCAATCCCTGTATCTGTCATCATCATATCTGTCATCCCTAAACCCTGTATCTGTCATCCCTGTATCTGTCATCATCCCAATCCCTCCCATGTATCTGTCATCATCCCAATCCCTGTATCTGTCATCATTCCTATCCCTGTATCTGTCATCATCCCAATCCCTGTATCTGTCATCATCCCAATCCCTGTATCTGTCATCATCCTAAACCCTGTATCTGTCATCATCCTAAACCCTGTATCTGTCATCATCCCAATCCCTGTATCTGTCATCATTCCTATCCCTGTATCTGTCATCATTCCTATTCCTGTATCTGTCATCATTCCTATCCTTGTATCTGTCATCATCCTAAACCCTGTATCTGTCATCATCCTAAACCCTGTATCTGTCATCATCCTAAACCCTGTATCTGTCATCATCCCAATCCCTGTATCTGTCATCATCCCAATCCCTGTATCTGTCATCATCCCAATCCCTGTATCTGTCATCATCCTAAACCCTGTATCTGTCATCATCCCAATCCTTGTATCTGTCATCATCCCAATCCCTGTATCTGTCATCATCCTAAACCCTGTATCTGTCATCATCCTAAACCCTGTATCTGTCATCATCCCAATCCCTGTATCTGTCATCATCCCAATCCCTGTATCTGTCATCATCCCAATCCCTGTATCTGTCATCATCCCTATCCCTGTATCTGTATCATCCCTATCCCTGTATCTGTCATCATCTCAATCCCTGTATCTGTCATCATCCCAATCCTTGTATATGTCATCATCCTAAATCCTGTATCTCATCATCTCAATCCCTGTATCTGTCTCATTCCTATTCCATTATCTGTCATCATCCTAAATCCTGTATCTGTCATCATCCTAAACCCTGTATCTGTCATCATCCCAATCCCTGTATCTGTCATCATCCCAATCCCTGTATCTGTCATCATCCCAATCCCTGTATCTGTCATCATCCTAATCCCTGTATCTGTCATCATTCCAATCCCTGTATCTGTCATCATCCCAATCCCTGTATCTGTCATCATTCCAATCCCTGTATCTGTCATCATCCAGATCCCTGAATCTGTCATCATTCCTATCCCTGTATCTGTCATCATCTCAATCCCTGTATCTGTCATCATCCCAATCCCTGTATCTGTCATCATTCCTATCCCTGTATCTGTCATCATCCCAATCCCTGTATCTGTCATCATCCCAATCCCTGTATCTGTCATCATCCTAAACCCTGTATCTGTCATCATTCCTATCCCTGTATCTGTCATCATCCCAATCCCTGTATTTGTCATCATCCTAAACCCTGTATCTGTCATCATCCCAATCCCTGTATCTGTCATCATTCCTATCCCTGTATCTGTCATCATCCCAGTCCTTGTATCTGTCATCATTCCAATCCCTGTATCTGTCGTCATCCCAATCCCTGTATCTGTCATCATCCCAATCCCTGTATCTGTCATCATTCCAATCCTTGTATCTGTCATCATCCCAATCCCTGTATCTGTCATCATCCCGATCCCTGTATCTGTCATCATTCCTATCCCTGTATCTGTCATCATCTCAATCCCTGTATCTGTCATCATCCCAATCCCTGTATCTGTCATCATCCCAATCCCTGTATCTGTCATCATTCCAATCCCTGTATCTGTCATCATTCCAATCCCTGTATCTGTCATCATCCCTATCCCTGTATCTGTCATCATCCCAATCCCTGTATCTGTCATCATCCCAATACCTGTATCTGTCATCATCCCAATCCCTGTATTTGTCATCATCCTAAACCCTGTATCTGTCATCATTCCTATCCCTGTATCTGTCATCATCCCAATCCCTGTATCTGTCATCATCCCAATCCCTGTATCTGTCATCATCCCAATCCCTGTATCTGTCATCATCCTGTATCTGTCATCATCCTAATCCCTGTGTCATCTGTCATCATCCCAATCCCTGTATCTGTCATCATCCCATCCCTGTATCTGTCATCATCCCAATCCCTGTATCTGTCATCATCTCAATTCCTGTATCTGTCATCATTCCTATCCTTGTATCTGTCATCATCCTAAACCCTGTATCTGTCATCATCCTAAACCCTGTATCTGTCATCATCCTAAACCCTGTATCTGTCATCATTCCTATTCCTGTATCTGTCATCATTCCTATCCCTGTATCTGTCATCATCCCAATCCCTGTATCTGTCATCATCCCAATCCCTGTATCTGTCATCATCCCAATCCCTGTATCTGTCATCATCCCAATCCCTGTATCTGTCATCATCCCAATCCCTGTATCTGTCATCATTCCTATCCCTGTATCTGTCATCATCCCAATCCCTGTATCATGTTGTCATCCTGGACATTTTTCTAATGTACTCAAATTTTTGATAGATACCACAGAGAAGATGGCTGATGGAGAAATTATTGGCATAGTGCTTGGAGTACTAATAGCAGTCATAATTATGATTGTAATTGTTTTCTGCCTGTGGAAGAGGAGAAGGAGGCAGGAATCGAGTGAGAGGTAAGATATATCCATTTACTTTTGTAGGGATGCAAGTTTTTACATTAACAGTGGTTCGGTGAGGTTATGTTATATTGAGTGGTATGTTAAAAATTTAAATTAGGTTTAGCTTTTTTAAAAAGTTTGTCAGTGATTGTGGAAACAATTTCACTTTGTTTGACTGTAGTTTCCCATTTATCACAATATTAAGTTTGGTTAGTCATTGTATTTATGGTGATAGTCATGACCAAAAGTGACCTCATGTCTAGGTAGATTGTTCATCATCAGTCTGAAAACAACTTCTTCTTTAGAACCCATGGTGAAGGATGGAGATATTTGGCTGGCAGATTTCTTTGAGGAAACTGGATTAAATGTATGAAAAGAAGTGACTTTTATCCACATTGCAGGCCATAGTGGTCCAATTTATGACAGTTAAACCACACAAATAAAATTTCGTGTTTCGTAACCGGAACACCTAAAATCACAATATTTGACTTGTGCGTTACATGGATATAGCCCCGTAAAATTAATGGAGAAAAATGACAATGTCAATTAGGTCAAATTGTCCACTAGCTCAAGCTACATATACTTGGTCCTTAGTCAAGGTCCAAGTTGTCAAATACACCAAAGTACTGAAATGACTAAAGTATACGTATCATAAAGTTTGAATTAGAAAGTTATTAAAATTCATAGCATTTACTGTAAAACAGATATTTTCATTATTTGAAATTCAGAGCAAAAATTAGTTTTAGATAAAGATGGAGTCGATTAGCTCATGGACCTTTAACTAGATTTAAAGAGTTAACGATCAATGGCACTGTTACTAAAAATAAAGAAATGGTTTGCATAAATTACCTTGTGATTCCTAAATCCTGTTCAACATGAAATTCATAAAGTGTTTGTCTACTAGGAACATGTCTAAAGGTCAAAGAGGTCAAAGATAAGGTCACCATTACTATGAATATACATGTATAATATAGATCATATATTTTAGCAAAATGTTTACATTGATAGTCATAACTAATCCTTCTAGACCTTTTCTGCATTAATGGTGAGTATGATTTTAAATCACTTTTCAGTAAAGACGAGGAAATGCAAACTGCAAGAGCGAATGGAGAATACGCACCTGTTTCTCAAGGTAAGACTGGCGAATTCTAAATGCTTTCTATGATTTCTTTTTGAATATATAATAATAATTATGATTTCATGAAGATTGCAGAATATCTTTTATACTTTAAATTATCACAATTATCATTAGTTAAAGGTGAGTTTTTGTAAATCACATTTCATTATTTGGTAGTTAGTCTAGAAATGAGATATTGTTATCATTATTTCTGAAGAATTGTTGACTGGGTCTTTGTAAACTTCAACTTGTTTTCAGTTCATTGTTGGTTGTAGTTGTACATGTCTCATTTTGATCTTGATCAGGTATTTAAGGAAAGGAAATAACCAGAGGTCATTTAGGTGTTAAAAATTGATGTTTACTCAAGCATCACTCCAGAAGCAAAAAATAAGATTTTCATGAAACTAATTTAAGTCACAAGCTGAGTACGGTCCTATTTGTACATATCATATTTTGAGCTTTATCAGATTTTCAAGATGGCCTCCAGCAACCCTTATGACAACATTTGAAGCTTGTTATATATGAACCATAGTGATCTTTTGAAATGACAATAAGGTATTTGTCTGAAGTGATGCCACACTCTGATCATAATCAGGCTTTCAAAAGAGTCCTCTGCAGTCAATTTCTTTTAGTGCTATTTCCAACATATCATGAGAGGACCTCATCAGGTTCTTTATGGATCCTAGTAACCAGTTTCATGTCTTAATTGCTATTGCTGTTTTTGTATTTAAGAGAATTTTCTCAGATGTAATATTTCGATCTTACTTTGGTTGTTAATGATTAAGAAGGCTCAACCCTTTCACCACATGTTACTGCTAGATTTTCGTGAAAACTTTTACAAAATGATAATATTACCAGGTGAAAATGATTTTCATGAAAATTCAAGAATTCTAATGAGTTGCAAAACTTTTTGTGAACGAATGCTTAAAACTGATGTTTCATCAATTTTTCTTATTTTTTAACTTGTTTGGCTCTTGAAAACCAGAAAGAATAGATAAACTGAATAAGAAATAACATCTTCTTTACAAACATTTCACTTATGAAAAAATAAACAATATTTACAAGGTGGGTTTTATTTATATCTAGTAGACATATTTCAATATTTACACATACAATATGCACATAGCACATAGCTTTTAAAAATAAAGTTAGAAATTGCAAGAAAATATCTCAGAAATGGTTTTTAATCCACATTTGTATATTTACATATAGAATTGTTCCCAGATGCAGGTTGTCTCCCTTGCGCATGTCAGGGGAATTTTGAGTGGTTAGTATTATTAGATAACACATTCACTATGTACAATAATAATAGATACAATTTTTGACACTACAGATATATAACAGTATAATGATATATATATACACACACCTGTGCATTTATTGGGTATTCATAAATACATGCTTTTAAACAGGTCCTCAAGTTACTTTTTTAAACTGTATGTTACTGCTGCCAATATAGTTGATTCCAAAACTCAATAAACATCCCAAGTTATATACAATCCAATAGGGGTACACTTGTCCAATCCCAGCAGCCCTTCCTGACATGTGTCAGCTCTCTTATGTTTATCATTTCTACAGATCCAGCAGCCCTACCCGACATGTGTCAGTTCTCTGGTATATATCATTTCTACAGATCCAGCAGCCCTTCCTGACATGTTTCAGTTCTCCGGTATTTATGATTTCTACAGATCCAGCAGCCCTACCTGACATGTGTCAGCTCTCTTATGATTATCATTTCTACAGATCCAGCAGCCCTACCTGACATGTGTCAGTTCTCTGGTATTTATCATTTCTACAGATCCAGCAGCTCTACCTGACATGTGTCAGTTCTCTTGTGTATATAATTTCTACAGATCCAGCAGCCCTTCCTGACATGTGTCAGTTCTCTGGTATTTATCATTTCTATAGATCCAGCAGCTCTACCTGACATGGTGTCAGTTCTCTTGTGTATATCATTTCTACAGATCCAGCAGCCCTACCTGACATGTGTCAGTTCTCTGGTATTTATCATTTCTACAGATTCAGCAGGCCTACCTGACATGTGTCAGTTCTTTGGTGTATAACATTTCTACAGATCCAGCAGCCCTTCCTGACATGTGTCATTTCTCTGGTATATATCATTTCTACAGATCCAACCACCCTTCCTGACATGTGTCAGTTCTCTGGTGTATATAATTTCTACAGATCCAGCAGCCCTTCCTGACATGTGTCATTTCTCTGGTATTTATCATTTCTACAGATTCAGCAGCCCTACCTGACATGTGTCAGTTCTCTGGTGTATATAATTTCTGCAGATTCAGCAGCTCTTCCTGACATGTGTCAGTTCTCTTGTGTATATCTTTGTTATAGGTCAAGCAGAAACTGCACCAGAGCAAGCACCTGCACCAACGCAGGTACCAGCGACAACGCCAGCGTTAACACCAGCGAGTGGTAATGGAGTTGGGGATGCTACGGCAATAAGTATGTGATTAAAGCTCAAACTATAACCTTTTACATATGATACTTACTCTCCAGATATAAAATACATGCCCTAGATGTAATATTTTCATTGACCCCTACCAAGTTTTGATATCGAATAACATTATATCCAATGACAGTTTGTGATTCTAAGGAAGCTAAGAAACAGGCTACACTGTGCTTTCATAATCAAGCCCCATGGCAAGATACTTTATCCAAATTGCTAGGGTTTACATGTGATGGGCCTCCTGTATGTTGTTCTATGAGATAACCACCAACTATTTCAAGGAGAACCGCCTCAATATGAAACCCAATAAACAGGCTACCTCTGTTATTTGACCTTCACATTTTGATATCACAAGGACATATGGTTGATGATATATCAGCAATGGTACCTATTTTAAATTGTATGTCACCGCTGCCAATATAGTTGATTCCAAAACTCAATAAACATCCCCAGATATATACAGTCCAGTAGGGGTACACTTGTCCAATCCCAGCAGCCCTTCCTGACATGTGTCAGCTCTCTTATGTTTATCATTTCTACAGATCCAGCAGCCCTACCCGACATGTGTCAGTTCTCTTTTGTTTATCATTTCTAAAAAATTCCAGCAACCCTACCTGACATGGTATATATCATTTCTACAGATCCAGCAGCCCTACCTGACATGTGTCAGTTCTCTGGTGTATAACATTTCTACAGATCCAGCAGCCCTACCTGACATGTGTCAGTTCTCTTTTGTTTATCATTTCTAAAAAATTCCAGCAACCCTACCTGACATGTGTCAGTTCTTCTCTTGTATATATCATTTCTATAGATCCAGCAGCCCTACCTGACATATGTCAGTTCTCAGGTATATATCATTGCTACAGATCCAGCAGCCCTTCCTGACATGTGTCAGTTCACTTGTGTATATCATTTCTACAGATCCAGCAGCCCTTCCTGACATGTGTCAGTTCTCTGGTGTATATCATTTCTACATATCCAGCAGCCCTTCCTGACATGTGTCAGTTCTCTGGTGTATATAATTTCTGCAGATTCAGCAGCTCTTCCTGACATGTGTCAGTTCTCTTGTGTATATCTTTGTTATAGATCAAGCAGAAACTGCATCAGAGCAAGCACCTGCACCAACGTCGGTACCAGCGACAACGCCAGCGTTAACACCAGTGAGTGGTAATGGAGTTGGGAATGCTACGGCAATAAGTACGTGATTAAAGCTCAAACTATAACCTTTTACATATGATACTTACTCTCCAGATATAAAATACATGCCCTAGATGTAATATTTTCATTGACCCCTACCAAGTTTTGATATTGAATAACATTATATCCAATGACAGTTTGTGATTCTAAGGAAGCTAAGAAACAGACCACACTGTGCTTTCATAATCAAGCCCCATGGCAAAATACTTTATCCAAATTGCTAGGGTTTACATGTGATGGGCCTCCTGTTTGTTTTTCTATGAGATAACCACCAACTATTTCAAGGAGAACCGCCTCAATATGAAACCCAATAAACAGGCTACCTCTGTTATTTGACCTTCACATTTTGATATCACAAGGACATATGGTTGATGATATATCAGCAATGGTATCTAAGTTGATACTGATGACAAAAAAAAAATTCTAAAATCTTGAATCATTTATTGATCATGACTATTGCATATCCCACCAGAATTGGAAATCAAAGACATGACAGATTCTTCTACATCAGCCCCTTATCTTGATCATTTTCTAAACCAAAACCAACAAACACAATTTTCCACCTAGCTGTATGATAAATGTAATGATTTCAATTTCCCTATTGTGAATTCTCCATTTCTGGATAGCAATAACCCTGCATTCTCAAACTTGGGTTTTTGTGTGTCGCTGTTGATTTGATATCCAAATTCCTATTCCTGATATCCTGATTTGTGTGCTAGATGTCGACAACTGATGAACAAATTCCTAATGCTGGGTTTCAAGAGATGTCAGTTGATGAGAATTATTGAACAGTTTTAGTCACTCTGTTGATCTCAGTGAGAAATATTCTATTATTTGTGTAATATGAAGCTGGATGTGTTTGAAGGTCATTTAATTGAATATTTAGTTCGTCTGTTGGTTCCATTGTTGTATACCTTAATTTCAATTGGCATCTCTTACTTGGATTGATCAATACTTAAATTATGTCATCGATGAAGCGGAAAACACTTATTCTTCTGCGACACCTGGACTTACTCTACCTGTTCTATTTCATGGGTCTCCATGTAAATCAGTTTTTCTTCATATTTTAGCCTAGTTTTATTGAATTTTAATTTGGATTATGGTTTTGTTCACAAGTTGGTATTTTCTTGTTGATTTTATGCCCTCACCATTTTATTGCTGGAACATATAGTGTTACCATTGTCGGCATTCTGCTCATCTTCACTTAAACCGAGACAGATATAGAATTACAATTTGGTATGTAGATGTATAATAATATGCAGGGCAAAAGTAAATTTTTCCCCCTGTAGTTCTCTCTCTGTAACTTTTTATTTAAATTTTCAAAAAATGGTAACACCAATATTGGAGGGGGTTGTCTCTCTCTAATAGGATTTTATTAAAAATTTTCACATAGATCTTTAGACTTATTTTACAAGTCATGAGTACACCTCTTAACAAAGCCTAACTTCCATAAAAAATTTATACTTCTCTTGCTAGTGGTGATATCTATGATGCACCGACACATCTAGTTCTATTCAACATACAATTTATACTTTCTTAATGACAAATGACTATTTCAGAACCAAAGCGTCCTCCATGGGATGATGTATGTCGATTTTTATCTGCTAACCTTTGTGGAATCACAGACTACAGAATGGCCTTACGGTCAATTATGGGTAAGTATAACTCAACATATTTTCTTTTTACAGAGGCTGACCTTTCAAAAACTTGTTTGTTGAAGATGGGTCAGTCCAATTTAGCTATAACCTTGCAAATTTGCCACACACCATATGAGCAGTATCTTTTGTGAAAGTCTAATTAAAACCAATTTCAACAATGTTTAGCTTACCAGTCCTGCTTTCAAGGCCACAGGGATGAAGCATCTGATATGGGGTCTGTAGCATCCTCAGAGAAGCAAATCTGAGTTTGTTCAAAGGACTGACCTTGACTCACTAATCAGGTCACAGTTGTCAGATTTGTTAAAATCCTTAAACAACTTCTTCTTTATGACTTGGAAGCCAAGAGTACTGATATTGGGACATATGTTAAGTAGGGTTTTCAAGTGTGTTCAAATGACTAAATGTAACCTGCTTACAGGGTCAAAGGTGTCTAATGTGTTCAAATCTTACACCAACATCCTTTCAATATGTGAACAAGAGTCTCATGCAACTAATATTAATTAGGACTGTATACAATGTTTGTTCACATGAATGACCTTGATCAACTGTCAAGGTCACCGGATGAATTTCCTAAAAGCTCTAAATTGCTTTTCTGTTACTAGTGGACTGATGAGAGGTTTTCAAATGTTTGTTTTGTTTTCAAATAAATAACCTTAACCAATTTTCAAAGACACAAGAGAAAAATGTGTTGACTACTCTATAGTATTGTTCAGGCATGAAGGGCTACCAATTGAACTAGTTTGGAAATCACAGGGATGAAATGATTGAAGAACTTCTCAAAACGAAAACTACAAAGAAGTGTGAAACATGCTTTCTTCTTGAAAAATTTCAGAAGTGAAAAAAAGTTACTTAAATTGGAGTTTGACTCACTTTGTAGGTCGCAATTGTTAAATGTGTTTGCAAAAAGCATTGAGTCACAGGTGTTTGGAGTTTGTTGTAATTTAAATGCCCTATGGAGTCTGTGTGAAGTAAAAGGATTTGATTCCTAAGTGTCAAACAAAGAGATTTCTGTGCAAGAATATTCTTGACTGTCAACCAGCGTCCCATTTCACCATATATCAAGGTAGTTGAAATATAATGATGATTTTGTCTGTGACCAATATGTAAACATTGGCTTTACTACATAGGCTATTGTATTGATGAATTATTGTCAAACTGCAGTAAAGTACTTCATGGAAAACAAGGATGAACAAAAATAAAATTTGTTTTCAATTTGTCTAGATTAAAATGGTGTTTAAATCATTAATGTTTGGCTGTATAATGAGAAAATACCATCTGAATGTTTCTCATTTGTATAATATGAGGCCAGAGATGATTATTATTAATGATACCAGTACCCTGACTGAACCTGACATAACATATGATACTCTGGTGCAATGATCCAGTCCTGGCAATCTCTATAAATGTTTTAACATGTTAGAGCTTACATGAATCCTTATGCAATAAGTATCTGTGTATTGGGCAATATTCCTGGTGATAAATCCACCTCTAGTCCAGCTCTGTTTCCCATTTTTTAAGATGTTCCCCTGACTATGAGTAATATGTTGATCACCTCTCCCTTCCATCCACCCCACTATCCACCCTACTCTTTCACCCCACTATCCACCCCACTCTTTCACCCCACTATCCACCCCACTCTTTCACCCCACTATCCACCCCACTCTTTCACCCCACTATCCACTCTACTCTTTCACCCCACTATCCACCCCACTCTTTCACCCCACTATCCACCCCACTCTTTCACCCCACTATCCACCCCACTCTTTCACCCCACTATCCACCCCACTCTTTCACCCCACTATCCACCCCACTCTTTCACCCCGCTATCCACCCAACTCTTTCACCCCACTACCACCCAACTCTTTCACCCCACTATCCACCCCACTCTTTCACCCCACTATCCACCCTACTCTTTCACCCCACTATCCACCCCACGCTTTCACCCTACTATCCACCCCACTCTTTCACCCCACTATCCACCCTGCTCTTTCACCCCACTATCCACCCCACTCTTTCACCCCACTATCCACCCAACTCTTTCACCCCACTATCCACCCTACTCATGGTCCCCACTATCCACCCCACTCTTTCACCCCACTATACACCCCACTCTTTCACCCCACTATCCACCCAACTCTTTCACCCCACTATCCACCCCACTCTTTCACCCCACTATCCACCCCACTCTTTCACCCCACTATCCACCCACTCTTTCACCCCACTATCCACCCAACTCTTTCACCCCACTATCCACCCTACTCATGGTCCCCACTATCCACCCCACTCTTTCACCCCACTATCCACCCTGCTCTTTCACCCCACTATCCACCCCACGCTTTCACCCTACTACCACTCTACTCTTGCACCCCACTATCCACCCCACTCTTTCACCCCACTATCCACCCCACTCTTTCACCCCACTATCCACCCTACTCTTTCACCCCACTATCCACCCCACGCTTTCACCCTACTATCCACTCTACTCTTTCACCCTACTATCCACTCTACTCTTTCACCCCACTATCCACCCCACTCTTTCACCCCACTATCCACCCAACTCTTTCACCCCACTATCCACCCCACTCTTTCAACCCACTATCCACCCCACTCTTTCACCCCACTATCCACCCAACTCTTTCACCCCACTATCCACCCCACTCTTTCACCCCACTATCCACCCCACTCTTTCACCCCACTATCCACCCCACTCTTTCACCCCACTATCCACCCAACTCTTTCACCCCACTATCCACCCCACTCTTTCAACCCACTATCCACCCCACTCTTTCAACCCACTATCCACCCAACTCTTTCACCCCACTATCCACCCCACTCTTTCACCCCACTATCCACCCCACTCTTTCAACCCACTATCCACCCCACTCTTTCAACCCACTATCCACCCCACTCTTTCACCCCACTATCCACCCTACTCATGGTCCCCACTATCCACCCCACTCTTTCACCCCACTATCCACCCCACTCTTTCACCCCACTATCCACCCTACTCTTTCACCTCACTATTCACCCAACTCTTTCACCCCACTATTCACCCCACTCTTTCAACCCACTATCCACCCCACTCTTTCACCCCACTATCCACCCAACTCTGTCACCCCACTATCCACCCCACTCTTTCACCCCACTATCCACCCTACTCATGGTCCCCACTATCCACCCCACTCTTTCACCCCACTATCCACCCCACTCTTTCACCCCACTATCCACCCCACTCTTTCACCCCACTATCCACTCTACTCTTTCACCCCACTAACAACCTACCTTGGCTGAATGCATGATATGATATACAATATAGACTTCAATATGATACCAGTTTTGTGTGAATACAAAATTGAAGAGTCACTTCGTTGATTACAGGGAAGTCAAGTTATAAGAATGGGGATGCTCTGATCATAGAGCACACCATGAACCATCCCCGAGACGTGAAGGAAGTGATTTACTTGGTGCTGAAAGAATGGACAAAGAAGTGTCCATGTACATTAGACATGGTGTTTGATGGACTTGAAGAGCTCAATCTAAAACAGATGATCTGTGACCTTAAGCAAGAAAAGGCAGTGAAAAACTTTATAACAGCTAATAATGAGTCCACTGGAGAGTCTACAAGTTCTTCTTGTTAAAGTGAAGATCCGGGAAATTGAAACTATACCAAAACAAAATATTGGTAATGTGTAGCATTAAAATGGAGGCTAGGAAAGAGTTTACAACATGATTAAATTAAAGTGGAGGTTTGGAAAAAACAGTACTAAAACTAGGAGTCTACGGCATCAACATAATGTTGAAATGGTGAGTCTCAAACAGTGTTCAGTTGAAATGGTAGTACAGTGTATACTGAAGGTTTAGCGATTGGTTTTATCATTTTAATACTGAACTGATATTGGAATTTTCTAAGTAACTTGCCAAAAACATTGGTAGTATGCAAAAATCACAGTTAATGAGGAAAGGTTGAAATTTCTGCATACTGAGTGTTATAAAGGTAAGAGAGCTAGACAATCAGGTATTAATGTGTCATAATCTGAGATAGCTGAATGAAAATGATTAGCAATGTATAAAAAGACAAGAAAAAAAGCATTGAATGTTTTTTTTTCTTTTTTGCTAAAATAGCAATAAAGTTTTGAACAATCAATGTAAAAATGTATTCCAAAGGTGGATTGAGTGAATTCTATCTGCAAGTTTTGGTCAAAGACCAATTTATTTTAAGGTATATTGTTTTTGCTGTGGCTCTTAACAGTCATCACCTTAAGTAATGTCATGGTAAGTTATACACTTCCAAGTTTGTGTAGCATATTGAAACAGTTTGTTTGAGAGCAGTGATATCATTCATTTCCATGAATTTTCAGAATGAAGTTTGATGACTTGGTCAGGACAATTTCATATTGTTAAACATATGATAATGAAACAGGCCTGTCAGGACTGTCAGAAGAAAAGTGTCCCAGTTACCAAATACTAAGTTTAAAGGGCCATGAAAATGTACTGTATAGAATTAAACCGGTGCTGTCATGGTTTCAGATGTATAGGAAATGTACTATACACAAATGTTCTCATGCTAGTTTGATGTTGGATCTCAACTTTCATTTTCCATATAATTTGTTACATGTATAAACTCCATCTCGGATTGCTTGTTGATGGAATTGTACATTATGTCGCTGTTGTTTCCGAAGTCAAATGGATTTCTACTTAAATGTTGAGAAGGACCTTGGAAACAGTGAATGTCCGAGTATAAACACTGTGGTCTTTGAGGAAGTTAAAATTCAGGATTTTCTTATTTCTGAGTATAAACACTGTGGTCTTTGAGGAAGTTAAAATTCAGGAATTTCTTATTTCCTTCTCGATCTTGTATTGCAATTTTCCAATCTGTATGGATTTTCCTCTACATATCAATATTTTTGTTCAAACCCAGATAAAAAAAAAAATTCTAGGACAAAAAACAATATTTCCATTCTAGAACTAAAAGTATTTTCCTGTATGAAGTTTGGAAAAGATGATGAATTCAACCATGAAATATTTTAGGATCTTGAAATCCAGTATGTAACTTAAGTTAAACTTTATAGTAGATAGAGATGTTTTTACTGCTGCTCTATAGATCAATCAAAACAATTATATCAAAACTTTGATGTGTGGAAGTTGTGTTGGAATATATTTTATTTGTTCTGTTCTGTTATAATTCTCCCATGTGTACTTCTCCACAATGTTTGTATAAAAATGATACATGAACAAAATATTGTATCATTGATACACTGGCCTCTGTATGTAAGATTTAAGTGCTAAGTGTAAGATGTGTACCCTGTAAGTAATTTCTGTTTCTCTGGATGGCTATTTCACAATGAGTTTTATTTGGAAAGAGTTTTAAAAATCTATATAAAGAATGAAAAAAAAAACAATATGTAAATGTCTTACATGGAAGGATATCTTCAATTCAAAGTTTATACGTTTAATGAAGTATTCTCTTATTTACATTTTAGGACAACATTTGTGATTAAATAGTATGAGTTTTTGGTTCCTGCGTGTAGAGATACATGCTGGTTGTATCAAACATAAGGCCTTTTTTTCAAAAGAGTTATTATTCCTAGTTCTTGCTAATTTTTTTAAGAGTTCAGCACAGGTCTCACCTCCTGTTAGAGAAGAGTTCCACACAGAACTGTTTCATTTTTTAAAAAATTTTGAAATTAAGGCTTCATTAATAAGAAAAATTCCAAATGATCACCAAACTTGTATTAGAAAACTAAGGGAGAGAATCCCAACACAAGTGCAGTAATAATTTGAAAGGAAGCATACCGCCTTAACTTCATCAGATTTTTCAAAAGCTGTAAGGTTGTATTCTTTCTTTGTTTTCAAACTCATTTTGTTATCAGCATTAACATTCTCGGGTAGTTTGTATATTTTTCTAGCTTGTCAAATATATCACCGAAAGTAACCAAAGAATTTTTCCAGTTTAAACTGAAAACTCCAACTGTATTTTTTTTCTTTTTAAATTATATTGATGTTGTGGATGTATAATAGATCAACATAATCATACAGAAATGGCATAATTGTTGTAATTCTTGTAATTTCCCAGTAAAATAATGTATTTATCACACATTTTATGAAATTCATGAAAAGTATTTTAAAAAATCAGAACTACATTATAAGTTTAGCTTGATATCATTTTAATCATCTGTACAATAGTGTCGGTTTTTATAGTATTCAAAATTGGTTAACTGTTTTTGAAATCACTGATAATTATTACTTTGATGTGATATAGATAGAGAGCTATGTAAACCGCTTTTAACGTGTTAATTGGAGTTACCTCCCCTGACACTGTACAGACGTGGACAAACTAGTTTCCATCTGGAAATTTATTTCCCTTTTAGACTCAAAGATGAAATTATTTAACATCATCATACAAAATACATTAAGATCGTAAGTGGCAAGCAAGATTCTTTATATGGTTTAATTTCTCTACACATGAATTAAAATATTGATTGTTTTTTATTTAGTATCAATCTTTCAAATGTATTTTTTTTAAGTCTAGAATTGACAGAAATTTATTATGTATGGCTATTTTTCACCATTGTAGTATATACCAGCTTTAAAGTTGTTGGGAGTATTTATTAAGCTTATCTGATTTAAAATTTAATCTTTTTACTTACAAACATTGCCTGATAGAATCTCACCTATCATCCTATCATTGTTTTTAAACAAACCACCGCAGAATTAGAGTTGTGTGGAACTTTATAATTATGTTTTGAAATGTTTCATAGAATTTTTCATTTCTTTGTATCTATACTAATATACCATAATAAATGAAAATCAGGTTTGTGTGTGAAATACCAGACATCTTGGTCCATGAACGGTGTAAGGATGTGCCATCTTAGGATATTAAGAAAATTTTGTGCTGATTTTACGATTATTGTCTAAATATCCTGAAGCATGAGTGATAGGGGTAATCTGGACCTGATTAATTAAAGTCAAACTCAACTAGTCTGTTATACCAGTGAATATCAACCAAGAATTTTGTGTGTGAAACAACTGGATTGTTATATTCTTATATAGCATACACCTGTGTTTATCCAATGCAGCAAATCATCGGACAGACATTTGAATTTTTGTGTAAGACAAGAAATTGGCATCTGAAATCTGGAATCAGGTTTCAAATGTGAAGCCATGTGAAATTATCACCGCTTCCAGTCTACAATCGTATTCACACTGATAATCTGCCAATATTGTATGTAAATTCATGCACCCGAGTATTCTGACCGGTTTGGAGTTCCCTGGTATGGTCGGTTCCTATGGTCGAGACTTAAATCTGCCTGTTTGAGACAGCATGAAGAAGTAAAATTTATAGCAGATTTATAAAAACGTCCCTTTAATTAATGTAATTATTGATCATATTTATTAAACACTGATCCTGAAATATGTAGGTGAAATTATGTATTTCGTACATGTTTATGAATGTTTTATTTAAATACATATGTCATGTAGTTAATACTGTGTCAACATTGAAAATGTTTCATTTGAGTTGTAAACAATTGTCAGTATATTTCTGTCTACGTCAGTATTCAAAGTTGGAGGAGGAAATACTTGACATTACATATGAGAGAGGTATATTTAATATTAAATATGTACATATATGTTATATTTAATTGTGCTTATCATTTTTAGTTGTATAAATTTATTTACAAATGTCATGGTATACTGAAAGTATTAGACATACAAGTAGATATAGGTATACTGAAGATTTTGTATGTGATGTTCAGGAATTGTTGGTTTCACATTAATTTATTTAACTGAAATTGATAAATATCCGATAACATGACATGAGAAATGTTGGAAGTGGATACATTATGGGTGATGAATCATATCATAATTGTTTTCAGTTTCGTTTTGTGCCTTTTTAGCACATTTTACTGTTATGGAAAATATTTTGTTTTGCAAGATATGCTCAAATGTCCTTGTAGCCACTACAGAGAGTGGTAGATCGCATGCAATAACCAGATTCAGAAGAATGGGTTTAAAAGTGATATTTTCTTTGACAATTACTTTTGAACATATTATAAATCTTAAGTTATTGAGAAGTTACTGAATGTAAAGCAATTCATGTCAAAATTTGAGGTGCAAAATCCATTGGGATTTTTTCACACATTTTATGCAAAGAAAAAATGAAATGTATGTCTTTCCTGATTGCTATTTGAGAACGAAGCATTTGAGATCGGGCCCAAATTTCTTTTCAAAAAAAGGTATTTTGAAGCTTAAACTTTGAAATGGTCTGTTTGTTGATTTCTGGTCTTTTTGCTTATGAAAATTCACTGATATTTAACATGTATTCAATGTCAAATATTTTCTTCAAGTATTCCTTAAAAAAAAAAAAAATTTTAATAATAAAGAGAAATAAATAAAAAAATTATACATAGATTTTTTTTAACCATCTTGATAAAATATTTCAGTTTAAACAATAAGAAATACAAAATTTAAAAAGACCTTTACACATACATATGGTATTAATGAAAAGACGATCAGTGAGGATTTTGTGGTCAAGTTGGCTTGTCAATGTTAGACACTCTGCTGTAGTGATCGGTATACTGTGAATTGTCGGTGACTTACTGCTCAATAATTATCTGTGATATGTTCTGTCTGCTTTGCTGTCATGCCGTTGTGATTGTTTACGGAGATTCGTTTGTTGTTATTGATCAAAATATCCACAAAAACATACAACTTGTGTATAATAATCAAAATCTTGTGAGTGATGAATTATCAGCAGTTTGGTTAGAAGTCATCTAAATTTAGCAACTGAACAAACTGCACTGTGGTCCATCCATTTGTCCATAAATAATTATTGCTATTTTTTGGGAAGAAATGGAAAGATTTTTCACAAATTTAATATGTAGGTTCCTATTGGTCCCTTGTTGTGTTGTTTGATTTTGGGTCATCTTGGATTTTTGCAATGAAAATTGTTTTCACTATTTCTTGAGAAGAACTGGATGGATCTGTGGCCATCTTGGATTTTTACAATGAAGATTGTTTTTGCTGTTTCTGGAGAAGAACTGGATGGATCTGTGGCCATCTTGGATTTTTACAATGAAGATTGTCTTTGCTGTTTCTGGAGAAGAACTGGATGGATCTCTCTCAAATTTACTATGTAGCTTCCTCTTTGTCCCTAGTAATGCCCCATTTGATTTTAGGACTGATCAGAAAAACAAAATGGCTGTGAGGTGACCATCTTGGATTTGGTAGATAAATATTATTATCGCTTTTTCTGCAAAGGAATGTTCAAATTTTGTATCATTGAAATAAAAACAATGATGGATGCCAAGATCCTTCTAAGATCTCTTGGTTTCAATCTTTACAGTCTTGACTAGAACTGATGACCTTAGGGATCTTGTAGTCGGTTTTTAAGTTCAGTTCAACATATCTATCCTTTAATAAGTCGAGGGTCCAAATGCTTACCGTCTAAAACTTATGAGAGATGGGCTTATTACCAAACATATAAGAGGCATTGGTTGTAAATTCTGCTGAACAGAATATTAATATATGTGTTTTAATTACTTGATACGTATCATCCTGTGTGGAGTACATTCCTATCGTACAGTTTTAATGACGTAGGGTACAAACGTGTATATCCAATATACTTCAAGACTGAAAAAACATTATCACATTGGTGGAGCAGTGCGAGCTGGCTCTGATAGGTGTAAAATAGATTTATTGAAATTATTTATAGAAGGTTTTTTAGAATTTGACCCCATTATAGTACCAAGCTCAATCTGGATTGTGTTCAGAAATGTGTAGTTTAGGTAATCAACACATTATATTCCTATTTTTTTATACATTCATCATCATTGATGGGGATATCATACTCGTGGACAAGGAAATGTTAATTTTATGAACAGGATTTCAAAATTATATTTCATGTGAATAGTACTCAGTATAAATCAGAAGTTTGTGCTTAGAGATGTTGATAAACTTAGCGATACCGAAACACAAACAATTACATCCAAAAATGTTTTATCTCTTAAATGCCTCGCATGTTTATGAAATCCAGACAGATGATGATCTATATTACCTGCTGAAACTCGTTGAAGAGAGCAATCAGTATTTTATTAAAGGAACCACATATTTTGAATAAATGATGTGTGACATACCTAATCAACGATGTGTGGGACACACCTAATCAGTGGTGTGTGAGACACACCTAATCAGTGGTGTGAGAGACACATGTAATCAATGATGTGAGAGACACACGTAATCAGTGATGTGTAAGACATGTCTAATCAGTGGTGTGTGATACACACCTAATCATTGATGTGTGAGACACATAATCTGTGGTGTGAGAGACACACGTAATCAGTGATGTGTGAGACACGTCTAATCAGTGATGTGTGAGACACACCTAATCAGTGATGTGTGAGACACATAAACTGTGGTGTGTGAGACACACCTAATCAGTGGTGTGTGAGACATGTCTAATCAGTGATTTGTGAGACACACATAATCAATGTTCAATCATCATCACACATCACTGCAGTTATACAGTATGGTGCAGGTATTATAAAAATTGGTTGTCACACATCACTGCAGTTATACAGTATGGTGCAGGTATTATAAAAATTGGTTGTCACACATCACTGCAGTTATACAGTATGGTGCAGGTACTATCAAAAATTGGTTGTCATGCATCACTGCAGTTATACAGTATGGTGTGGTGCAGGGTATGTCAAAACTTAGTCGTTTATCACACATCACTTCACTTACACACTATAGGATGTGTATACAGGTAATATTGATTAACAATTAATTAGTGAATGATCTCTGTTCATTTCTTAGCGTCATGTGTGATATTTAGATTAAATTATAACTGTTTTGTTTAATTAGTCCTATATTATAATGACCTGTATTATGTTGTTCTGGAATGACCCTGCCATAGTTGATGTTATCATGTACCTTTAGCATGGGGAAGAATCGTTGCTGTAGCTAAATGATACCTGTCTACTGAAAAGATATTTTTAAATACCGGGTAGATGTATCATCAAAAATCTCATAGAATACAAAACATGTATTACAATCAACCTATATTCATTGTTCTAGATATATACCATTAGGGATATGATATAGAACAAAGTGCAGAATTTGCTCACATTACAACATAAATTAATGCCATAAATTAAATTCAGAACTGAATGGAAACAGTTTAACTGATACTGATTGATGATTCACTGTACAAGTTGGTTGTGTTGTTTTTATTTCATTTTATTGTTTTTTTTTTTAATTTTTGTGAGATTAAATTTGGAAATATCAAAGTGCCTTAATTACTTGTGTTAGGTTATTTGATATTAGTTAAAACATTTTGAACAGGAAATATTAGAACGGAAAGTGTAATTGACTAATTAAGATACTGTAAAATCATGTGTTTTCGCGGGGTTTAATTTTTGTGTTTTGTTTGTTTCCTTATTTTATTGTGATTTTGAGGAAACTTTGTGGGTAAATATAGCCAAATCAATCTAGTTACACTGTAATTTTAGATAGATAAATTCTTTGAATAAGACTTGAAATTCAATCATTGAAAATAATTCCCCCACAAAAATTGATATTTCTACAGTATCCAGGTTGATTTGATGCTAGACAGCCTATAGCCAGGCAGACAAACAGAAATCTTAAGTTTCAGTGCGTCGCCCCGTGACAGCCTTGACTAGAGCTACAGAGTCCATCTATCCCGTAGTGAAACCACTTATTGGATTTACCTTCTCTTCCCCATCCTCACTTCCACATCCCAACCCTTCACACAACACATTACCATATGTCTTATAAGTTAATTATATCATTCTAAAGAACAAACAAGCAACATATACTATGAAATAGTTTATTTTTGGAAGGGTTTTATTTTTATTTGTTTCATGGGTACTCAACGTACGGATTGTCCACAACCTGTCAAAATTAGCATAATTAGATTTATTGAGCTATATTTATCCATGGAAACTGGAATGACAACAAAATAACATTTATTTGGGAAAACCACAAAAATTGAGCCCCACGAAAATATCAGATTTTACAGTATGTGTTAGGGTCAGATATTTGTACACTTTAAACTTATCCGGTTATGATTTATGATTGTTTTCTATTTTTGTTTGAGATTTTCCTGTTGAAACATTGCAGATTTGTGTGCATTGTAATATATGTTGATGGATGTTTGATAGGTTTACAGTAATTTGTAAGAGAGTTAAATCAACAAAACTTTGATAAGTAGACTTGCAGGATTAATTACGATGAAAAAATATTTGAAAGTTTAAAGTTTGAACATTTTCATAAGACTCTTGAAAAGTTCTCTTTGTGATTAATTAAACATGATGAAATTTATATACTCTCTTCTGAATTGTCTTGCTGTGTAAGTAATCCTGCAATAATCAGGTCACATGACCTGACCTTTGACTTTTTAACCTTTGAATAATGGAAGCTTTCCTTCATTTCATATATTTATAGATTTGAAGTTTTAATTTAATAAGAATATAGAAACATTAAACAAAATAATTAGTCACACATACCTAAGAGATTAACATAAAATCCTTCATGAATTTGAATTCTCAGAAATCAAGCTGTTTTCATCACACTTCATTACATACTGAAATCAAAATTGATATTTCTGATATTTGATAGTCTGTTATCAAAAGTGCACACAACCTTATTAGGTTGCTGAAAATAGTTCAACAGTCTGTAGTGAGAAGTGTATACCTGCTATGATCCTGCCTTTTCACAAAGATGTTGTCAAGAAAGAACATTGCCTTAAATATTTTGTTGCGTAATTTGAATTAAGAATTTAATTTCAGTCTTACTATTGAAGAGTGCTTATATATACAGTATGGTTTTGGTGAAAGCGTTTTATTTTGTATTGGTGCAGTTGACATTAGTTGTTTTGTTTGGTGAATGGAGAAAATATGTGTAGGTTTTTAATTGCAAATCAATATTTCACTGTCCTGCAATAAGCCCACCCCTTGATTTTAGGTGTTTGTATGTTGGCTAAGGGTGTTGATTTTTTAGCTGCAATAAGCCCAACCACTGACCGTGGGTGAGAGTTTGTATGATGGCCCAGGGTATTTCATTGTCCTGCAACCTGGGCTTATTGTAAAAATTAGTGCGGTAGTAGGAGACATTAAGGGGACATAACTCCAATCCTATTGACTTCTTTCAAATACAAATATAAACATTTATTTTACAACAACTGTGAAACAAGTTATTTCAACTTATACTAATCACTATTGTTGGCCCGAATGTAAGTGCATGAGGGGTCAAATTGTGGAAGGAAACCGGAGTATCCGGGGAAAACACATGTGGTTGGGCAGGTGACCCCTTACATTTTCACGTCCATTCCAGGAATTAAACTTCAGAGAGCTACGTCAAATGCGAGTACACCCAACCCAGTTTCTAAACTAATTGATTAAGACTTAAAACAATTAAGAATAGTTCAAATATATAAAACTTATACAAGTTTAAGAATCTTTCAGTTTTCACATGAAGTAAAGTCAAAGCAATATGAGAACAAAGATATATATAAACTTTGGCTCGCTGGCAAATCTATAATGTTGAAATGGAATGGATCAACATCATTGATGAAATAATTTCTTGGAAGTTTATATATATGAGCTATTATTACTTGCCCAATATATTAGAAGTAGTTGTGTATCAGGTTTTTTATGCTGGCATATTTTTTCCTGTTTGTACTTTGTAGGATGACATATTTAACAATTGTGTTGCCCATTATTTACGGAGTTATCACCCTTTGTTAATCTTGTCTACAGAAGTTTGGTCAGAGATTAAATTATGCCAAACTTTGCCTTGTTATTGAGAACTCAATTGAAGTATTATGTTAGAAATTGTTGGTATAACTGTGTTTTGGAGGGAAACATACAGTTTTGTATTTTTGTCAAATTTAATTTTGTTAAATTGTCTTTATAGCTACTCTGATAAAAATCAAACCACTGTTTCTGAAACAGTAATTTGATATAAAATGTTACTTAATCAACTGAGATTAAAATGTCTTTTAAAGAATATTCTGGTATCAAATTAAAATGAAAAAAAGTACTTAATATGAATATTTGATATAAAATCGTTGTTTTTGAAAAGAAAGATAAATTGGTATATAATATTTATGTATACTGTTCACTGTATACCGATGCTGTGCTGAGGAGATTTTTCTATCATAGCAGCCATAATTTCCTGCAATTATTTTAATTTAGTGTTGAAAATACAGATGCATGCAGTTTGAAATTTGTTGTTTCGAAATTTAACAATCTTTCCGGCCTACAGAATCTGTGTCTGTGATGTACTTGTTTCTATTGCAATACAAGTCTATAGAATCAAGATTTTACCTGATGTTGTTCTCTGTGGATAATATTTGCTTCACTAACACTCTACAGCAATATAAATGTGTACTCTTTATAATGTATGTGTTTAATTATTGAAAATTTTATCCAGAAAATGCTGTCAATTTGTTCCAGCTGCGTAATTGTTATTTTCATTTTGAAGTATGAAATTAAACTTGTTTAAACCATATTAAATTTGAAATTTGTTTTCTATACATCCCATTACCATTCCAGCTTCAACTTTATCCTTTAAATAATAGGTTTAGACTTAAGGTATTTGACCAGTTACATGCTGAGGTTAAGGACTTTCAAGTTTGTTAAAATGAACCCACTTTTAAGGTCAGCTGTATTATAATCTTCAAACATGGTCTTCAGGATAACCAGAGGTCTGTAGCCATATTGGGCAACTAGCAAGCTGGATCATGTTTGATTTAATGAACACTCTTTCTTCAAACAAGTTGATAACAAAAAGGCCTGTGGTCATATTTGGGCAAAATTGTTCGAGAATATCCTTGACCGACTTTTAAGGTCACAGGGGTCAAATGTAGTATAGTCTTTAAATAACTTCTTGATAGCCAAGAAAAGGATGGTTAGTATTGTCCACTCCGATCTCTTAGTGCATTTTTAGTGACTTTTTAAAAATATCACAAATGTTAGCCATCTTGTTGTCAGAGCAGACCCAGAACATATTCTGTATAACAATGCCTCAAGATGGGCCTACATATAAAATATCAGAACGATCTATGTGGTAGTTCCTGAGAATTAGCGATAACAAACTTTGACTTCCAAAATCCAAGATGGCCGTCTGTTGGCCATCTTGTTATCGATCAGTTCCAAAAGACGATATGCATAACTAGGCCTCAGGTGTGACATACATGCAAAATTTCAGAAAGATCAATTATGCAGTTTTTTTAAACAATAGCGATAACAAAAATTGTTTGCATACGGACGGACGGAGAGGTAGTTGTGCATATTTGGACATGTGAGCTGCAGAAAGTACAAAGAGCACTTTTTTGTTGCACCTTTTAAAACCGTATATATGAAGATATTAATCCAAATCAATATGCGAGTTGCACTTCGTATCACTTTTGTCAATAATAAAAAAAAATCCACCACATGCACGAATGCTTCCAATAATGATAATTGACATTCTTCCAACACAATACATTTGTCAACGTTTTCATGAGAGAATGAATTATAAATTGTGTCTTTGTTAAAAATATGTTGGATTATGGACAGGTCATTTTAGACTTCACGGACAGTTTGGAACAGCTGATGCTCACAATTAAGGACAAGTCATCCTAGACGTCATGGACGAATCACCTCAGATGTTACTGACCGCCAACTTCCTGAATACAGTAGTGGTTGAAGCCCACAATTATGGACAAGTCTTCCAAGAATTAAACTCAGGTATTGCCAAATGGACAAAAATACATCAGATATTACTGTTATCATGATCATAAGATATCACAGCCATCAAACATGTAAATGAAGAAGTAAACTGATTTTCGTAAATTGTCCATTTTTTAATCATGGTACAAAGAAAATAACACTTTGGTTGAAGTTTCAATAATACAAAACAGCTTCAGAGTGTGATTATAAAGATCAAATTACACTCATGAACACAAACATGAACAAAGGTATTCGTACATAATTGTAAATTCAAATTTTCAACATAATCAAACAAACAAGAGGCCCGTGGGCCTTAACGATCATCTGACTACAAAACCTTACCCATGGTCAGATGATCTAAAAACGACAAAAATTGAAAACTTACTTTTCCAGATCTGGACACCATAAAAGAATGTCTAAAAAGGAAGAGCTATTTAGTATCAACCTAACCCATATATCATAACAAAAATTGTTTGCATACGGACGGACATATAACATGCTTAGCAGCATATGTCTACATATACAGAAGACTGAGAGTTGCCATGTTGGACGATTCAAACCTTCGAGTTTACAGCATCCATCATCATAATCATCATTACACGAACAAATGGATTAAAATGGGTAAGGATCGCTCTCGCGAGAACATCGCCGAAATCTGTATCGTATCAGAAATATTATCGCTAAGTTCAGAACACATTGACAATTCAACAACACCTCTGTCAAAAGAAGTTGTCATGGAGACTGACGTCAGCCCATGTGCAGTGACGGACAAACAGTTGGCAATAGATCCACATTTACAGATAGAAAAAGAAACGAACTACGCTCATTTTCATGCTAAAACCCCCCATCACGTTCCTACGTTGTGTTCACATGACATCACTGAAAGTGATGACGTATTTACTTTACGTGTACACGTTAAAAACTTACAGACACTGAGCAAAGCGAATGTTTCTCGTCATTTCTGTATTGTCATTTTTCACTAGACTTCCTTATTTCGTCCTGGCTCCACTGAGAAGTCTAAACTGGGATGTTTATTTCGCCCTTGACGATGACCTTGGTCCACAAGACGAGATTCTGAGAAGTTTATTGTTTTTAAACCATGCTATAAATCCTATTGTTTATGGTTTTATGAGCAAAAAATTTCGTAGAGGATATCTGAAAATGTACAAACTGCGTGTATTAAGAACAGCGATTCAATGACGTACAGAATACACCATAGCTTCAGGGTGTGATATTCAAGCGCACAGAAGTTGTAAGGATGTGTGATGTTTTTGGTTATGATGTTAAATAGATTTGACAAATTATTTTTATATTTTCGTTTTGTTTTGAATTCACCTAAATGTTGTTTCTTGTTTAAATCAATACATTATCGTAAAATTTTCTACTGTTGCGTTTCGTATTATTCTTCAATGTTGTATATTTGAGGTGACCATGATGTTAACGAGGAGTTCAGCAGAACTCAGCAACCTCAGATGGAATTCCAAGAAGTGTGGTTCGATCTTCATCGGGAGCGTTGAGCGTTTCTTGAGCTCTAGGAAGCCAAAGCGGAACAGTCCTTGTTGTCGTGGTTGTGCCCCTGGGCAAAATATTTTACCGGGATTGCTCCGGATAGCATTCGGCGGACTTCCCGCAGTTTGTTCATTGACGTAGTCACCAGCTACTAAGGAGAATACTCCCCAAGATGGCCACTGCTGTTCATGGCACCAAACAAATATTACGTGAGCTTATCACATAAGAACAAATTCATTCATTACCATTCTATTTCTAGTGTTTAGAAATTGACCATCTCAAATGAATCTTCATAAATATTACAAATTATTTATGTTACACTAACAACTACGTTAACATTTTCTTACAGTTCGAATGACTCTATGTTCGCTTTATTCTAGTTCAGAACAATATTGCTGTTTCCTATAAAGTAGTTTTTTTACTCAAAAAGAAAATTGAAGCTACAATGATTTCAGGACGGAGTCGTTCACCATAAAGAAAAAAATCATTTTTATTTAGACCACACAACACACAAACACGCGACGCACTCATTAACATACTTAAGGGATTCCGTCCTTATTCTAAATGATCAGAACTGTCGATGGAACATTAATATTAAACTTAGCGAAGTCATCTGCATATACCGGGAGGTCGTCCTTATCAATGGCCGGAGTTGTTTACAGGACGTTAAACAACATAAAACCAGACCTGGTCACAACTCGCCTACATCAGAGGGTCGTCCTTATCAATGGCCGGAGTTGTTTACAGGACGTTAAACAATATAAATCCAGACCTGGTCACAACTCACCTACATCGGAGGGTCGTCCTTATCAATGGTCGGAGTTGTTTACAGGACGTTAAACGATATAAACCAGACCAGGTCACAACTCACATACACATGAAGGTCGTCCTTATAAATGGCCGGAGTTGTAGACAGGACGTTAAACGATATAAACCAGACCAGGTCACAACTCGCCTACACCTGAAGGTCGTCCTTATCAATGGCCGGAGTTGTTTACAGGACGTTAAACAATATAAAACCAGACCAGGTCACAACTCGCCTACACATGAAGGTCGTCCTTATTAATGAATGACCAGAGCTGTTCACATAACGTTGTAAAACCAGACGAGACCAAGTAACCACTTTAACACCGGGAGGTTGTCCTTATAAGATTAGCACATTAGAGGCTCTGGGTTCGAATCCTAGTGGATTCATTTAAATAGATTTCATCGCCAACAGACGTTATTTCTCCATTTCGCAGGAAAAATGAAAAATGACTGGATATTTGTCTGCGTACTGCGGACAGAGATAAAGATGTGTAACTGTGATTTATTGATAACGCTACTGACCGTTACTGATAAAGATATGAGATATCTCTCATAAACTTTACACGACGGCGACAGTTGATGAAGCTACAGTGGACTTAATCTAGCAGTGGCTAACTATGGAGTCACGATATTGTCTGTTGTTGTGTGTTATAACAACTATATATAGTGGTATGTATATCGCGTAGTTATGACAACTGTATATAGTGGTATGTAAATCGTGTTGTTATAATAACTATATATAGTGGTATGTATATCGCGTAGTTATGACAACTGTATATAGTGGTATGTATATCGTGTTGTTATAATAACTATATATAGTGGTATGTATATCGTGTTGTTATAATAACTATATATAGTGGCATGTATATCGCGTTGTTATAACAACCATATATAGTGGTATGTATATCGCGTTGTCATAACAACTGTTTATAAAAGTATGTATATCGCGTTGCTATAACAACCATATATAGTGGTATGTATATCGTGTTGTTATAATAACTATATATAGTGGCATGTATATCGCGTTGTTATAACAACCATATATAGTGGTATGTATATCGCGTTGTCATAACAACTGTATATAAAGGTATGTATATCGCGTTGTTATAACAACCATATATATTGGTATGTATATCGCGTTGTCATAACAACTGTATATAGTGGTATGCATATCGCATTGTTATGATAACTATATATAGTGGTGTGTATATCGCGTTGTTATGACTACCATATATAGGGGTACGTATATCGCATTGTTATGATAACTATATATAGTGGTGTGTATATCGCGTAGTTATGACTACCATATATAGGGGTACGTATATCGCGTTGTTATAACAACCATATATAGTGGTATCTATATCGCGTTGTTATGACAACTATACATAGTGGTATGTATATCGCGTTGTTATAACAACTGTATAAAGTGGTACGTATATCGCGTTGTTATAACAACTCTATATAGTGGTATGTTTATCGCGTTGTTATAACAACTGTATATAGTGGTATCTATATCGCGTTGTTATGGCAACCATATAAAGTGGTATGTATATCGCGTTGTTATGACAACTATATATAGTGGTGTGTATATCGCGTTGTTATAACAACTATATTTAATGGTGTATATATCGTGTCTGGTTGTATTTTGTCTCTTCCTGAATCAGTTCTTACGACGATCATCAATATGTCACGTGCTTTACACATAAGGTCCCTGCATCACATTTTCATTTAGTTTCATCAAATCATCATCTTTCGTTATATTCTTCTTATTCTTTCTTTTTTTTAATTTCATTTCCGCGAGGATTAATCTACCACAAAAATAAGGGAATCTTCAGTGTTGGATTAGAATAGTAGATATGTAACGAGGACAATTATATTTAGAATTTATGTTACATGAAAAAAGAATGACCGCTGATCAGTATTTCTGGTTCTATCTATCTTGTGGACAGGTCAGTGTCTGTTTGTTGACAATGGCAACCCTTACACAGATGGACCACTACGTATTGGAGAGTTATCACTAGCGAAAACTATTGTCAAAAGTCCGCTTCATAGCAAAGGTAAGTGAACAACTAGCCACAAAACGTATGTCTGTCTGTCGGTCTGTCAGGCTCTCCGTCTGTCTGTCTGTCTGTCAGGCTCTCCGTCTGTCTGTCTGTCTGTCGGTCGGTCGTTCGGTCTGTCAGGCTCTCCGTCTGTCTGTCTGTCGGTCCGTCAGTCTGTCAGGCTCTCCGTTTGTCTGTCTGTCCGTAGATACAGTACGATATAATAAACTAGAATATTGATTATGTATGATAAACTAGGACACTGGTTATGTATGATAAACTATGACATTGGTTATATATGATAAGTTTTTTTACATGTAACAAGGACATGTATGATTCCTGTACATGAAGTATATCTAGGTCTTAAATGTTAAAGAAATGAATTACTTAAGAAATATCGAATATTGAAAAAGGTTCAGAAACAGATAATCGTTGAGAGGTGGTCTTGTTTCAGTTTTCTTTCCTCTGAAGCCCGACACATATGCGGCGGTATATTTTATCGGAGGCCTGGGAGGATTGGTTCCGACGGAAACCTATGAGATCTTCCTGTCCAAAGTTGCCTCGCATGGATTTTTTGTGTTTGGAGTCGACATATTATTTCCAGCTTACTCAGATTCTAAAAGAGCCTCAAAATTTCCAGGAAAGCGTACTGAAGGCGACACAGTGGAGAAGCTCTACAGCCAACTAGTTTGGGTAAAAATAACCATCAACGGATTTACATATCTAAATGAAACATGAATATTCATTGTACAGGTAGTGTGTGGGTTTTCTATCTCCTGTGTATTACTTATATCTGAAAAAAATGTCTGTTTGTGTTACACTTATATCAGTGTTTGAAATACCATACATTATTGACTCTATCACTTGTTTATCAACTTTAACGGAATACTACTGATTAGAGTGTTTTGATTTTAATATTTTCATTGAGAGTGTTGTAAACGAAGTCATTTTCTAGCTAAAAAGGTGACAGTATTTGAACGATGACGTCACTACGATGATGTCAGACGCAGACCCTATTTGTATCTAAAAATTCTCTGATATATGTACCCCGCTTAACGTGAATTTGGACAACTATTCCTCTGACAAAAATCTTATTTAATCTTTTTGACGACGCAGTTAAAGTCTTACATGCGAAACCAGACAGAATCGACGATAGATTGGAACCAATTGGCGCTGGTTTGTCACTCGGCCGGATGTGATGAAACACTGAGACTGATCCATGGAAACCACACAATGTACACGGTAAGCTTTACTGTCTTCGAATTCTGTGTGAAAGTTGGAAAAACCGAGTTGATGTTAAGGCAGAGAGCGAGTAATGTAGATACATTTAGCAAGGCTACTGAAAAAAAAATGATAACATGTCCAATTTGCCCGAAATGAAGTCAACAGCATTATGTTGTTTATTTTTTTCTTTTTTACTTTTTATTTCATAGAAGTTAGATATTCTTTATAAAGATTTGAATGTATCAAAGACTGATTCTTGTAAGTTTACAAAAGATACATTTTATGATTGATTTCAATCCAAGAGACCAGCATGAGTCAGCATATCCGACTGTTTTGACAGTATCTTAAGGACCAGCTGGAGTCAGCAAATCCGACTGTTTTGACAGTATCTTAAGGACCAGCATGAGCCAGCAAATCCGACTGTTTTGACAGTATCTTAAGGACCAGCATGAGCCAGCAAATCCGACTGTTTTGACAGTATCTTAAGGACCAGCATGAGCCAGCAAATCCGACTGTTTTGACAGTATCTTAAGGACCAGCATGAGCCAGCAAATCCGACTGTTTTGACAGTATCTTAAGGACCAGCATGAACCAGCAAATCAGTCTGTTTTGACAGTATCTTAAGGACCAGCATGAGCCAGCAAATCAGTCTGTTTTGACAGTATCTTAAGGACCAGCATGAGCCAGCAAATCAGACTGTTTTGACAGTATCTTAAGGACCAGCATGAGCCAGCAAATCAGACTGTTTTGACAGTATCTTAATTACCAGTAGGAGTCAGCAAATCAGACTGTTTTGACAGTATCTTAAGGACCAGCATGAACCAGCAAATCAGACTGTCTGACAGTTATTTAAGGGACCAGCTTGAAAGTTTCATAACAGTAATTTGGCTTTACCACTGAAAATTAATCCACATGGAAAATGGAACAGGTGTTATTTTTTCGTTTATTTTTCTTTAATTCTAAGGGAAAGAAATGATTTTCTATTGTTTGAAGTCGACTAAAAACGAAGACACCGGTACGGGAAGAAAAGTTTGGATCACTTTTAAGGGGAAAAATATTTAAATTCCAAGTCATGTAGCTACAAAAAGGAAATAGTATGAGTTTTCAAAAGAAGGAATGGATGAGGAAAGAAACTAGGGAACTTGCTCCAGTTTTAAAATGTTCAGAGAACATTGTCAATTCGAATAACATGTTTAGACGGTGAAATGAACCTGATTGTTGATACATTCGGACTCTCGTTGAACAAAAATACTATTTGCAGGCAGCAGCTTTTCTGGAACCCTACAGTAAGAACGCCAAGACACGGATGACGTTTCAAATGCCTGCATTGATGTACGGAACTGAGCTGTCGGAGGAGGGGGTTCATTGTGCTGTTAAAGGTTTAGACTGGAACCAATTCTACAATGTCTGGCAGTGTCCCAGGATTAAACTAGAGGCCATTGTACGTTTGTATTATCTGTGTGTATTGTCTGTGTATTGTCTGTGTGTGTTGTCTGTGTGTATTGTCTGTGTAATATCTGTATGTATTGTCTGTGTATTGTCTGTGTATTGTCTGTGTAATATCTGTATGTATTGTCTGTGTATTGTCTGTATGTATTGTCTGTGTATTGTCTATGTGTATTATCTGTGTATTATCTGTGTATTGTCTGTGTGTATTATCTGTGTATTATCTGTGTGAATTGTCTGTATTATCTGTGTGTATTGTCTGTGTATTGTCTGTGTATCATCTGTGTGTATTGTCTGTGTATTGTCTGTGTGTATAATCTGTGTAATATATGTATGTATTGTCTGTGTATCTGTGTGTATTGTCTTTGTATCATCTGTGTGTATTGTCTGTGTATTGTCTGTGTGTATTATCTGTTTGTATTATTTGTGTATTATCTGTGTGTTTTGTTTGTGTATTATCTGTGTATTATTTGTGTATTATCTATGTGTATTGTCTGCGTGTATTGTCTGTGTATTATCTGTGTTTTGATTGTGTATTGTCTGTGTATTATCTGTGTGTATTGTTTGTGTGTATTGTCTGTGTATTGTCTGTGTATCATCAGTGTGTATTGTCTGTGTGTATTGTCTGTGTACTATCTGTGTGTATTGTCTGTGTGTTTTGTTTGTGTATCATCTGTGTATTATTTGTGTATTATCTATGTGTATCGTCTGCGTGTTTCGTTTGTGTATTATCTGTGTATTGTCTGTGTATTATCTGTGTGTATTGTCTGTGTGTTTCGTTTGTGTATTGTCTGTGTATTGTCTGTGTATCATCTGTGTGTATTGTCTTTGTATTATCTGTGTGTATTGTCTGTGTAATATCTGTATGTATTGTCTGTGTGTATTATTTGTGTATTGTCTGTGTGTTTTGTTTGTGTATTATCTGTGTATTATTTGTGTATCATCTGTGTGTATTGTATGTGTGTATTGTCTGTGTATTATCTGTGTGTATTGTCTGCGTGTATTGACTGTGTATTATCTGTGTGTATTGTCAGTGTGTATTATCTGTGTGTATTGTCTGCGTGTATTGACTGTGTATTATCTGTGTGTATTGTCAGTGTGTATTATCTGTGTGTATTGTCTGTATGTATTGTCTGTGTATTATCTGTGTGTATTGTCTGTGTGTATCATTTGTGTATTATCTGTGTGTATTATCTGTGTGTATTATCTGTGTATTATTAGTGTATTATCTGTTTGTATTGTCTGTGTATTATCTGTGTGTATTGTCTGTGTGTATTGTTTGTATATTATCTGTGTGTATTGTCTGTGTATTGTTTGTGTATTATCTGTGTATTATTTGTGTATTATCTGTGTGTATTATCTGTGTGTTATTAGTGTATTATCTGTTTGTATTGTCTGTGTATTATCTGTATGTATTGTCTGTGTGTATTGTTTGTATATTATCTGTGTGTATTGTCTGTGTATTGTTTGTGTATTATCTGTGTATTATTTGTGTATTATCTGTGTGTATTGTATGTGTGTATTGTCTGTGTATCATCTGTGTATTATTTGTGTATTATCTATGTGTATCGTCTGCGTGTTTCGTTTGTGTATTATCTGTGTATTGTCGGTGTATTATCTGTGTGTATTGTCTGTGTGTTTCGTTTGTGTATTGTCTGTGTATCATCTGTGTGTATTGTTTGTGTATTATCTGTGTATTATTTGTGTATTATCTGTGTGTATTGTCTGTGTGTATTATCTGTGTGTATTGTTTGTATATTGTCTGTGTAATTTCTGTGTGTATCATCTGTGTATTATTTGTGTATTATCTGTGTGTATTGGTCTGTGTGTATTGTCTGTGTGTATTGTCTGTATTATCTGTGTGTATTGTCTGTGTGTATTGTCTGTGTATTATCTGTGTGTATTTTCTGTGTATATTATCTGTGTGTATTGTCTGTGTGTATTATCTGTGTGTTATTAGTGTATTATCTGTTTGTATTGTCTGTGTATTATCTGTATGTATTGTCTGTGTGTATTGTTTGTATATTATCTGTGTGTATTGTCTGTGTATTGTTTGTGTATTATCTGTGTATTATTTGTGTATTATCTGTGTGTATTGTATGTGTGTATTGTCTGTGTATCATCTGTGTATTATTTGTGTATTATCTATGTGTATCGTCTGCGTGTTTCGTTTGTGTATTATCTGTGTATTGTCGGTGTATTATCTGTGTGTATTGTCTGTGTGTTTCGTTTGTGTATTGTCTGTGTATCATCTGTGTGTATTGTTTGTGTATTATCTGTGTATTATTTGTGTATTATCTGTGTGTATTGTCTGTGTGTATTATCTGTGTGTATTGTTTGTATATTGTCTGTGTAATTTCTGTGTGTATCATCTGTGTATTATTTGTGTATTATCTGTGTGTATTGGTCTGTGTGTATTGTCTGTGTGTATTGTCTGTATTATCTGTGTGTATTATCTGTGTGTATTGTCTGTGTATTGTCTGTGTATCATCTGTGTGTATTGTTTGTGTATTATCTGTGTATTATTTGTGTTATATCTGTGGGTATTGTCTGTGTGTATTGTCTGTGTATTGTTTGTGTATTATCTGTGTATAATTTGCGTATTATCTGTGTTTATTGTCTGTGTGTATTGTCTGTGTATTATCGGTGTGTATTGTCTGTATTATCTGTGTATTATCTGTGTGTATTGTCTGTATTATCTGTGTATTATCTGTATGTATTGTCTCTGTGTATTATCTGTGTGTATTGTCTGTGTGTTTTGTTTGTGTATCATCTGTGTATTATTTGTGTATTATCTATGTGTATCGTCTGCGTGTTTCGTTTGTGTATTATCTGTGTATTGTCTGTGTATTATCTGTGTGTATTGTCTGTGTGTTTCGTTTGTGTATTGTCGGTGTATTGTCTGTGTATCATCTGTGTGTATTGTCTGTGTGTATTATCTGTGTGTATTGTCTGTGTAATATCTGTATGTATTGTCTGTGTATTATCTGTGTGCATTATCTGTGTATTATTTGTTTATTATCTGTGTTTAATCTGTGGATATTGTCTGTGTGTATTGTGTGTGTATTATCTGTGTGTATTGTCTGTGTGTATTATCTGTGTACTATCTGTTTGTGTATGGTCTGTGTGTTTATTTTCTGTATGTGCATTGCGTTTGTGTATTGTCTAGATCAGTGTTTGAGTGAAATGATGTTGAATTATTACATAAATAATTATAATAATTCATAGCTACTTTGGATATAACTGAGCAGTTTTAAAACGCGTACAATATGTTCGGAATCCTAAACCCGACAAGCTATAGTGATTTACGTCTGTGCTATAACATTCTATGCTAGAACGAGATAAAAAGATGATGACGAGGTACAGTGTTATTTTTCTCTCCAGGGATTCGGACATTGTGACATTCTGGATCCCGAGGCATGGGAAGGTAAGATATTTAAATCACAATTAACTGGCACACCAGGCAGGGTGTGTGAGTGTGTTGTGTGTGGATGAGTGGTGTGTTGTGTGTAGGTGTGTGGTGTGTGGATGAGTGGTGTGTGGTGTGTGGATGTGTGGTGTGTGAGTGTGTGGTGTGTGGTGTGTAGGTGTGGGTGTTGTGTGTGGTGTGCGGATGAGTGGTGTGTGGTGTGTGTGGTGTGTGGATGAGTGGTGTGTGGATGTTCGGGTGTTATGTGTGGTGTGTGGGGGTGTTGGTGTTTGGGTGTCGGTGTGTGGTGTGTGGGTGTGTAGTGTGCGGGTGTATGTGTGGTGTGTGAGGTGTGGTGTGTAGGTGTTGGTGTTTGGTGTGTGGTGTGTTTGGTGTGGTTGGTGTGTTTGGTGTGTTGTGTGGTGTGTGAGTGGGTGTGTTGGTGTGGTGTGTGGGTGTGTGATGTGTGGTGTGTGAGTGTGTGGTGTGTGGGGTGTGGTGTGTGGGTGTTTGGTAGGTTTGGTGTGTGTGGGTGTGTAGTGTGCGGGTGTGTGATGTGTGGTGTGTGAGGTGTGGTGTGTAGGTGTTGGTGTTTGGTGTTTGGTGTGTGGTGTGTTTGGTGTGTTGTGTGGTGTGTGGTGTGTGGGTGTGTGGTGTGTGGTGTGTGAGTGTGTGGTGTGTGAGGTGTGGTGTGTGGGTGTTTGGTGTGTGGTGTGTGGATGTGTGGTGTGTAGGTGTGTGTGGTGTGTGGATGAGTGGTGTGTGGTGTGTGTGGTGTGTGGATGAGTGGTGTGTGGTGTGTGGATGTGTGGTGTGTGGTGTGTGGGTGTGTGGGTGTGTGGTGTGAGGTGTGGTGAGAGGTGTTGGTGTTTGGTGTGTGGTGTGTTTGGTGTGTTTGGTGTGTTGTGTGGTGTGTGAGTGTGTGGGTGTTTGGTGTGTGAGTGTTTGGTGTGTGTGGGTGTGTGGGTGTGTAGTGTGATGTGTGGTGTGTGAGGTGTGGTGTGTAGGTGTTGGTGTTTGGTGTGTGGTTTGTTTGGTGTGTTGTGTGGTGTGTGGGTGTGTGGTGTGTGGTGTGTGGATGTGTGGGTGTTGTGTGTAGTGTGTGGGGGTGTGGGTGTGTGGGTATGTGGGTGTGTGGTGTGTAGTGTGTAGTGTGCGGGTGTGTGAGTGTGTGGTGTGTGAGTGTGTGGAGTGTGATGTGTGGGTGTTTGGTGTGTGAGTGTTTGGTGTGTGTGGGTGTGTAGTGTGATGTGTGGTGTGCGAGGTGTGGTGTGTAGGTGTTGGTGTTTGGTGTGTGGTTTGTTTGGTGTGTTGTGTGGTGTGTGGGTGTGTGGTGTGTGGTGTGTGGATGTGTGGGTGTTGTGTGTAGTGTGTGGGGGTGTGGGTGTGTGTGTATGTGGGTGTGTGGTGTGTGGTGTGTAGTGTGTAGTGTGCGGGTGTGTGATGTGTGGTGTGTGGTGTGTGAGTGTGTGGTGTGTGGGTGTTTGGTGTGTGAGTGTTTGGTGTGTGTAGGTGTTTGGGTGTGGGTGTTTATTTCTAGAACAAGGGAAGGTAAGATGATCATTCATTGAAAAAAAAAAGAAAAATTTGCAGAATATATAAAATTATCAATTTCCAATTACAGGATGTCACGTGACCCATTTCTGTAAGACAACCAATGATACACGGCTAGCAGAATACCGACAGTTTATCCAGGGCGTGGTCTCCAGCTTCCTCATGACGACCCTCCAGGGCCGAACTGACGCCATTTCATACATATCAAATATTAACAGCATTCCGCTTCCCGTCATGGATCTGAAGTCTGATTTCAACTGTTCGTTGATGAATTGAACGTGTTGAAACTTTAATAAAGAATTACTTGTATAATATCACCTCTTAGGATGTAAACGTTAAGTCCAGACTCGTACCAAAGGGACCTGACAACTTGCTCGACGCCCGTACAACATTATTCTAACCTTTGGGTTGCTAGGTCAACATTCAGTGAAAATGCATCACATATAACTGTGTATCTGACTATTCATTGATGATATACGGACCGTGGGGTTTCGAGTTAGTTTCAAGTCCCTGTGTATTTGGCTATTCATTGATGATATACGGGTGTTTGGTTTCTAGTTAATCCCAAGTCCCTGTGTATCTGACCATTTATTGATGATATACAGGTTGTGGGGTTTAGAGTTAGTGTCAAGTCTCTGTGTACCTGACCATTTACTGACGATATACGGGCCGTGGGATTTGGTCCCCGAGTATAAGGATATTTACTTATGAGGGCAAGACCACGTTTCGTTCACGTCAAGGACGAGATCCCAGAACTGAGGAACTATTATTCCATAAACGAAAGGCATGGACCATCCGGAAGTGAAAAACGTTGAGCACAGGAGCTATGCACTTTACCCGTAGCTAATGTTAATCAGAAACAATATGGCGGCATTTCATTTTCCGGAATTAGTTTGGCTTACTTTTGATCTTCATTAAAATAAATTAAGATAGTTTTTACACAAATGATAATGGCATGAGTTTAAGTTTCTTGATTTCTCCAATTTCCCTGCGTGTAACGCCAACCAATATGATGACGTCACAACATATACACAAGCACACAAATTGTCAACGTCACAATGTGTTATTAAACTTTATTGGTGTTTTATTTTCTTGATACTTTCAACCGAAAATGTCATTGTGGCATGTAAGCTTTTTCCGGGCACTGCCTAACTCATATTAGTAATGAGACTGTAGGGTTGAAAGTTAGTGCCAGGTCCCTGTGTATCTTGTAATTTACTTACAGTATGCGGACCGTGGGTTCCGCAGTTAGTGTCAAGTCCCTGTGCATTTGACTTGTTATTTACAGTACATATACAGACCGTGGGACATGGATTTACGCTTGGTACGGAGTCCTTTTTCATCTGACATGCGTATCATGTCGATTGGTCATGTGACGAATTTTACTCTTCAATTCGGTGTTATATCACCACAAATACTCCACATGCAGTCAACCATGTTACATCTCTAATTCTATTTCACTTCCGGTTGGTACAATTTAAGGATCAGTTGTAAACATACGAAACAAAACTATATTTTTAAACTTTTTATAATGAATATGAATAATAGCAAAGGCAGTTGGAGCGAGCTTAGTATCATAATTTATGTATTTAAATAATTTAAAGAAATTAATGATGGCGGCAGTAATCATTTAACCTAAAGTTTAAGGAACTTCCTATGTTGAGTATTGCATTTAATGTGTTCCTAACTACGTGTAGTTCATGGTGTTTTGTTGTTCTTAGCTGATCCTTTCGAACAATCTCTGTATGTTTGCCGAACAAGATACTATTTGCGTAGTCTATACACGTGATGGAGCGTCTTGGTGAGCGAGACTATTTGTAGCTTTGCTCGGCATGCTATCCGCCATTGGCGCGAAGCGTTGAAGGGAATTACACTTCCGTGTCATTACTTCATGACATAGTAAATGTGAATTTTTTTCTTTTTTTTCTTCGCACGTGTTATCTTCAGGGTTTCTTCCTTCCGAATATCAGTGTCCAATAAATGAATGCATTTGTTTTCCTTAATACCTTAATGAGTTATCATAGCACAGTCTGTAATTTTGATCCGAGAGTTCTATCATTTGGCTGTTTGACCTCTATATCAAATAAAACAAACTTATCTATCACAATAACAGTGGGCAAACTTCAATCAAGAATTACATGACAGGAGTCTAAATGACCAGCAGAGATTACCATGCCCTTTTACACATCATAGCAATTTCTCACAAATAATCACATATATTCTTTGTATCTTGTGTTTGGTTGCCTTGTGTTTTTCCTGGGTGTACCTGATATAGGACTCGGATTAGACCGTGACTTGATACCTAACCACTGTTCTTAAATTGTGACCTTGGAATACTCGGCAGAGCTTTAGACTGTGAATTCTGACACGACACGGGAATCAAAGACCTTAGAATTTCGTCTTCGTCAACGTTAATAATGATATGCTATTTTACTCCTTTTCCGAGCTTCTCCTTGATCTTTTTAAACCGGTGTAACAGGAAGGAGCACTGAAAACACTCTGCTATCGCTGGGGTTTGTACTAGAGCCGGACACTCTACCGATCGATTGAAGGGAAATTCCTACTAGCTGATGCTAGTAAGTTGACCTGTACTGTCAACTTCTACACTACTCCCTCCTTCATCACAAAGGATTCGACCCTGAGGACAACAACCCAGGTTCAATATCTCCAAGGAAGCATCTCAATCTCCTACAGCTTCTATCCATGGAGTAGCCAACGCCACCAAATCTGCAACAGGAAGGAGTAATGAAAAACACCCTGCCACCACTGGTGTTCGGACTAGCGACCCTTCGGTCCCAAGCCGGATACTCTACCGCTCGACTAAAAAGGTATTTCCTATTAGCTGAGGCTAGTATGGCGACCAGCACTCTCAATTTCAACATCGGGATCAGGTCCTGGTAACACTCCCAATTAACGTTATCAAAGAACCTTTCTTGGTAATCACAGTTTCAGGGTGTGGTTTTTACAGTGTTGACAACTTGTCCTGATACGCACCAGTTGAGGGGGTCGCCCAGCAGTTGCAGATGATCTTGGCAAGGTCAGACACCTCGTGTTTGATGCTCTCATTTCCTCATAGCAACTGACTCGCTGAAGAAGGAACCAGAACGGTGAAACCTGTGATTACCGGTGACATCAGTCCTAATAGTGATATTATTACTGACGCATCATAACGAGCTATCTTATTGTCCACAAAAAGTTACGGAATAGTTTTTAAAGATGCAATTATCTGTATTAAAAAACTGAAAAAATTGGAATATGAAACACAAGAGTGCATTCAAACAATTCCATTGATGGAATTCGTGGTCATTCTTGACAAAGAGCATCAGCAAGCATCTCTCGATTGACGGAAACCCGCAGAACCGGTTATGTGTTGCTGTAAAACGCATGCTCGATAGGGTTAAGGCCGAGTGAAAGACTAGACCATTCCATACGATAGTTTCTGCTTGAAGGTACTCAATATTCACAAGTCTAGCTCTATATGGTCGAGCATCGTCGTCCATCAGTTCAAACACAGGGTCAACCGCAAAGGGTCATACAATTGAATGAAGGACGTCAGTATGGTACCGTAACCGGTGAGGCTACCACCTTCTAGCACGTGTCAGTCAGACCGACCACATAAACTGATCCCTGCTCAAACCATAATCGAAACCCCCCCCTCCCCGCCCTCCATCCGAAACAGTGATATTCAGTGACGCAGGTACACCTCCCACACATCCTGCCATTATGAATGTTCACACAAAACCTGTACTTATCCGTAAAAGGAACAGGTTGCCACTGACGCAGTCGTCAATTTACATGGTCTACTGCCAAACACTGCCGAGCTACATGGTTACGGCGTGTGAGTCAAGGTCATACAGTGGGTCTATGAATGCGTAATCCAGATCTGTGAAGTCTATTCCTCACTGTTTGTCCGGAAATTCGTCCAGTTGTTCAAAGGAAGTCGTTAGTCAACCTAATGAAACTTGCAAACCGATTTCGCCTCGTCAGGGTGCTCAAATAACGATCCTGGCGGGCTGTCGTGCAACCAAGGTCTACCCGATCGTGGTCTCTAGGTGATGTTCTCAGCAATCTGCAATCGATTCCGAGAAATGAAACATTGAAGTGTACAGCCACAGCTCGTTATAATTGCCCTGCTTGCAGCATTCCGACTAATCGGCCAGCCTCTGTCATGTGACGTCTCATGATAACAAAAGTTTCAAACATGATGCAAAATGACAGGACATTCAGGATTCACAAAATCTGTTTATTTTTACCGAAAAAGTAGCGTGCAGAAAAAGACCTCAGCTATTTATGATCCTTAACTTTTTTTGTCCAGTATTCATGAGTAAACTTAATGATACACAAAGTTATCACAAGCAATGTATATTTTTGATAAAGTAGACTTTAGCCCAATTATACTTTGTATCCAGGTGCCTTACGTATACTCCGTACTCAACACTACATTAAACTTACTCAACATTACAATAAACGTACTCAATACTACATTGAACTAACTCAATATCACACATTACACAACAATATATAACACATACACAACAATATATTATACATACACAACAATATATTACACATACACAACAATATATCACACATACACAACAATATATTACACATACACAACAATATATTACACATACACAACAATATATTATACATACACAACAATATATAACATATACACAACAATATATAACACATACACAACAATATATTACATATACACAACAATATATTATACATACACAAAAATATATAACATATACACAACAATATATAACACATACAAAACAATATATTACACATACACAACAATATATTACACACAACAATATATTACACATACACAACAATATATTACACACAACAATATATTATACATACACAACAATATATAACATATACACAACAATATATAACACATACACAACAATATATTATACATACACAACAATATATTATACATACACAACAATATATTATACATACACAACAATATATCACACATACACAACAATATATTACATATACACAACAATATATAACATATACACAACAATATATAACACATACACAACAATATATTACACACAACAATATATTACACATACACAACAATATATTACACATACACAACAATATGTAACACATACACAACAATATATTACACACAACAATATATTACATATACACAACAATATATTATATATACACAACAATATATTACACATACACAACAATATATTACACACAACAATATATTACACATACACAACAATATATTACACATACACAACAATATGTAACACATACACAACAATATATTACACACAACAATATATTACATATACACAACAATATATAACATATACACAACAATATATAACATATACAAAACAATATATTACACATACACAACAATATATTACACATACACAACAATATGTAACACATACACAACAATATATTACACACAACAATATATTACATATACACAACAATATATTACACATACACAACAATACGTTAAACTTTCTAGACCATACTAAATAAGTTTGAAATGGTCGACAATATATTAAGATGCATACTACAATTAAAAAAAACATATATAACATTTATTTCATGATTAGAACATAAAATTTGGACCTGACAACCCTTCTATTAATGACAAACGCCAACCTCAGCTACTGCCTCCTACTCAATTCCTTTGACACTTGTTGTAACGCCAACGATTCCCTGCCGCCTACACTTATACAACGGTCTGATATCGCAGCACCAAAAGCTAACATATCACTCTGACTTCGACTTTTAAAAGTGACGCTGCATCATTCAGTGCTAAGTTAATTAGCAGTTTTCCTACAGTTTTGATAGTTAATTTGGAAGTGTGGTCAACGTTTCAACAATTTTTTAAACCTTGACATATGAAAAGTTAACCAAATTTGTTGAAATTATTATTAGGATCGGACGACAGGCTTTGTCTATATAAGTCCTTTCCAATTTAGTACATGAATACAATACATTTTCTTCATTACATAAAACAGCTTAAAGCAAGGAAGGGGAGGTAACTCTAATTTGTTATGGAATATAAGGCGCTTATCAGATTAATATAGTTGGAAGTATGCTTTAAGCATTCTATTTTCATTATGCAAATATATTGATAATTCGTTGCTGACAGTTGATAAGTGTAGTGAAAATTTAACCTATTGTGCAACTGACAGTGAAAATTTAACCTATTGATAATTTATCATATATTAATCCTGAGATTGAGGTCTTAATATCTAACACTTTCTGCAGACTTTCACTATAATCATTGTATCCGTCTTTCGTTCACAGCATAGTGACACACTCTTTACGTGTGCGGATGTCGTGGAGGAAGTAATTGTGATGATTGTTAATTTTTCACTGTCAGAATCAGTAAGGTTTTAACGTATTCGATGTTAAAGTAAACGTTACAATCTATATAGGTTAAGTTTGCACGATCACAACCACTATGGAAGAAACCGGCACTGTTATAGAAAATGTATGTGAGGTTTTCACTGTCAGAATGACAATAGTAAATGTTTCATTGACTGGTTCAATATAGATTAAATATTGAGATTGACTGTCAAAATCACTATGGGTAAAATTTTGACGTCAGGTCAATCCAGCTTGAATGTGTTGACCGGATAAACTAAATATATCTTGATGTATTGACTTGGAGCAATAAAAACACAACACCAGAAATATGGTTCATAGAAACACATTTATTTTATATGATAAAACTAGAGAAACTATAGAAATCAACATATCGACAAAGAAACCATCTAATTCTTGACCAATGATAAACCCCGTTACAATCAATCTAGACCAATGATAAACCCCGTTACAATTAATCTAGACCAATGACAATACCCGTTATGATTAATATAGAACAATGATAATCCCCGTTACAATCAATCTAGACCAATGATAATCCCCGTTACAATTCATCTTCAACAGTAGTACTAAATACATCAGTATATGTCCCTCACACTCACAGATACAACAATCGCTCATTTAAACAACATATATACCATTCCATTCACATAGTTTAAATTTTGATTGTCAGAATCCCTGTGGAAAAAATTCAGTCTGATCCACTATAGTTTCCATAGGCAGAGATGGATAAAACCTCGATTGCCAGAATCACTATGGGTTTAGTTTTCACCGAGTCCTAATCGGTTTTCACTGTCAGTTTCACAATAGGTAAAGTTTTCACTGTCAGTTGCACAATAGGTAAAGTTTTCACTGTCAGTTGCACAATAGGTAAATTTTTCACTGTCAGTTGCACAATAGGTAAAGTTTTCACTGTCAGTTGCACAATAGGTAATGTTTTCACTGTCAGTTACACAATAGGTAAAGTTTTCACTGTCAGTTGCACAATAGGTAAAGTTTTCACTGTCAGTTGCACAATAGGTAAAGTTTTCACTGTCAGTTGCACAATAGGTTAAATATTTACAGGCATTTGCACAATAGGTTAAGTTTTCACTGTACTTATTAACTGTCAGCAACGAATAACTTGCTCTCGTTTATCTTTGACACTGACCGTGTAATCCTCTTGACTGACTGGTATCTGTCTTTCGTCTTAAGTTTGGGAGAACTGATGGAAATTCCTCTTTCTACCTCGATCCCGATACAAAAAGGACCTTTTGCAGTTCAGTTGTCTGGTTGTAATTCACATCCGTCTTACTGGTCACATTAGAATCCGCTGATAACTAAGCTTTTTCAATGTTTATGTTCTGTTATTATCGTGGAGCAAACATTCATTTAAAAGTTGTGTAAAAACACTCTGCAATATTTGCACCGTATAGTTCTAAATTGTTTCTCATTGACCAAGGTGCCGTGTACTGAATCGCGTATGTAAGGGCCGTTCTTCCATGTTTGTCCTTAGCAACTGGATCGGCGCCTTTTTCAAGCAAAAGAGTTAATATCCTTTCTTCTCTGTTCCAGGACTCCAGTTTGTAGCTTCCATGTCGTATACATGCAGACATCAAAGCGGTCCTTCCCATATCATCCCGAACGTTTACGTCAACTCCACCGTCCAGCAAAATCCGCACGAGTTTAACTTTCCTTTGCATAACTGCGTGGAGCAACAAATCAGACTCTATCGTGAGATCACCAGCCATTTCTGCTGTACTCTTTGTAAGAAATCCGTGTTTTTTTATTTAAATAGTGTCCACGTATCTTGTATATACCGAGCTTGACGCAAATTGGTCAATGAAATATTTAAATTTACTGCTGAACGTGCGTGTGTGACAAGTATGATATCATCTGTTAAACTTCAAACTGTGATATTTCATTATCAGTTTGAAATAGGACATAGTTATTTTTGCCTACATTAAGTACGGGGGCTGTGATAACTCTGTCGGTTAAGATCCGTGACGCTCCCTACACACAAACTGGCATGGTTTGATTCACGGACAAGATACCTTATCCAATTAGTGTAGAAAGCATGTGACATCCCTCCCATATTATGTTCATTGAGGTAGCCACCAAGTAAGTGAAAGTATTTTCAGAATCCATAACATCTCTGTATCTATTTTTCAACTTTTATTTGTTCAGAAATAAAATTACGAAAAGTAGTTTATATACTGTAAAACAAGAATTTTTGCGAGGCTCATATTTCTCCCCCCCCCCCCCCCCCCCCCCAAAAAAAAAAAAAAACTATTTTGTGAACAGTTGATTTCTGGATTGATGTAGCCCAATAAACTCACTTATTTTAACGTTCATGGACATAAATTGATTAAGAGTATCCACAAAATTAACGAAAATAAGTCATCCGCCAAATTTAAGTATTTTAGAGTATATCAGGTGAAGTATGTCCTAGACAGGATGTAGTTATCTCCAGCGGATAAAAATAGCAATGATATCCTACACGTTTAGAGGTACAATTGTCTCATTTTGTGAACACAGAGAACGCTTTTATATACAGACTTGGTATTTCCGTAGTGTCTATGAATCTTTAGTGCAAACTTTGACAAATAACAGCTCTTTGACAAGTTGTCATGAGAGTTTTCTTTTCATTTGTCTTTGTTTTGTGTTCTTCTCGCCACTTAGTTAATACCTATATCCGGTGTATCGTACCGTGCTGATGATAGACAGTGTCTATTGTTTAAGTGCCTAGGTTATAACAATTCAGATGAGAACACTTTTCATCATCACTGTGTTGTTGACATGCACAATAAATGATTTACCCACAAGTCGACAGCACACCCCATAACAATGAAAATAACAGTAAGGTCATGACCCTTAACATTCATCAGACAAGCGGCGGACGAACGGACAGACCACGAAATTTGCTGATGGTGGTCTAACAAAGCTCACGAATTCAAATTTTGAACATGTCTAGAACTTATCCAAAATCAATCTCATAATGATGTTAGGTTCTGTTCATGAAAAAAAAAACAGTTGCGATGTACTGTTATAAAATGGCTACTGTGGTTGCCATGTTGACTTTTTTAACAAATGAAACTTCAAGAATTTTGAGTGACACCTGGGAGGTAGTTCAGACTATGATGAGTTATGTTGGGTTTTGGACCAAACCGAAAAATAGGATTTGATGAGAAAAATCTCAGGATCACTTTATGCACATTTGATATCATTGACACTCTCTGATAATGTTTCAGGCAAAATTTGGTTGAAATCTGCCCAGACATTAAGAAGGAGTGACGTTTTATTGAAATATATTGCCTAACTGCCCCTTAGGGGCCATGCTCTGGGGTCAAATCAACATTCTGAATTTAAGAAATTATACTTTAACCCCAAATATGTTTCAGACCAAAATTGGTTGAAATCTACACAGGCATTAAGAAGGAATTGCATTTCAAACAAAACATTGACTAAATGCTCCTTTCTGTGCCCTAAGTCCCAATGGGTTAAAGCAACTTTCTGAATTTAAGAATTAATTACCTACTCCTATTGAAAATGAAAAAAATTAAATGAAATCCGTATAAGCATTAAGAAGAATAGCTAAATTTTGACTAACTTCCTTTTTTGGGGCCCCGCCCCCAGGTCCATAGGGTTGATGTTGATGTTTCAGTCCACCTTTGGTGGAACTCTACCCAGACGTTTAGAAGGAGAAGTCTTTTCTTGGATATCTATGTAATTAAAGCTTTGGTAATAGTGTGTACATTTTTGTGTGTACAAACTAACTTACGTTGGGAGAAGTTCCGGGCCACTTGTTCAAAGTTATCAGATCGTGGCATTTTCTCGAAAGTCTCTTCAAAATGGAGATGAACGAAATCCTTAGCCAAGCATATGATGGCTTACATATGGCACTTCGTCTTTTCGTTTGTTGCCCGCGAAAAAACGTGTCGTTGATGAATTTTAAACTTGAAATTTGATAATTGACCTAGATTATACAACACAGACTAACACTGAATATACATGTACTATGGGTCGTGGATAATTAAACATACTCTGGGCCTTAGATTGATATTTTAAAAAAAGTTAAAGAACACAGTGTGTCAGTGGCCATAAATACATCAATTAAGATTCCATCGTTATAATTAAAAATCTTACTAGGGAATTTTAGAATTTAAGCACTTTCTTGATATATGTATATATAAATATTTAATAAGTAGATGATTAAGATTTAATATAATCTTTTGACAAATATTTTAGAATTTTGGTGGTCAGGTGGCACAGTGGTAACGATCTCGTCTTTCGAAGTTGTTGAAGGTTTTTCTTCCCATCAATGCACTGGTAGAATTGGTCCACGAGAACTATTCGGAAATCACACAGGAGGTAATATCGGTTAGGTATTTAAGTCTCCTGAAGCAGTTCCCACTAGATTGGGTAGAAATGGTTGTAAACAACTATTAGGCGTGCACTGGTCTGTTTATTTTTTTCATTTTTTAAAACATTGTCCGGTTTTATCATATTTATCAGAAGTACTAGAAGAAAATGTTATCTAATGTTCATCCTGGGACTATTAATTCACTTAATTATGACAGTCTTGTTGTCTTTGGTTTTAGTGAAACATGCAAATATGAAAATATATGTATTTTTTTGTAAATTTCGTTCTGAATGTGGAAAGATTTTGTGTCTTTATTATCGAAGTCGAGATAACATTATGTTTTTCAAGAAATACTTTGCAGATGATAAACATGTTTTTGGAGAAGATAAAAGGGTGAAAGTTGAGATACAATATATATGTTAATAAATGTGTTTGTTTTTCCAAATGTCAAGACCTGCGATTAAAATGCCAAATAGAACTGTGATTTTTAAAAATTCTTTAAATGCCTTTATCATTCTTCTTTGCACTGTAAGGAACCTCAGCGGCGCCAACCCTGAGACCCCTTTGCTGGTACATTAAATCATAAGTTTAAAAAAGAAGAAGAATGAAAAAAAAAAACCCAAAAAACAAAAACAATCCGGTTTCCCACAGTAAGACCCCTCGCACGTTTAAGACTGATTAGCATAAGTTTCAACTTGTTTCGCAATTGTTATAAAAACAAATAATAATAATAATAAAAAAAAAAAAATCAAAACTCATTTCAGATATCTATCGTCATATCTGACTGAAATTCAATGACTTTCGATAAATTTACTCTCGATGCGTTTTGGTGAAGTTTAAAAAGAAAGTTACAATTTTTAAGAAATAAATTCACCACTTCTAGCTAGTCTGTATCAATAAAATAACAAAGCTGGATCGGAATTTAAACAACAATGTAAAATTGTGCGACAAATTACTTACCATTTAGGAAGCATTGTGGAAAGAGCGGATATACGTTATAATATTTTGTGCATAACCCATTTGTAATATTTTTTAAACTAAAATAAATTTTAAACACATTTACGGAGAAAATATTATAAACACGATGTTGGTTCAGACTTATAACGTTTTGTTCAAAACTTCCGCATATCGTTCCCTTATTAACGTCCAGGTCAGGAGTCAAAGGTCACGAACGAGGCACACTGATCTCAACCACATCATGGATGGATATACGTGCTGCCGGCGTGGTGACAGTTCCCGAAGTGAAACGACGGGCAATGCACGTGTACAAGAAATGGTAAATATCACACGTATGCAATTATATCAAGATTGCAATGTTTATAGTTTTTACAGGGCAAAGTGTTGTTGAAAAACACGCCCCCTTAAATATACTTGTTATATATATATACACACACTCGGTGAGTGTTCAAGTACACGCTTACTGGTGTGTTTACATTGCCTCGTTATCGTTAAAGTCCAATAGACATTAGGTCAAGATAAACCACACCTGTCAACTGCTATATAAGCTGAGCTTACATTATTAACAAACAATACTAATTCATGAATTATATATTATGTACATCGGATATTGCAATTGTTTCCTATTTATGGGATTTTGCATTCAGGAATTTACTTTTAGTGAGCTGAAATTTTTGACGACTTCCATAAAATCACATATTCAATGGAAGGAAATTACAGTTACAAGAATATCTTATTACGGGCATTATCAGTGATAGGCCGTGAAGAGTATGAATTTAATTTCTTAGACATCGTCCTTTGTGAGTTATCTATAGCCTTACAAAACCCTACATTATCGTCCATTGTGAGTTATTTTTAGCCTTACAGAACCCTACATTTTCGTCCTTTGTGAGTTATTTTTAGCCTTACAGAACCCTACATTTTCGTTCTTTGTGAGTTATTTTTAGCCTTACAGAACCCTACATTTTCGTCCTTTGTGAGTTATTTTTAGCCTTACAAAACCCTACATTATAGTCCTTTGTGAGTTATTTATAGCCTTACAGAACCCTACATTTTCGTCCTTTGTGAGTTATTTTTAGCCTTACAAAATCCAAACAACTGATGCAGAAAAGGTCCTGGCATCCATCACACTTCATGTACTTCTTTGCTTCCTTCGAGCATATCTTGCAGTTATACTGTTCCTCCATCAATGCGTCGTTGAAGGACTCTTCCGAGTTGGATCCCAATTTGAAAAGCCGATTTCTTGCTACTTCTTGCACTTCCGGTTTTGTCTTTAGTCATTTTATCTGTTATTTCGCGTATATTTTCGTATCCACGAATTCACACTAAATCTAGGATGGTCTCATAATCACTTCCATACTATATATATCGATAATTACCTCCTTATCAGCAAATTATCGACGAAAATTACTCCGTTGGCTACGATGCATCCTCAAGTACGACTGTATCAATGGCATGACGTCTCAGTGTTATTGTAAATCAAACGTCTTTTGTCCGCTACTTGAAAATAGAATTGCGAAGTGATATCTGGTGTCTGCTAAGATTATGGAAAACGACTTTACCGTTACAGAATTGTTGCATTTTAATATTGATGACGTCACTTTGCAGCGCCCTCTACTCGGTACAAACCACCACAGACAGAATATATTACCCAGAAAAGACTATGAAGTAAGTGATTAAGCGTGAGTCATTCTTAATAACAAAAGTTTGTGTAAAATAAACAAAATACACATAACGTTGTCCATGAATATTTAGCTACATCTTATAGTTGTGTTTTAGAACTCTCTAGAGATGATAATAGTTTGTCTAAAAAAAGGTGAAATTATTAAATAAAGTAATAAGTTTTTAGGTTTTACAACATAAAGAGCAAATTACGTATGAAATAACAGTATCAGAATTATAAGCCCAACAACGACACAAGCCGTCTAAATCTGAGATATTTTAAGTAAGGTCACCTTCTTTAACTGAGAATAAGGGTTGTTTGACATCAGAAATTTATTTCATATTCGAAAGTAAGCAAATCTTATTCTGAAATCAAAGTTTAATTTGCCAATTACGAAGTATTGACTTCCATATTCTGAAATTCAAGTTTGTGTAAAGGAAAATCCGGAAAGTAACGGACTCCGAGTAAACCTCTCCTTTGTTTATGTCATTCAAACATTCCATCGATCGTGATTTTGTTTACGTCTCGGTATGTTTTTATTGTTTATATTAACAACCAACTTTAAGTCATATTACGTCATTGTTACAGAGTCTTGACTATGATCGATGCTTTAACAAACCGTATGAAGTTTATGTTGATGAACTTAGTCAACGACAGGTAAGTAACTAGACAGGTGAGAAAAAAAATGAAAAAAAAAACTAGCAAAGAATACTGTATTACATTGTATATGCTTTCGCGGGGTTAATTTTTTCGGTTGTCCCGGTTTGGGCTCGTTCACGTACAATGTTTGTCTATCAATTGATATCGATGTATACAGGCTTATAACACATTTTTTCTGTGATTTTGATCCCCAGTTATAACTTGTATGGATATTTAATTTTTGAGCTATCTTATTTTGTCGGTAATTCATCCAAAATAATACCCCACGAATATTACCAACTATACAGTATCTAGTAAACACGGTCGATTGTACTGAAATATAACATTTTATCTACGAGATTAGATTGTTAATAATAAAATAATTAACACGTTCAATTATCCTTAAAATATCTTCACGGAATTTAATTAATGTAAATACCTGATTAAAAATGAAATGACCAAAGGCGTCTAACAATCACTTATCATGGAATCCTGTATTTTGTGTTGATCTGTTGTTATACATATAGATAGAGCTCGTCTGAATACATAGACAAGTCACTGGTCAGAGGGGTACACTTTCCTTAGTTCTGTAGGGATATAATCGTTCTCACGATTTTGCTTTCAGTGTCAATCATACAAGTTTTCTAATTATTTTTTCGATGGTTTGTTTTTTTTCCACACAAAATATGAAGTTTACACGAAAAGTTATCAGAAAAATACTTTACTATCAATTGTCAGAAATTTATTTTACTGTGAAATGTCAGAAATTTATTTCATTATCAAATGTCAGAAATTTATTTTACAGTCAAATGTCAGAAATATAGTTTACAGTCAAATGTCAGAAATTTTACTGCCAAATGTCAGAAATTTATTTTACTGTCAAATGTCAGAAATTTATTTTACTCTTAAATATCAGAAATATATTTCACTCTCGAATGTCGGAAATTTATTCCACTGTCACATGTCAGATTTATTTTTTACTGTCAAATGTCAGAAATTTTACTGCCAAATGTCAGAAATTCATTTTACATTGAAATATCAGAAATATATTTTACTGTCAAATGTCAGAAATTTATTTCACTCTCAAATATCGGAAATATACTTCACTATCACATGTCAGATATACACGTCATCAGCACGTGTGAAAAAGCATATCAGAATAAAGGTCTTCCGATTCTCGTAATTAACATTGTTTATTTCTTTTGTTGTAAGCGACATAACAATAAAATGGTGGTTTTGTTGGAGTGAATTTGATAAGGTCTGTAACTTTATGGTAATGGCTTGTGTTTCAGTCTGCCACGAAGCTTGCGATTATAAAGTGGGTAGTCACCTTCATAGTTGGGTTCCTGACCGGAATGGTAAGTGTTGATGTCAATAACTTTGAGAGTGTTAACAAAACAATGTAGTTTGAGTGCTAATATGTGGAGGAGTAGAAAATCTGAGGATGAGATGTGGTGATGGAACTGACAGTTTTTAGAAGGTGATTAATTTAATTCGGAAACGAGAGACAAGCTTCAGAAAAAGAAGAAGTCATGATTCAAGATGATAACAATTTCAAATGAAATCTTCTTTAATCTGCCTCTCGCCATTTGATGATACAAGCTTTAAAAAAAAAAAAAAATTTTTTTGTGTTAATCAATATAAGGTCGCCGACAGATTAACGTTATGATATGGCTTCTAGCCGTCTGATGATACAATGTAAGTGATAGTGATTTACTTAAACAGCGGAATGATTTCAGTCGGCAATTATGGGTATATGAATGCCAACAGGATACAGGCAAAATCAAAATAGTACCTGATGTTGAATTCGCGTTTGTCCAGTTAGCGTTCATATACCCATGAATGCCAAATGAAAGCAGTTCAGTACTTATTTTAACCATTTTCAATTTCCACCTTATCATGGAGGAAAACATCCAGAGCTTGCTTACTTTACTTGCAATATTCCTATCCTGTTGGCAGTTCATAGGCTGGTAAGACACAACTGACTTTGGTAAGGCTACATCGTAGCAATGCCATGCAGTAATAGATAGTGTTTATTGTTAATTAATATGAGATTGCCGATAATTAGACTTGATGTATGTTTTTTTGTTGTGTTTTCACAGGTGGCGCTTTTTATTGACTTTGTTGTGAAGAAATTGTCCAAGTTGAAATTTGACACTGTTGAAGACTGTATCCTTGCGTAAATTTTACTAGACTTAAGCGGTTAATGCCTAGCAACAGATAAAGTAAAAGGGAAGGAATTTTCTGTTTCCATTTTGGAGAAGTTTGTGGGCGGGGGATCTTCGAACACTTTGATGGATGAAGCGTACCGCAGAATTTGTTTTGCCTTGCCTCTTGCATCTATTTTTATGTATGCTGCAAAAAATATCATGATATAAGGATCACAACTGTATCATTATACTTTGATATCAATGAAGAAAACCAGTACGAAAAAAAATGCAGAGCAGATACACCAGAACTGTCTTAGATACACCAGAACCTGTCTTAGATACACCAGAACTGTCTTGGATACACCAGAACCTGTCTTAGATACACCAGAACTGTCTTGGATACACCAGAACCTGTCTTAGATACACCAGAACTGTCTTGGATACACCAGAACCTGTCTTAGATACACCAGAACCTGTCTTAGATACACCAGAACTGTCTTGGATACACCAGAACCTGTCTTAGATACACCAGAACTGTCTTGGATACACCAGAACCTGTCTTAGATACACCAGAACTGTCTTAGATACACCAGAACCTGTCTTAGATACACCAGAACGGCTTTAGATACACCTGAACCTGTCTTAGATACACCAGAACATGTCTTAGATACACCAGAACCTGTCTTAGATACACAGAACATGTCTTAGATACACAGAACTGTCTTAGATACACCTGAACCTGTCTTAGAAACACCAGAACCTGTCTTAGATACACAGAATCTGTCTTAGATATTCCAGAACCTGTCTTAGATACACCAGAACATGTCTTAGATACACAGAACTGTCTTAGATACACCTGAACCTGTCTCAGATACACCAGAACCTGTCTTAGTTACACCATGACGTGTCTTCGATACAACAGAATCTGTCTTAGATACACCAAAACTCTCTTAGATACACCAGAACCTGTCTTAGATACACCAGAACTGTCTTAGATACACCAGAACCTGTCTTAGATACACCAAAACCTGTCTTAGATACACCAGAACCACACCAGAACCTGTCTTAGATACACCAGAACCTGTCTTAGATACACCAGGACCTGTCATAGATACACCAGAACCTGTCTTAGATACACCAGAACCTGTCTTAGATACACCAGAACGGCCTTAGATACACCAGAACCTGTCTTAGATACACCAGAACGGCCTTAGATACACCAGAACCTGTCTTAGATACACCTGAACCTGTCTTAGATACACCAGAACCACACCAGAACCTGTTTTAGATACACCAGAACCTGTCTTAGATACACCAGAACGGCTTTAGATACACCTGAACCTGTCTTAGATACACCAGAACCTGTCTTAGATACACCAGAACCTGTCTTAGATACACCAGAACCTGTCTTAGATACACCAGAACCACACCAGAACTGTCTTAGATACACAGAATCTGTCTTAGATATTCTAGAACCTGTCTTAGATACACCAGAACATGTCTTAGATACACCAAAACCTGTCCTAGATACTCCAGAACCTGTCTTAGATACACAGAACCTGTCTTAGATACACAGAATCTGTCTTAGATACACCAGGACCTGTCTTAGATACACCAGAACTGTCTTAGATACACCAGAACTGTCTTAGATACACCAGAACCTGTCTTAGATACACCAGAACCTGTCTTAGATACACCAGAACCTGTCTTAGAACCTTTCTTAGATACACCAGAACCTGTCTTAGATACACCAGAACCTGTCTTAGATACACCAGAACCTGTCTTAGATACACCAGAACCTGTCTCAGATACACCAGAACCTGTCTTAGATACACAGAATCTGTCTTAGATATTCCAGAACCTGTCTTAGATACACCAGAACATGTCTTAGATACACAGAACTGTCTTAGATACACCAGAACATGTCTTAGATACACCAGAACCTGTCTTAGATACACCAAAACTCTCTTAGATACACCAGAACCTGTCTTAGATACACCAGAACTGTCTTAGATACACCAGAACCTGTCTTAGATACACCAGGACCTGTCTTAGATACACCAGAACCTCTCTTAGATACACCAGGACTTGTCTTAGATACACCAGAACCTGTCTTAGATACACCAGAACCTGTCTTAGATACACCAGAACGGCCTAAGATACACCAGAACCTGTCTTAGATACACCAGAACGGCCTTAGATACACCAGAACCTGTCTCAGATACACCAGAACCTGTCTTAGATACCTGTCTTAGATACACAGAATCTGTCTTAGATATTCCAGAACCTGTCTTAGATACACCAGAACATGTCTTAGATACACCAGAACCTGTCTTAGATACACAGAACATGTCTTAGATACACAGAAATGTCTTAAATACACCTGAACCTGTCTTAGAAACACCAGAACCTGTCTTAGATACACAGAATCTGTCTTAGATATTCCAGAACCTGTCTTAGATACACCAGAACATGTCTTAGATACACAGAACTGTCTTAGATACACCTGAACCTGTCTTAGATACATCAGAACCTGTCTTAGTTACACCATGACCTGTCTTCGATACACCAGAATCTGTCTTAGATACACCAGAACTCTCTTAGATACACCAGAACTGTCTTAGATACACCAGAACATGTCTTAGATACACCAGAACCTATCTTAGATACACAGAACCTGTCTTAGATACACCAGAACCTGTCTTAGATACAACAGAACATGTCTTAGATACACCTGAACCTGTCCTAGATATACCAGAACTGTCTTAGATTAACCAGAATTGTCTTAGATACATCATAACTGTCTTAGATACACCTGAACCTGTCTTAGATACACCTGAACCTGTCTTAGATACACAGAACATGTCTTACATACACGAGAACCTGTCTTAGATACACCTGAACCTGTCCTAGATACACCAGAACTGTCTTAGATACATCAGAACCTGTCTTAGATACATCAGAACCTGTCTTAGTTACACCAGGACCTGTCTTAGATACACCAGAACATGTCTTAGATACACAAAATCTGTCTTAGATACACCAGAACTGTCTTAGATACACCAGAACTGTCTTAGATACACCAGAACTTGTCTTAGATACACAAGAACCTGTCTTAGATACACCAGAACCTGTCCTAGATACACCAGAACCTGTCCTAGATACTCCAGAACCTGTCTTATATACACAGAACATGTCTTAGATACACCAGAACTGTCTTAGATACACAAAATCTGTCTTAGATACACCAGAACTGTCTTAGATACACAGAACCTGTCTTAGATACACCAGAACTGTCTTAGATACACCAGAACCTGACTGATGTACACCAGAACTGTCTTAGATACACAGAATCTGTCTTAGATATTCTAGAACATGTCTTAGATACACCAGAACCTGTCCTAGATACTCCAGAACCTGTCTTATATACACAGAACATGTCTTAGATACACCAGAACTGTCTTAGATACACATGAACCTGTCTTAGATACACCAGAACCTGTCTTAGATACACCAGAACTGTCTTAGATACACCAGAACTGTCTTAGATACACCAGAACCTGTCTTAGATACATCTGAACCTGTCTTAGATACACCAGAACTGTCTTAGATACACCAGAACCACACCAGAACCTGTCTTAGATATACAGAACCTGTCTTATACACCAGAACCTGTCTTAGATACACCAGAACCTGTCTTAGATACACCAGAACCTGTCTTAGATACATCAGAACCTGTCTTAGACACACCAGAACCTGTCTTAGATACACCAGAATCCTGTCCTAGATACACCAGAACCTGTCTTAGATACACCGGAACCACACCAGAACCTGTCTTAGATACACAGAACCTGTCTTAGATACACAGAACCTGTCTTATACACCAGAACCTGTCCTAGATACACCAGAACCTGTCTTAGATACACCAGAACCTGTCTTAGATACACCAGAACCTGTCTTAGATACACCAGAACTGTCTTAGATACACCAGAACCTGTCTTAGATACACCAGAACCACACCAGAACCTGTCTTAGATACACCAGAACCTGTCTTAGATACACCAGAACCTGTCTTAGATACACCAGAACCTCTCTTAAATACACCAGGACCTGTCTTAGATACACCAGAACCTGTCTTAGATACACCAGAACGGCCTTAGATACACCAGAACATGTCTTAGATACACCAGAACGGCCTTAGATACACCAGAACCTGTCTCAGATACACCAGAACCTGTCTTAGATACACAGAATCTGTCTTAGATACACAGAATCTGTCTTAGATACACAGAACCTGTCTTATACACCAGAACCTGTCCTAGATACACCAGAACCTGTCTTAGATACACCAGAACCTGTCTTAGATACACAGAACCTGTCTTAGATACACAGAACCTGTCTTATACACCAGAACCTGTCCTAGATACACCAGAACCTGTCTTAGATACACCAGAACCTGTCTTAGATACACCAGAACCTGTCTTAGATACACCAGAACCTGTCTTAGATACACAGAACATGTCTTAGATACACCAGAACTGTCTTAGATACACATGAACCTGTCTTAGATACATCAGAACCTGTCTTAGTTACACCAGGACCTGTCTTAGATACACCAGAACCACACCAGAACTGTCTTAGATACACAGAATATGTCTTAGATACACATGAACCTGTCTTAGATACATCAGAACCTGTCTTAGTTACACCAGGACCTGTCCTAGATACACCAGGACCTGTCTTAGATACACCAGAACATGTCTTAGATACACATGAACCTGTCTTAGATACACAAGAACTGTCTTAGATACACATGAACCTGTCTTAGATACATCAGAACCTGTATTAGTTACACCAGGACCTGTCCTAGATACACCAGAACCTGTCTTATATACACAGAACATGTCTTAGATACACCAGAACTGTCTTAGATACACATGAACCTGTCTTAGATACATCAGAACCTGTCTTAGTTACACCAGGACCTGTCTTAGATACACCAGAACATGTCTTAGATACACAAGAACCTGTCTTAGATACACCAGAACCTGTCTTAGATACACCAGAACCTGTCCTAGATACACCAGAACCTGTCCTAGATACACCAGAACCTGTCTTAGATACACCAGAACCTGTCATTTGTACAGCTCTACACCAAAATAAACTAACTCGTCCTTCACGTCCTATGTAAATTCTTTTCATTTTTTTTATTTTCATATTTTGCCCTCGTCTTATCGATTGTGAATTTGAATTAAGATTTCTTAATGTTATTGTTTTTCCTAGTACGGGTAGTTATTATAGAACTGATCGCAATATATCTACGTCAACGATTTATATTGTGATGTTGTTTGCCTTAACCACTGTCTAGCTATTCTACAATGTTCTCGAGACGGATGTCTTGTTCTATCCCTAATATACTTGCTTTTATTCAACGTAGGTTTTGTGATAGTAGCCTCCAGCCTAGTGGTCATAGAGGTATGTAACCTTTTACTAAGGAGATACTGTGAAATAATTTATTTTCGCGAGACTCAATATTTGTGGTTTCAAAAAATAAGAAACAATGTCATGGATAGATATATGTATAGCTCAATAATTTTACTTATTCTAATTTTAACAATTCGTGGACATATGAATTCGTGGATTAAGTGTAACCACGACACCAAAGAAAATAAATCCCCCGCGAAAACGTATGATTTTGCAGTATCTAATGTCTTTTTATAGTAATATAGACTGCACAAATGACTTGCACTTGATAGTATCTTTCAATTCAAGTTAGAGTTAGAAAAAGTTGAGCTATACAATGAATTTTTATGGTATCATAAGCTGTTTGGTCATGTAAAGTCCTTAGAGGGGATTTAGGGAAATTCCAATCGGCCGAGCAATAAATGGTGAGTCATTGACACTCATTTTAGAGAAACATCAGTTTCGTGGGTAGACCGTGCCAGTATTTAAATTTTTAAATTAAAAAATGGTACGCAGAGTTCACCAACAGTGTCTACCCATTGCTGTCTCAACATCTAACATTTCAGACATTACATTTCTATCACTCGTATTCCAAACCAAAACACGTTTGATTTTCAGCCAATTGCTGGAGGTTCGGGTATCCCGGAAATCAAATGCTATCTGAACGGGATCAAAGTTCCTCGGGTTGGACGTCTTCTGACTTTGGTCAGTAAGAGTATAGGCGTTCTCTTCAGTGTGGCAGGAGGTAAGTACAGGCTGTTTTTATTTTTATTAAGAGTTTTAAAAAAACAGATTTTATCTGAACGCCACAAAAATGATACATTGATATTGTCTGTCGTGTTTTTCACGTCCAGAAACTTTCTTGATATGTGCTTATGTCATTTCTAATCAGACAAACGTCTCAATAAATGTCGACTAGATCAATATTTCCAGTACTTGCATATTTCTTACGAGCGTGATTTTCTGGACTTTCTTGGCGAGTTTGAGTTTTTCTTCAGCTGTAAAACAACAAGAAAATACCAACATGTCAATATAATCATAATTCAAACTAAAATTCCATAAAACTACGGCAAAATATGAACAAAAGAAAAACTTACTCGGAGACTCCTGAAAAAGCAATAGGAGGATAAGACCAGGTGTTCCGGAAGAATAAGCGTTTTTTACTTCATCGACGACACTCGCCATATAATTCTTTGTCAATCCAAGTTTTGTCGGCTTCTCAAATGAGAACAAGGTATACAACAGCGGAATCAACAGGCAAACTAACGAGCATCAAACACGTCAAGCGTCATGTCACATAAAGAAATAAACCATTTTTATGAGATCACTATGGCGACTGTAAGCCCGTCAGTTTACGGCTTCTTGCATTAAAATCGTGATGACGGGAAAAGGACCTTGAATCGAAAATCATTTGAGACATGTTAACGCCATAGGTTGGGGATGCAGGGATTGCTCCAGGTATGATGAATTTATCGAACGGAATCGAATAACGGTAATTTTGATAACACAGGAATGTTGACAGAAAACATTGTCTGTAGAAGCTATCTGTGCTTTTCTGGTTTGTGCGAGACACCGATTATAACCTGTAGTTGTACACCTATAGTTCCAGCATTGCCTTCTTGTGGCTGGACTTTTTCCTTTCAGTTGTTTTTCATTTGGCACAATTTTGACAACCATATTATCCTGTGTTATATATTAAGAAATTAAGTAAATCAATGAATTTTTATTTCAAATAATAAGATTTCACAATTTTGATTTATTTCAGGGTTGTTTGTTGGTAAGGAGGGGCCTATGATTCACAGCGGCGCGATCATCGGAGCAGGCGTTCCTCAGGTTGGTGTTATCTCAGCGTGAGGTTTGATGATTCTACGTGATTGTATGACGTTCTAAATTGACCTTTCAAAACCTGTAGATGGAAGAACTCTGAGTCAGTTTTCACCAACGTGGATTTAAACCGATGAATATCTTGATATAAAGTTGTGATTTTTCCAACAGCGGTATATGATCAATGACGTAATTGCGACAGCACGGACAAGCGAATTGTCAAATTTTCGAGGCAATCTGTCCCTTTATCAAGACACAGAAATATTACATAAATTACATCACATACATAGGACATAAAGGGAAGGTATAGACTTAAATCCAGAACGGTAGTACAATATATGTATACAAACACATATGTATATGATTATATATGAGGATGTGGGAGTGGGTGTGTAGGAAAGATTTTTTTTTTCATGAAACAAATACTTTAAAGATAAATAATCAATTAAGAATAATTCACAATTTACTACAATGAACATGTCAATATTCTGTTTTATTTCAGTTCCAAAGTATTGCGTTTAAGAAGGTGAATTTGAAGAAATATAGTTTCTTCCGTACAGACAGGTACGTTAACATAGACTTGTATGTAGGTATTACATACAGAAATATTGTTCCTTCCGTACAGACAGGTACGTTAACATAGACACGTATGTATGTATTACATACATAAATATAGCTCCTTCCGTACAGACAGGTACGTATATCTAGACTTGTATGTAGGTATAACATACAGAAATATAGTTCCTTCCGTACAGACAGGTACGTATATCTAGACTTGTATGTAGGTATAACATACAGAAATATAGTTTCTTCCGTACAGACAGGTACGTTAACATAGACACGTATGTAGGTATTACATACAGAAGTATAGTTACTTCCGTACAGACAGGTATGTATATCTAGACTTGTATGTAGGTATTACATACAGAAATATAGTTCCTTCCGTACAGACAGGTACGTTAACATAGACTTGTATGTAGGTATTACATACAGAAGTATAGTTCCTTCCGTACAGACAGGTACGTATATCTAGACATGTATGTAGGTATTACATACAGAAGTATAGTTCCTTCCGTACAGACAGGTACGTTAACATAGACTTGTATGTAGGTATTACATACAGAAATATAGTTTCTTCCGTACAGACAGGTACGTTAACATAGACACGTATGTAGGTATTACATACAGAAATATAGTTTCTTCCGTACAGACAGGTACGTATATCTAGACTTGTATGTAGGTATTACATACAGAAATATAGTTTCTTCCGTACAGACAGGTACGTTAACATAGACTTGTATGTAGGTATTACATACAGAAATATAGTTCCTTCCGTACAGACAGGTACGTAAGTCTAGACTTGTATGTAGGTATTACACACAGAAGTATAGTTCCTTCTGTACAGACAGGTATACAGTATACTTCAGTGATTGACACATCGTTCATTGCCTTTCCCCTGGCTTATCAGTATTCACGAAAACAACGAAATTTCCTACACAACGGACATATGATATTACATACGACTTCGATGAATCCAGCAGCATACAGAATGACTTGTTTTAAAGTTTGAAGCTATGAAACTATTATTACACTCTTAACGACCCGTCAACACATAAAATGGTCACTGGGGCCATCAACCGGTGAACGACACGGTGATCCAAAGTTAGTAAATTGATTTGAATTATATTTAACCATTGGTATCGTAATGATTTACACTCTGTTTTATTTGAAATATCCTCTTGCCAAATATAACTTTTTTTTATATAAAAAATGTCTCTTGACAATTCATGACGTCTTCATGTGACAACGATAGTATTAATTTTAAAGCTTTATTCGTTTTAAGCTCTCTATTAACACACAAGCAACAATTACACTTTTTTTTAAATTTGCAAACTACCAACGTCATCGCAAAACCATTTTTCTATATTTACCTGGTAACTACAGAGACAAACGAGATTTTGTTTCCGGTGGAGCAGCAGCAGGTGTGGCAGGTAAGATTTGATACCCTTTGACGTCAGGCAACTTTTCAATGTTTAATTTCCTGACTAATCTTTTGTTTTTCTTAATTTATCAAAAAAAAAAAAAAAAAAAAAAAAAAAAAAATATATATATATCATTTCCTGGTTTTTCATATTCTATATCTGCTTGTACACACAAGTCAATAGTACCTCACAAATTCAGTACTGAACAAATAATAGTAGAACTGAAAAAATGCATTTAACTGCATCATATATTGTCAGAATACCAGGGACAAATTAATGTAAAAATCTTTTGAAATAAAACGCATGCGTACCAGATATATCCTAAATGAACAACTAAACGGATTAGTTCATATCCAAAAATACTACGGATTAGTTCATATCCAAAAATAGTACGGATTAGTTCATATCCAAAAATGGTACGGATTAGTTCATATCCAAAAATAATACGGATTAGTTCATATCCAAAAATAGTGCGGATTAGTTCATATCCAAAATAGTGCGAATTAGTTCATATCCAAAATAGTGCGGATTAGTTCATATCCAAAATAGTGCGAATTAGTTCATATCCAAAATAGTGCGAATTAGTTCATATCCAAAATAGTGCGAATTAGTTCATATCCAAAAATAGTGCCGATTAGTTCATATCCAAAATAGTGCGAATTAGTTCATATCCAAAATAGTGCCGATTAGTTCATATCCAAAATAGTGCGAATTAGTTCATATCCAAAAATAGTGGAATTAGTTCATATCCAAAATAGTGCGAATTAGTTCATATCCAAAAAAGTGCGAATTAGTTCATATCCAAAATAGTGCGAATTAGTTCATATCCAAAAATAGTGCCGATTAGTTCATATCCAAAAATGGTACGGATTAGTTCATACCCAAAAATAGTACGGATTAGTTCATATCCAAAAATGGTACGGATTAGTTCATATCCAAAAATGGTACGGATTAGTTCATATCCAAAAATAATACGGATTAGTTCATATCCAAAATAGTGCGAATTAGTTCATATCCAAAAATGGTACGGATTAGTTCATATCCAAAAATGGTACGGATTAGTTCATATCCAAAAATGGTACGGATTAGTTCATATCCAAAAATAGTACGGATTAGTTCATATCCAAAAATGGTACGGATTAGTTCATATCCAAAATAGTGCCGATTAGTTCATATCCAAAATAGTGCCGATTAGTTCATATCCAAAGTAGTGCGGATTAGTTCATATCCAAAATAGTACGGATTAGTTCATATCCAAAATAGTACGGATTAGTTCATATCCAAAAATAGTGCCGATTAGTTCATATCCAAAATAGTGCGGATTAGTTCATATCCAAAATAGTACAGATTAGTTCATATCCAAAATAGTACGGATTAGTTCATATCCAAAAATAGTACGGATTAGTTCATATCCAAAATAGTGCGAATTAGTTCATATCCAAAAATAGTACGGATTAGTTCATATCCAAAATAGTGCGAATTAGTTCATATCCAAAATAGTGCGAATTAGTTCATATCCAAAATAGTACGGATTAGTTCATATCCAAAATAGTGCGAATTAGTTCATATCCAAAATAGTGCCGATTAGTTCATATCCAAAATAGTACGAATTAGTTCATATCCAAAATAGTACGGATTAGTTCATATCCAAAATAGTGCGAATTAGTTCATATCCAAAAATAGTACGGATTAGTTCATATCCAAAATAGTGCGAATTAGTTCATATCCAAAAATAGTGCCGATTAGTTCATATCCAAAAATGGTACGGATTAGTTCATATCCAAAAATAGTACGGATTAGTTCATATCCAAAATAGTGCGAATTAGTTCATATCCAAAAATAGTGCCGATTAGTTCATATCCAAAAATGGTACGGATTAGTTCATATCCAAAAATAGTACGGATTAGTTCATATCCAAAATAGTGCCGATTAGTTCATATCCAAAAATGGTACGGATTAGTTCATATCCAAAATAGTGCCGATTAGTTCATATCCAAAAATAGTGCATCATAAATTCTACACCTAATTATAGTTTGGTGGTCATCGGTCAAATCTATTTATTTTCAAAATTAAAGTTTAATCACTTTTTAAAAGAAAAGTACATATATACATATATATTTATAAACCATCTCATAAGTCCATCAAAAGATTGTATATGCAATCATTTTTTCTATCTTGATATTCAAGTATAGATATGGTTGAAGAGCCCTAGGTTTAGTCCCTGAACAAGACGTTATCTTCTCGTAGGAAGGCTTGTGTATGTCTCTAACTTCCATTCCATGGGTACAATTATGTGTATATATCACATTTTCACATTTAATATTTAGAAATTGCTTTAATAGCGCATTATTTAGTAACATATACATGAATATAAAAAAAATCGACAAATATATACTTTTACATGGCTCTACTAGTTCCGGAGCTACTGTCAATCAGTTTAGATTTTTGTCTATTTTCGTATTTTGATATCTTACATGTAACATGTTGTCTCATGACACAGCTGCCTTTGGAGCTCCAATAGGAGGGGTGTTGTTCAGTCTGGAGGAGGGATGTTCCTTCTGGAACCAGTCCCTCACCTGGAGAACTGTGAGTAGAAAATTAGTGTTTTCTTTGTACTATTCGTGTACTGATATACATATATATTTACGATATTTTTCAATAAAATACGTTTAACTGATAAACAGTGGAAATGTTGAAGTCGTACGTACGATATATCGTCATACACGTGATGTATGAAGTCGTACGTACGATATATCGTCATACGCGTGATGTATGAAGTCGTACGTACGATATATCGTTATACACGTGATGTATGCAGTCGTACGTTCGGTATATCGTCATACACGTGATGTATGATGTCGTACGTACGAGATTTCGTTATACACGTGATTTATTAAGTCGTACGCACGAGATATCGATATACACGTGATGTATGGAGTCGTACGTACAAGATGTCATCATACACGTGATGTATGAAGTCGTACGTACGATATATCGTCATACACGTGATGTATGGAGTCGTATGTATGGTATATCGTTAAACACGTGATGTATGAAGTCATACGTACGAGGTATCGTTATACATGTGATGTATGGAGTCGTACGTACGATATATCGTCATACACGTGATGTATGAAGTCGAACGTACGGTATATCGTCATACACGTAATGCATGAAGTCATACGTACGGTATATCGTTATACACGTGATTTATTAAGTCGTACGTACGGTATATCGTCATACACGTGATTTGTTAAGTCGTACGTACGATATATCGTCATAAACGTGATGTATGCAGTCGTACGTACGATATATCGTTATACACGTGATGTATGAAGTCGTACGTACGATATATCGTCATACACGTGATGTATGTAGTCGTATGTACGGTATATCGTTAAACACGTGATGTATGAAGTCGTACGTACGATATATCGTTATACACGTGATGTATGAAGTCGTACGTACGATATATCGTCATACACGTGATGTATGTAGTCGTATGTACGGTATATCGTTAAACACGTGATGTATGAAGTCGTACGTACGATATATCGTCATACACGTGATGTATGTAGTCGTATGTACGGTATATCGTTAAACACGTGATGTATGGAGTCGTATGTACGGTATATCGTTAAACACGTGATGTATGAAGTCGTACGTACGATATATCGTCATACACGTGATGTATGGAGTCGTATGTACGGTATATCGTTAAACACGTGATGTATGAAGTCATACGTACGAGGTATGTTATACATGTGATGTATGAAGTTGTACGTACGAGGTATGTTATACACGTGATGTATGAAGTCGTACGTATGAGGTATCGTTATACATGTGATGTATGAAGTCGTTTGTATGAGATGTCGTCATACATGTGATGTATGAAGTCGTACGTATGAGATGTCGTCATACACATGATGTATGAAGTCGTACGTATGAGATGTCGTCATACACATGATGTATGAAGTCGTACGTATGAGATGTCGTCATACACATGATGTATGGAGTCGTTCGTATGAGATGTCGTCATACACATGATGTATGAAGTCGTACGTATGAGATGTCGTCATACACATGGGAAATCAAGTCTTAATTATGATATACAAATATATCATTTTCATCGTAACCACATTACGCTGTAACACAATCACTTTGATTGATATATTGACCAATCAAAAGAGCTCTTTCTGTTCACTGCATGGAAATCGGATAATTTTATTTACACATGCAATTGACGGTGAAACGGTGAATGATTAATTGTTTTATGATATTCAGCAGGGGCTTTATGTAAATACACATTCCATAACAGAAATATGAGTCATTCGTACCAGGGTTTTTTCGGAATTTTAAAGTAGTGTCCGATCGTTTTGTTTGATGATATTTTATGATATGACAAAAGACAAACAGACAAAAAACAATATTTAGCTAGTCGATCTACATACATAAATGTATAATTGAAGATTTAATTCTCTATCATACTCAAAATAAAACATGTTACACTTCCTTTCCAATGCCATTGATGTGCGTTTTCTTTTTCCCTTCAGTTTTTTTGTTCAATGGCTGCAACATATTCCTTGAATTTCTTCCTGTCCGGAATCGACACGGACAGTTGGGGCTACTTCTATCTGCCAGGATTAATTAACTTCGGGGTGTTTAAGGTAAACCATGATTCCAATTTTTCGCGTTTCGCATCAAGAAATCAATCAATTAATCTCCGAATAATGATCTACATTGAGGCCAAATCTGTCTAAAACAAAACTGATCTAAATATTTAAGCAGTGAAACACAGACAATATATCATTCCTCTTAAAGGGATTTTGTTGGGAAAAATATGTTTTTTCCCAATGGAATGTAAATATTCTTTTTTCTACTGAAAGACAGCAGACTGTATAACTGATTTTGAGATCTCTTGTCTCTACAGTGTACGAATGAGAGTGGGATCAGCTGTACAGCTGATTAAGTGATATCTCTGTTGTAAATTAAATGTTTACTTAATACAGTGTACGAATGAGAGTAGGATCGGCTGTGCAGCTGATGAAGTGATATCTCTGTTGTAAATTAAATGTTTACTTAATACAGTGTACGAATGAGAGCGGGATCGGCTGTACAGCTGATGAAGTGATATCTCTGTTGTAAATTAAATGTTTACTTAATACAGTGTACGAATGAGAGCGGGATCGGCTGTACAGCTGATTAAGTGATATCTCTGTTGTAAATTAAATGTTTACTTAATACAGTGTACGAATGAGAGCGGGATCGGCTGTCGTCTTTGGGATATTACTGACCTAGCGATCTTCATCGTAATGGGATTCATTGGAGGCCTGATGGGAGCTTTGTTTAACAAAATCAACACTGTCATCACCAAGCATCGTATGAAACACGTCAATAAAAAACACAAACTCTTCAGGTGCATTTCCTTATTTGGAATTATTCAATATTTCTGTTTCCGGTTTCTCCGATCACATATGAAATGTCAGCTCAACTACTTAGTTTTCATTTCCGGCGAAATATACTGAAAGGAAACAGGAACACAAGTTCTTTAATTGTAAAATATTTTATAATAATATACACAGCCATAAGGAAAATAAGAAGAATATTAGGGCACCTCACCTAATCCCAAGTAAATGTTAAAAATCCGTCATCCGTTACCTGAGCCTATCCATAGTCGGTGCGCCTTAATTATAAATATCACGTGACTGTACAGAAGCATGCGTTCTTTTCCATTTAAACTAATGTGGATTTCTGACTATCACCGATGCAATACTTTTGCTATCCAGATATTTTTTGACAAATATGCCACGGCTCTCAATGCCCATGGGAGGTAGGACCTTACAGTAGGTCGCTACTCACTTCGGCGTTCACAGATCAACTATGACTCTGTCGGTTTTACGTTTCGACGCTGCGCGAAGAGTTGATGACAGGTCGAATTCCGGACGTCCTTGTGTAACAACGCGACGTCAAGCTTGGTTACTTAGGCTTGCCCACTCACACGACGGGAGATTAACAGCAGCCGTAAGGGCAGGATATAACCATTGGTCGTATCCACCCTAAAACTGTGAGAAATAGACTGCGAGATTTACGCCTACGTCGCCAGTACGGTGGTTTGCCACTGGCACCTCCGCGTCGAGCACGCCATACGTGATGGTTGACGACACATGTGCTCAGACGTTTCGCTATGAGACGTTGGGGGTCCATGACCTTAACGAATAGATCTTGATTCACGTTATTTCGATCAAAGGATCGTCAACGTGTGTACAAAGAGAGCATCTTACAGACGCGTGTGTTTTGGAGCACGACATATTTCGGAATGGATCGGTTATGGTTTGGGGGGTGGGAACTTCCCAATGGTTAAAGACTCATTCCGTGAACATCAACGGGAATTTAACAACTGTATATTATCGAGATTATATTCTAAGGCCTCATGTTGAACCTTTCATTATAAGGCACCATTTTACCTTTCAGCATGATAACGCTAGGACACACATTGCAAAAGTTTGTAGTAACTTTCTTGCACCCCAGAACATCGTCAATATTTATTAGCCTCCATTTTGCCCTGATTTGTCCCCAATCGGACACTTGTAGGATGAATTAGACAGAAAAGTTCGGAATCGTGCAAACATCCCAAATAAACTCTGCCAATTGGCCAACGCACTTAACGAAGAATGGAATAACATTTCTCTACGGACAGTCAGTGTCCTTATGAATTCCATGTCACGAAGATTTAGAGCCGCTACAACTGTTGGGGGAGGGCACACACGATAATAGGGATCGGTCTGACAAATGCCGTTATTTTAACTTTGTGTTCATTAGTGTGCTCAAATTCATTGCGACCTAATGAAGTCCATATTTCTTTTTAAAAAATTAAAAAAAAATTGAAGACGGATGGTCCAATATTCGAAGTTAACTATTGCATTTCACATTAAGGCATATTGCTCATAAATATTATTTTATTAAATCGTAACGTTGACGTGTCCTTTTCCTTTTACCGGTAACTATTCCCGGCTATCCTTGTTGAGTCGTAAGATTCGTGGTAATGTTAAATTCACAAGGAAGATCGTCTGATTGAAATACTTATTTTACTGAGCTAGGTATTATCGGTTGCATTTCTTTAAGGAAGTCACGAGAGTATTATAATAGTATCAGTTTGTGAGAACAATAAAGGTACTTTTAATATTTACAACTGTAATCAACGTCGGGCAACTGATATCGTCAACCTTATTTACATGTATATGCTCCGCTTGAGTCGAAAAACGGATAAGTCGAAATATTTTCTACGTTCCCTAGAATTTCGAGATAACGAGTTTCGGCTGTGTATATTTTCATGTATATTAATTTATTTAATAAATCTTAAAGAAATTTTTAAAAATTTCGTTACCTTGTAGCGTGAGTACATGTAATTCAGTTGACAGTTTAAGTTAAAAGATTACAAATTATACATATATACTTATATATACTTTATTGTACATACTACCTTGATGTTTTGATAGGATTTTAGAAGCAACACTTGTAGCGTCAGTGACAACCTCCGTTTCGTTCGGTGCTTCTATGGCCGTTGGAGAATGCTCGCAGATCCCGCAAAATGTAAGTTATGAAACATCCACCGTTCTTTGTGAATTTGGAGCTGTGATAACCAGACACACACACTGTTTTGCCGAAATCCCAGTGATCTGATCTCAAGGGATATATATTAAAGCTTTACATTTCAAGTCTTTGGTGTTTACATGCCCCAAAGAAAAGGATCAAATCATAAAAGGAATTAACCGACTTGTCATTAAAAACCCAACTTCGATAAAACTACATCAGAACATGAATACACGGAGACACATGAAAACGCTTGAACAAGACCAGATGTTTCGGAAGGGAGTGCGCTTTCTTTTTCATCGAGGACACCTGCTGTATAAATCGCACAGGGACATAAAATATTCTAAAGAAGACTATTTGCGAATGTTAATGACTTCATTCTATGATAAGTATATCTAACAGAAAACACAACAATCTTAACATTAATTGACTACAGATAATGAAAGTTTTATTTAGTTACTCTCGTCAATGTTATTCATACATGTTGGATGTTGGATGTTAGTGTGGAGGCTAATAGGAACAAATTAAGCACTAGTTGGTATTAGAGCACGTGCATTCAAGCCCAAATATACGCAAATTTCACAAGAGAAGATATGTTCTTGTTATATCGATACAGAAAACATTAACAGATTTTTTTCAGAATACTACCAAGTGGAAGTTTTCTGATAAATTTTCTGAAGCCGTAAATTTGCCAAATGATGCAGATATTGAAGTTTTAATAACATGTTTCAATGATTTAAAGGAGTGGTCTTTATCACAGGTCCTCCACCTCGCTAGTCGCGGGTTCAAGACCTACGTGCGGCATTCGCCAGGAACAGGCCTCAGGTCTGTGTTTTTTCTATGGGAATTCCGGCTTTTCTCCACCACCCACACCTAGCAACGTCATGTACTGAATCTGGCTGCTTATAGGCGTGAAACAAAAATATAGAAATTTAAAAGTTCATTTGCTATCTGGGGTGACACCAGCTTCCAAAATATCATATATTTACTTTGTAGCTTGTGAATGGATCATCTAGCACTATCGAGGACACTGTTCGGACGTACTTCTGTTCTGATGGCTACTATAACGACATGGCTACGCTCTTCTTCAACTCACAGGAGGAGGCTATTAAACAACTGTTTCACCAACCTGAAACCAGTGAGTCACTGAATAAAGAAATTGTTTGTTAATTTTAACATCCTCTTGATCTGGGTTTTTGTTGTTGTAATTAGCAGGTTTATATATCTATAATATATATAATATGTATTTTCCATTGTTAGATAAACGGTAACAGCAAAGCACTGAGAAAAAGTATAACCGACATATTGTGCGAATTCATTTATTTTATTTTAGGATATATTGTATTCTATAAATGGGTATTATATTTTTATTTCTTTATTTCCTGACTGTTTCAGCTTCCGTTTCCAAAAAAATTCTCTTGTTTTTTATTTTTTTTGTTCTATATAATTTTATCTATTTCCAGACGGGTTCATTTTTCATCACCATGGTAACATTTCTCTTGTTTTGTTTTTTGTTTGTTTATTTGTAATACTATTTTATTTTTTCCCAGAGGGTTCAGCCTCCGGACCCTGGGACTATTTCTCTTTTTTTGTTTGTTTATTTGTTTTACTATTTTTCCCAGACGGGTTCAGCCTCCGGACCCTGGGACTATTTCTCTTTTTTTGTTTGTTTATTTGTTTTACTATTTTTCCCAGACGGTTTCAGCCTCCGGACCCTGGGACTATTTCTCTTGTTTGTGTTTGTTTATGTGTTTTACTATTTTATCTTTTCCCAGACGGTTTCAGCCTCCGGACCCTGGGACTATTTCTCTTGTTTTTGTGTTTGTTTATTTGTTTTACTATTTTTCCCAGACGGGTTCAGCCTCCGGACCCTGGGACTATTTCTCTTGTTTTTGTGTTTGTTTATTTGTTTTACTATTTTTCCCAGACGGGTTCAGCCTCCGGACCCTGGGACTATTTCTCTTGTTTTTGTTTGTTTATTTGTTTTACTATTTTTTCCCAGACGGGTTCAGCCTCCGGACCCTGGGACTATTTCTCTTGTTTTTGTGTTTGTTTATTTGTTTTACTATTTTTTCCCAGACGGGTTCAGCCTCCGGACCCTGGGACTATTTCTCTTGTTTTTGTGTTTGTTTATTTGTTTTACTATTTTTTCCCCAGACACTTTCAGCCTCCGGACCCTGGGACTATTTCTCTTGTTTTTGTTTGTTTATGTGTTTTACTATTTTATCTTTTCCCAGACGGTTTCAGCCTCCGGACCCTGGGACTATTTCTCTTGTTTTTTTTTTTTTTTTGTTTATTTGTTTTACTATTTTTCCCAGACGGGTTCAGCCTCCGGACCCTGGGACTATTTCTCTTGTTTTTTGTTTGTTTATGTGTTATACTATTTTATTTTTTCCCAGACGGTTTCAGCCTCCGGACCCTGGGACTATTTCTCTTGTTTTTGTGTTTGTTTATGTGTTTTACTATTTTATCTTTTCCCAGACGGTTTCAGCCTCCGGACCCTGGGACTATTTCTCTTGTTTTTGTGTTTGTTTATGTGTTTTACTATTTTATTTTTTCCCAGACGGTTTCAGCCTCCGGACCCTGGGACTATTTCTCTTGTTTTTGTGTTTGTTTATGTGTTTTACTATTTTATTTTTTCCCAGACGGTTTCAGCCTCCGGACCCTGGGACTATTTCTCTTGTTTTTTTTCTTTCTGGCCTGCTGGACATATGGTACCAACGTGCCGAGCGGGTTATTTGTGCCGTGTTTACTCTGTGGCGCCGCCTATGGACGATTTGTAGCACGACTCTTAGTATTGTAAGTTGTTTTTAAGGTGAACTTTTCTTGAAAAAAAAATACCGATTCGATTTCACAATTGAACGAAGATAACAGTTTTAGTTGAAGCCTTAAGTGTATTCGAAACAAAAAGTATTGCTTTAGATAAAAAGTATTGTCAGAGAGAGTTTTTGTTATATTTTAGACTATAAGTGTTGTTTGAGTCAGTAAGCTGCTCGAGATTATAACTTCTCCTTGGGACTAACTGTTAAGTCTGTTGGTTTTATGGCTGTAAGTGTTGTTCGAGACTATACGTGTTTTAGTATTGCTTAAAACTATTTCCTTGTTGAGAAAACACGTGTTGTTTTTAGGAAATCAGTGTTGCTTGAGACCAAAAATGTTGTTTGATACTATGAAACGTTGTTTGAGGCGATAAGTACATTTGAAGACTATTTGCTTGTTGTGACAACTTGATTTTACTTTTCATGGCATTGCTGACAGACTTGGGTACGGGAACGAAGCCATTCATTCCGGTACATTCGCACTCATCGGAGCCGCTTCCTTCCTTGGTGGGGTAGTACGAATGACAATAAGTCTTACCGTGATTCTTATAGAATCAACCAACGAGATTTCGTATGGTCTGCCACTCATGCTGGTGTTAATGGTATGTATCCTTAGTGAGGTCTGCCACTCATGCTGGTGTTAATGGTATGTATCCTTAGTGAGGCCTGCCACTCATGTTGGTGTTTATGGTATGTATCCTTAGTGAGGTTTGCCACTCATGCTGGTGTTAATGGTATGTATCCTTAGTGAGGCTGCCACTAATGCTGTTGTTTATGGTATGTATCCTTTGTGAATCCTGCCACTCATGTTGGTGTTAATGGTATGTATCCTTAGTGAGGCCTGCCACCCATGCTGGTGTTAATGGTATGTATCCTAAGTGAGGTCTGCCACTCATGCTGGTGTTTATGGTATGTATCCTAAGTGAGGTCTGCCACTCATGTTGGTGTTTATGGTATGTATCCTAAGTGAGGTCTGCCACTCATGTTGGTGTTAATGGTATGTATCCTTAGTGAGGTCTGCCAATAATGCTGGTGTTTATGGTATGTATCCTCAGTGAGGTCTGCCACTCATGTTGGTGTTTATGGTATGTATCCTCAGTGAGGTCTGCCACTCATGTTGGTGTTTATGGTATGTATCCTCAGTGAGGTCTGCCACTCATGTTGGTGTTAATGGTAGGTATCTTAGTTCAGTCTTTTGCCTAACCTGGTATTAATCGTAGGCATGTTATTTTAATCTGTTACTTAACCTGATATTAAAGATATGTTTCCTTAGATTAATCTGTCACTGTCGATGGTTTCATTTGCATGCATCTTTCAGAAAAATGACTCAAAACTTAACCATTACATAGCGGCATATATCAAAAGAAAGACCTACTTTTGCTATCGTTATTTCTCCAGGAAATCTCACATATCATTTTGTTTTTGCCTTCTTCCTGGTTGTGCTTGAGTAATTTAAAGACTGGTCTGAAAATAATATTGTCGATAGCCGATCGTCTTTACATCTGGCTGTCAAAAGTTTCCTTTTCTTAATCACGAAGAACAAAGGTTTTCTTTTATACATCTCCTACATTTCACTGCATAGTTTTGTTTCCCTAACATTGCTTGTAGTGAACAAATAAAATGGCATATAGGCGGCAGATTTTGACTTCGATTTTTCTTTTCCTTTTACGTTTTCCTTGCATAGAGCTCTATATATATATTTTTAAAATATTTGTAAAATTTCTATATATGAGTTTTCAGAAAAATCAGCTTTGATGCTTAATGAAAGAAGGATAAGACACATTCTCTATTAACTTGTCAGTACAACACATACTTCAGAGGCAGGAGCAGCGAAGAGAAAGTTTACAACCAAATTAAGATGACGGTTTGGTTTAGAGTCTCTTGTCATTTATGAGGAAATTTTACATTTTATGTTGACCTTAACCTTTGACCTTTCGTACAATCGGTCTGAGGTGGCCTTTTCTGTTATAGATAGTTTTTGTGAGGCAGTGGATGTTTCCAGTCAAATTCAAATCTTCATTTCAGGTGGCGAAGTGGTCTGGTGATCTCTTCAACGAGGGTCTGTATGATATACATATAAAACTGCGTGGCGTTCCGTTACTGGAGTGGGAGGTTCCGTCAGGGATGGAAAGGTATCACAATTACTGAAACACCAGAAAAGGAAATTGACAAAAATGACGAGGTGCTGCAATTAATATCGTCACATGTTTACTTATATACTTTCTTATCAATTTCTGTCTTCAATTCACTGACAAACTGTACACACGATCAAAAGTGTTGAACATATTTCTTGTTAGAGAATTTTTTTCCCATTAAGAGTTTTTGAACAACGCATATTCGGTTTAAATAAACAACAGCTGGCCTCGAGATTGAAAAGAAGTGCATGTTAAAATGTTACCATCAACCTATTACATCTAAAGTCATTGTTCATTTACAAATTCCTTAACATAGATAATATTCTCCACATTCTCCAACCGACACCGGATGATAAATAAAAAAAATAAACATAAGCGACAAATGTAAGTAAATGAACAGTCGGATAAGATTTATAATAAATTCTGGATTTATTATGGATTAAAAATTAAAAAATTTAAACGTCCACGCACTGCTATGTCATGTATACGATACCAACCCAAACAGCCATTGTGTAACGATCATATCAAAATATGACCTTGAGTAGCATGAGATACCGGAAGTGGGTCATAACAAACATCAATAACTCACGCGAGAAGTCATACTTCAACATGGCGTCGTCTTAAATAGAACGTAAAAAACACGTGTTATACACGCCTTATAGTTGCCTCAATTACGAGGACAGAATTAAGAAATATCAGAGGTCCCTTTCTGTTAGCATTTGCTGCTAATATTTCCAATGTTTGATTTGTTATGGTCTTGTTTTATGTTGATGACTTTCCTACCAATTACATTCCCCTCAAATCTGACGGTCTTAAAAACCGAGGTCGTTGTGACCGTGTCGAGGTGTTATACAGCGCCGCCTTGGTGTAAGTGGTATTTTTCAGAGTAGGATAAAGGTAATTATTTGCAGGATAAATAAGGTCACTATACACTTATCCTATGCTCCCTCCTTCCAAAGTATTGTGTGTTGGAATTGTTGAATTCATCAAAACACCGTTTCTCTTATTTCATTACAATCTCACCGATTCAATGTGTGGTAGAGTTGTTCTATACAGTACTATTATAAAATTTCGATATTGCCATTTATAAATGTAAATCTCCGGTACATATCTTCCTGGTTTTTAGTAAATGATGGAGTTAAGGTTTTAACGAATCGATGTTTTAAACATAAAAATTTCCATTTGTTTAGGTAAAAGGATTTCCTCGTTTCCACGATGCTAAAGTAAAAGTTGTTTTCTAACAAACCTGTGTATGTACCCGGTTGTATTACATCTATCCCTAACCTTTCATAATATTTCATTCACGTCGGAGTTCTTTGTCACTAGGTTGTATCAACATCATATATGATTGAGTGAAGTTTTTTGTACAGGTTTGATATCGACGTCGTAAAATTCGCATCATACCAGATTTTTTTTTTTTAATTTTTGGAAATATTCTGATGAAATATAAATCAGTTCTGCTTATTTCTTTTATGCGTTGATTTGAATCACTACCAGAATTGTAAAACTTGCTTTCAATAATGATGATGATGATAATGATGATAGTGATAATGATGATGCACGTATGAGAATTGTGTGTTGACGTATTGTTGATGTACTTTTTATGAACCTGAAAAATCTTGAAAAACTGGTATGAAGGACACATTAGTAAATAAAATGTTTGAATATCTAATGTTGAAGTCGGTGGTTAAACGAGATTTTAACTTTGTACTGAATAACCTTTGTCGGGGCTCTGGAATGACAACTTGGGAATCTCTCTTACCGACAGTTAAATAGATTTGTTACAGATAAACCACTGGGATCTGAAATCACAATCTCCGCCCCAGATATCCATAATTACAAACTCTCTTCCAAAAAGGAAAAACTTCAAAATTACACTTCTCTTTTAATGTTAAACGTAGAACCCTGACACAAAAGCAGTCTAACTCTGGAACAGCAGTCAATTAATGGCGATGATCTTTTTAAAGGCGTAGAATCTGCGAGGACAGATCTAATCTTTTAAATGTCTTAAAAATTATTTTGAAGGATTCCTGAAATATGATTTCATTCTTCTTGTTTTAGGTTGAAAGCGGTAGATATAATGGAGCGAAAACTGCATTTCTTATATCGAAGAACGAGGGTGCAATCTTTAATACAAATTCTCAGAACCACCGCCCACAACGCATTCCCTGTAGTGTCTATCATTGAGGACAAACAGGTAATCTATATAGAGCAGATTCTCAGGACCACCACTCACAACGCCCTCCCTATAGTGTCTATCATTGAAGACAGATAGGTAATCTATATTTAGAACAGATTCTCAGAACCACCGCCCACAACGCCTTCCCTGTAGTGTCTATCATTAAAGATAGACAGGTAATCTATATATAGAATAGGTTCTCAGGACCACCGCCAACTAAACCTTCCCTATAGTAGCTATCATCGACGACAGACAGGTAATCTATATTTAGAACAGATTCTCAGAACCACCGCCCACAAAGTCTTTACTATAGTGTCTTTCACTGAAGACAGACAGGTAATCTATATTTAGAACAGATTCTCAGGACCACCGCCCACAACGTCTTCCCTAAAGTGTCTATTATTGAAGACAGACAGGTAATCTATATTTAGAACAGATTCTCAATTCTCAGAACCACCGCCCACAAAGTCTTTACTATAGTGTCTTTCACTGAAGATAGACAGGTAATCTATATTTAGAACAGATTCTCAGAACCACCGACCACAACGTCTTTACTATAGTGTCTTTCACTGAAGACAGACAGGTAATCTATATTTAGAACAGATTCTCAGGACCACCGCCCACAAGGTCTTCCCTAAAGTGTCTATTACTGAAGACAGACAGGTAATCTATATTTAGAACAGATTCTCAATTCTCAGATCCACCGCCCACAACGTCTTTACTATAGTGTCTTTCACAGAAGACAGACAGGTAATCTATATTTAGAACAGATTCTCAGAACCAACGCCCACAACGTCTTTACTATAGTGTCTTTCACTGAAGACAGACAGGTAATCTATATTTAGAACAGATTCTCGGAACCACCGCCCACAACGTCTTTACTAAAGTGTCTATTATTGAAGACAGACAGGTAATCTATATTTAGAACAGATTCTCAGAACCACCGACCACAACGTCTTTACTATAGTGTCTTTCACTGAAGACAGACAGGTAATCTATATTTAGAACAGATTCTCAGGACCACCGCCCACAAGGTCTTCCCTAAAGTGTCTATTACTGAAGACAGACAGGTAATCTATATTTAGAACAGATTCTCAATTCTCAGATCCACCGCCCACAACGTCTTTACTATAGTGTCTTTCACAGAAGACAGACAGGTAATCTATATTTAGAACAGATTCTCAGAACCAACGCCCACAACGTCTTTACTATAGTGTCTTTCACTGAAGACAGACAGGTAATCTATATTTAGAACAGATTCTCGGAACCACCGCCCACAACGTCTTTACTAAAGTGTCTATTATTGAAGACAGACAGGTAATCTATATTTAGAACAGATTCTCAGAACCACCGCCCACAACGTCTTAACTATAGTGTCTTTCACTGAAGACAGACAGGTAATGTATATTTAGAACAGATTCTCAGGACCACCGCCCACAACATCTTTACTATAGTGTCTTTCACTAAAGACAGACAGGTAATCTATATTTAGAACAGATTCTCAGGACCACCGCCCACAACGTCTTTACTATAGTGTCTTTCACTGAAGACAGACAGGTAATCTATATTTAGAAAAGATTCTCAGGACCACCGCCCGTAACGCCCTCCCTACAGTGTCTATCATTGAAGACAGACAGGTAATCTATATATAGAACAGATTCTCAGGACCACCGCCCGTAACGCCCTCCCTACAGTGTCTATCATTGAAGACCGACAGGTAATCTATATATAGAACAGATTCTCAGGACCACCGTCCGTAACGCCTTCCCTTCAGTGTCTGTCAATGAAGACAGGTTCCATATATATTGTAGTATATGTTCTTATAATTACCTTGTTTAACATAATGGCTTGTTAATCTCCTCCTAACACGAGGGTTACTGAAGCGAATATTGACACAATCACATCGTGTGGTCTGAATGTAATTTAATGTAATATTACTTTTTACTGTGACCAGGGTTCATCGATGTGTGAACACCTATGGTTACTTCTGAAGATTTTCATGCATCACTTCCACCAGTGTGATTTCAAAGCAGATCTAAAGTAGCCAAATTGTTGTGAACAGTATCGCTGATGGTAATTTGATAAAGAGGTTGACTGACTTGATTTTACACAAATTTGAAGTCAAGGAAGGCCTTAATTCCCCTTATTTGAAGATCAGAAGGGGATATGGTAATGCCTCTTTCCGTCCGTCTGTCCTTCATTCCGTTACTCCATGTGTCTGTCGCGATCAAACTCAATTTTCACACACTGTTTTCTTAAATGACTGTTATATTTGGACTACTTTTCGTGCCAAAATGTCAAGGTAGATCAAGGTCGCAGTTACTACAATGAAAACGTATTCCTATGCCGTAACTAGAGTTCCGGGTTCCTCTGATCTGATCAATATGTAAAGTTGCAACAGTCCCAGGAAAACCAACCGATCAGAGAATTAGAATCGTGTTGGAATATCTCGTTTCATATAGACGCGAAATCGAGGCTTTTGCTGTCACCTACACAATATATGAGGAATTAAGTTAACGATTTTGTATGGCATTTTTATGATTTTATATTTTCTGATTTTCTTTTTCACATAACTCCCTTTTGTATTGATCAGTTATAAACAAATTTGATACATGGTAAGGATGTACTGATTCAGTGTAAAATACCAAAACTATAATTTAGTGTTTCCGGTAGGCTTGTACTTTCGGAAGCCATTTAAATAAAAGGTGATTAGCTAGACAAATCTGTCTGACGGAAAAGCTCGATAATGTCACAAAGAACTGCAAGAACCAACTTGTACTTTCTCATAAAATAATGGCGGTAGGGATCATTTATTGTCATAGAGTCATTCAACTTATATACCTCCTAAAAGAACGGATCAGATATTTAGTGGTTTGCTGTCTGAGTGAGCATTAAAACTTACATAATTGTCTTTATATATTTATCTACTCCATCGTTTGTTGGCTAAATAAGAGTTTCAATTCACCAGTGTATCCCTGAACCAGCGAGGATAATCTACTGTATCCCTGAATCAGTGACTGTAATCTACTGTATCCCTGAATCAGTGACTGTAATCTGCTGTATCCCTGAATCAGTGACTGTAATCTACTGTATCCCTGAATCAGTGACTGTAATATACTGTATCCCTGAATCAGTGACGATAATCTACTGTGACTGTAATCTACTGTATCCCTGAATCAGTGACTGTAATCTACTGTATCCCTGAACCAGCGAGGATAATCTACTGTATCCCTGAATCAGTGACGATAATCTACCGTATCCCTGAATCAGTGACTGTAATATACTGTATCCCTGAATCAGTGACTGTAATCTACTGTATCCCTGAACCAGCGAGGATAATCTACTGTATCCCTGAATCAGTGACTGTAATCTACTGTATCCCTGAATCAGTGACTGTAATCTACTGTATCCCTGAATCAGTGACTGTAATCTACTGTATCCCTGAATCAGTGACTGTAATCTACTGTATCCCTGAACCAGCGAGGATAATCTACTGTATCCCTGAATCAGTGACTGTAATATACTGTATCCCTGAATCAGTGACGATAATATACTGTATCCCTGAATCAGTGACTGTAATCTACCGTATCCCTGAATCAGTGACTGCAATCTACTGTATCCCTGAACCAGCGAGGATAATCTACTGTATCCCTGAATCAGTGACGATAATCTACTGTATCCCTGAATCAGTGACTGTAATCTACCGTATCCCTGAATCAGTGACTGTAATCTACTGTATCCCTGAACCAGCGAGGATAATCTACTGTATCCCTGAATCAGTGACTGTAATCTACTGTATCCCTGAATCAGTGACTGTAATCTACTGTATCCCTGAATCAGTGACTGTAATCTACTGTATCCCTGAACCAGCGAGGATAATCTACTGTATCCCTGAATCAGTGACGATAATCTACCGTATCCCTGAATCAGTGACTGTAATCTACTGTATCCCTGAATCAGTGACTGTAATCTACTGTATCCCTGAATCAGTGACGATAATCTACTGTATCCCTGAATCAGTGACTGTAATCTACTGTATCCCTGAATCAGTGACGATAATCTACTATATCCCTGAATCAGTGACGGTAATCTACTGTATCCCTGAATCAGTGACGGTAATCTACTGTATCCCTGAACCAGCGAGGATAATCTTCTGTATCCCTGAATCAGTGACTGTAATCTACTGTATCCCTGAATCAGTGACGGTAATCTACTGTATCCCTGAATCAGTGACTGTAATCTACTATATCCCTGAATCAGTGACTGTAATCTACCGTATCCCTGAATCAGTGACTGTAATCTACTGTATCCCTGAACCAGCGAGGATAATCTACTGTATCCCTGAATCAGTGACTGTAATCTACTGTATCCCTGAACCAGCGAGGATAATCTGCTGTATCCCTGAATCAGTGACTGTAATCTACTGTATCCCTGAATCAGTGACTGTAATATACTGTATCCTTGAATCAGTGACGATAATCTACTGTGACTGTAATCTACTGTATCCCTGAATCAGTGACTGTATTCTACTGTATCCCTGAACCAGCGAGGATAATCTACTGTATCCCTGAATCAGTGACTGTAATCTACTGTATCCCTGAATCAGTGACGGTAATCTACCGTATCCCTGAATCAGTGACTGTAATCTACTGTATCCCTGAACCAGCGAGGATAATCTACTGTATCCCTGAATCAGTGACTGTACCGTATCCCTGAATCAGTGACTGTAATCTACTGTATCCCTGAACCAGCGAGGATAATCTACTGTATCCCTGAATCAGTGACTGTAATCTACCGTATCCCTGAATCAGTGACGATAATCTACTGTATCCCTGAATCAGTGACGATAATCTACTGTATCCCTGAATCAGTGACTGTAATCTACTGTATCCCTGAATCAGTGACGATAATCTACTGTATCCCTGAATCAGTGACTGTAATCTACTGTATCCCTGAATCAGTGACGATAATCTACTGTATCCCTGAATCAGTGACTGTAATCTACTGTATCCCTGAATCAGTGACGATAATCTACTATATCCCTGAATCAGTGACGGTAATCTACTGTATCCCTGAATCAGTGACTGTAATCTACTGTATCCCTGAATCAGTGACTGTAATCTACTGTATCCCTGAATCAGTGACGGTAATCTACTGTATCCCTGAACCAGCGAGGATGATCTACTGTATCCCTGAATCAGTGACGGTAATCTACTGTATCCCTGAATCAGTGACGGTAATCTACTGTATCCCTGAATCAGTGACTAATCTACTGTATCCCGGAATCAATGTGTAAATAAGTCTTGTCAGGAGTCAGTGAGAATACTTGTGTCGGATCTAGTCTCTTTACTAAACATCTTTAATACACCTTCTGAAAATTTTTAATTTTGCAATGTTTTAAGGCACACATCAATTACTTTTTGATGTCTTACGCAGACACTTGTAGACATTTTATTCTTCCGAGCCTCGAACACATGCGGGCATTTTTTGTGTTCCTTTTCCAATGTGTAACTAGCGCTTTTGACTCTCCATATTTAATCAATCAGATGTTTTAGTCCCTGGTTGTAATCTGCGGTCAACTCGTTTTAGTCAGTTTTACTTCCAGAAAAGTCGACCAAACGTTAGGCAGCACGGTGTTTTAAACCTGATTCAATGCAATTTTAACTCTCTTGATTTTGCCCCAGACTGTGATATGCGACTGTGATGTGTCATATTTCTGGCAGAGTTCAAGCTTCATTTAAAAACTGTTTTTATCGCTCGTTCCTATTTGTGTACACCTATGTGTACCTTTTAGTCTGTGTTACCCGTATAACTGACAGTGATATTTTATACTTGTGTTGTAGTGTTGTTACCCATTCTGTAAGTGGACTCTTGGGTCTGTAGAATTTGAAATAAATGAAAAAATTCTTGAACAATACATTAAATGATCTAAATGGACGTTCACTGTTAATTTCAGGCAGGGGATTCGACTGCAGACGAACCTCACTCGCCTACGTAAGTATCGCCTTATACTGTTATAATGAGTCACGGTTGGGAGAGAGAGTTGAGGAATTCTATTTCATATCTATAGGAACTCTTTTACTATGTTACAAGTTCTTAAACAGTCAATATATGTCACTGAAATCATGGTTTGGAATTCAGTTATTTCATTACTAACTTATCGTACTGTTTTCGTTTATGTATGGCTGGTGACACCAATTCAAGGAACATTTTCGAGTTACGTTCTCTCTGAGATGGTGTGAAATGCTTTGAAATTTAATTTGCTTCGTTAACTAATATTTCATTTGATTTTGATATGTCCATGCAGGTTTTTATTATTTGAATCAGGCGACAAATTGCGAAAATTTTCACTACAACAAATGTTTGATACGTCACTTCATTTAGTTCCATTGAGGAGTAAACATAAATTTTGAATACATTTTCCAGATAAAATTTAAAATATTTAGTAAAATTTATAAACTGTAGCATCTACTTTTGCATATAACGGAATGTTTCTTGCCTGTCTTGTAATCTCCAATGATTTAACTATTTAAGGGAGCACGATATTCCGAAATACGTTCGTCTCCGTATGGATGGCTTAATACTGAGATCACAATTGGTCACGCTGCTGAAAAATGGAGCCATGTTTGACGAAGACAATGCGGTAAGTCAGCCTCACGTCATTTACATGTAATGATTGGTAAAACTCACAATTACCAGTGGCATATGTGGTGATTAGCTGCTACGGAGGGATGGAAGGAATAATACTACCTTTGTAAACACGCAGAACACAATAAGGATTTTTTTTACTTGCCTTTGTATTAATTAAAAGTATTCTTAGATTTTGTTGAAGAGCATCAAGATTTAAAGTGTTGTAATGAATATGAATGTTTCGTTTGAGAGAGCTGGTCCTGGACAATAAATGGTACACCAACAGGGCGCTTATTAGCTCACAATACACGGGTAATACCAATGTACAATGGACAGTATTGTACACCACATCGGAAAAATATCCTTGATTTTGAGGTCTGAGATTCTTGATCTGGCTTATAAACAGGTCAAGTACTAAAAACGAGAACTTAACGTCATTTCTGCACTGCTGGGGAACTATTAGTCTCAGTGGTTGACCGTAACCTGCATGTCAAGTTTAGATTCATTTGAACGCTGGCACTGTTCAGAACCCATGAACCTGTCGTTCTTTTGAAAATATCAGATATACAGAAATTACAAAACTTATTGAATTATTAAGCTAACACACTTCTCTGTCTATATTTTGTCATTTTTTGGATCTCTCTGGATTTTAATCAATCGCTTCTTAGGTTTCAAAACCAAGGTTCTTAGCATCACTGACGAGTCCTAGAAGGACAAAAAACAGCTGTATGATGCAGTTTAATTCGTCATTTGGCACCACTGTATCTGTCTCTAAATTGTTTTCGAAAGCGCTACTCACTTGTGTGTCTAGTGTGCATCCTTTAATCTAGAATAAATCTGATTCCAGGTTTTACTGAAAAAAGAGTTCCATTTTGCTTCAAGGTTTTGTTTAAACCGTAAAATGTGTACCAAAGAAAAAGAGCCTTCGAAGAAATCGATCACAAATTGAACAGCAATATCTTATGTACTGTAAACCAACGTCTTTTCGCGGCTTATTGATTTCGCGATCTTCCCATCACAATATCACAGAGATTAATTTTCGCGAAGCATACTACACTCGTCCTTTCAACTCTAAAAGCTGACTTAATTATTTTTTACGAATTTATTTCTGTTTTGACAGACATGCGCCACGTGGAAAAAAAGTTGGTTTGCAGTATTCCATCGTTCGATAATGATATAGTATCCATAACAATCGATTTGCTTTCACAAATTTTAACAAAAAACAAAGGACTTTATTTATTGTATACACAGTCTTTAATCAGTGAAAGTTGAATACATATATAATCATTTATTGTACAATTTAGATAAATAGGTTTTAGCTACGTTTATGTGTTAATACGGTAGACTTCTGACCGGCCATGAAGCATGCAAGTATTCAGTGTATTTACCGAAATAATATGTTTTACGTATTTACGTCAAATATGTAACTGGTTGTTGCATTGTTGAGGTATCAAGCGTGTAATGATGATGTGTGAGTGGCACACATGGTTGTACATGTGTGTTTCCCGGTGTGTAATTTATATCTATAACTGGTAGATGTACATGTGTGTTACTCGGCGTGTAATTTATATCTATAACTGGTAGTTGTACATGTGTGTTTCCCGGCGTGTAATTTATATCCATAACTGGTAGTTGTACATGTGTGTTTCTCGGCGTGTAATTTATATCTATAACTGGTAGTTGTACATGTGTGTTTCTGGCGTGTAATTTATATCTATAACTGGTAGTTGTAGGTGTGTGTTTCTCGGCGTGTAATTTATATCTATAACTGGTAGTTGTAGGTGTGTGTTTCTCGGCGTGTAATTTATATCTATAACTGGTAGTTGTACATGTGTGTTTCTGGCGTGTAATTTATATCTATAACTGGTAGTTGTAGGTGTGTGTTTCTCGGCGTGTAATTTATATATATAACTGGTAGTTGTACATGTGTGTTTCTCGGCGTGTAATTTATATCTATAACTGGTAGTTGTACATGTGTGTTTCTCGGCGTGTAATTTATATCTATAACTGATGGTTGTACATGTGTGTTTCTCGGCGTGTAATTTATATCTATAACTGATGGTTGTACATGTGTGTTTCTCGGCGTGTAATTTATATCTATAACTGGTAGTTGTACATGTGTGTTTCTCGGCGTGTAATTTATATCTATAACTGATGGTTGTACATGTGTGTTTCTCGGCGTGTAATTTATATCTATAACTGGTAGTTGTACATGTGTGTTTCTGGCGTGTAATTTATATCTATAACTGGTAGTTGTACATGTGTGTTTCTCGGCGTGTAATTTATATCTATAACTGGTAGTTGTACATGTGTGTTTCTGGCGTGTAATTTATATCTATAACTGGTAGTTGTACATGTGTGTTTCCCGGCGTGTAATTTATATCTATAACTGGTAGTTGTACATGTGTGTTTCCCGGCGTGTAATTTATATCTATAACTGGTAGTTGTACATGTGTGTTTCTCGGCGTGTAATTTATATCTATAACTGGTAGTTGTACATGTGTGTTTCTCGGCGTGTAATTTATATCTATAACCGGTAGTTGTAGGTGTGTGTTTCTCGGCGTGTAATTTATATCTATAACTGGTAGTTGTACATGTGTGTTTCCCGGCGTGTAATTTATATCTATAACTGGTAGTTGTACATGTGTGTTTCCCGGCGTGTAATTTATATATATAACTGGTAGTTGTACATGTGTGTTTCCCGGCGTGTAATTTATATCTATAACTGGTAGTTGTACATGTGTGTTTCTCGGCGTGTAATTTATATCTATAACTGGTAGTTGTACTTGTGTGTTTCTCGGCGTGTAATTTATATCTATAACTGGTAGTTGTACATGTGTGTTTCCCGGCGTGTAATTTATATCTATAACTGGTAGTTGTACATGTGTGTTTCTCGGCGTGTAATTTATATCTATAACTGGTAGTTGTACATGTGTGTTTCTCGGCGTGTAATGTATATCTATAACTGGTAGTTGTACATGTGTGTTTCTCGGCGTGTAATTTATATATATAACTGGTAGTTGTACATGTGTGTTTCCCGGCGTGTAATTTATATATATAACTGGTAGTTGTACATGTGTGTTTCCCGGCGTGTAATTTATATATATAACTGGTAGTTGTACATGTGTGTTTCCCGGCGTGTAATTTATATATATAACTGGTAGTTGTACATGTGTGTTTCCCGGCGTGTAATTTATATATATAACTGGTAGTTGTACATGTGTGTTTCCCGGCGTGTAATTTATATCTATAACTGGTAGTTGTACATGTGTGTTTCCCGGCGTGTAATTTATATTTATAACTGGTAGTTGTACATGTGTGTTACTCGGCGTGTAATTTATATCTATTACTGGTAGATGTACATGTGTGTTTCTCGGCGTGTAATTTATATCTATAACTGGTAGTTGTACATGTGTGTTTCCCGGCGTGTAATTTATATCTATAACTGGTAGTTGTACATGTGTGTTTCTCGGCGTGTAATTTATATCTATAACTGGTAGTTGTACATGTTTGTTTCCCGGCGTGTAATTTATATATATAACTGGTAGTTGTACATGTGTGTTTCTCGGCGTGTAATTTATATCTATAACTGGTAGTTGTAGGTGTGTATTTCTCGGCGTGTAATATATATCTATAAATGACAGTTTTACATGTGTGTTTTCCAAACTGTAACTTATATCTATAACTGGTAGTTGTGCAAGTATGATTTTCGTCGTGTAATTTAGATCTGAATGTGATATGTGCACGTGTGTATTTACCAGTAGGGCTCTTACAATAATTAAGTATACCTAAAATAAACAGTTTTTTATGGTAGTGTAAGGCCGTGAACATCACCAGAGGAAATCATCAGAGCGAGACGGTTACCTTGGTTTTAACAGTTCCATGAAAAAAGTTCGGAAACAGCAAGATTTGTATTTTTTAAAGTGACTTTATTTGTCAAAATAAACAGGATTACAGTTATTGGTTAAAAGCAGGATTGTTAGGATTTAAAAAGACATATCAATTAGAATTGATTTTTTGGCTTAATATCGAATTAATAGACAAGTTAAATAATCGATTTGATTAAAGCAGTGATTTACAATGTTGTAGAACGAGAATGTGTTATAGATCCTGTTTTACTGGCATGCTATTTTAAAATGTGTTTTGTTTTTGTAATGCTGAAAAAAGTAAATACACACGTGCAATGCACGTTCATGACTACACACGTGCGGCTTCTGTGTACACGTTCATGTCTACACACGTGCGGCTTCTGTGTACACGTTCATCAATATGAAAATAAAATCTGGGAAATGCACGTGAATAAAAGTTTAGACTTCCGAACAAACAATGTCCATAACGACCACGACCTCGTCACCACGATCTGAAACAACAAATTAATAGAGTTATTGTGATACACTAAAAGGTAAGGAACAATCTTCATTATATTATACACAATTGATAAAATCTTATGTTGAACAATATCAGATGACAAGCCAGCTTATATAAAAATATTTTCAAATCTAAAAATCAGTCAAAATCAAGACGTTACGAATATCAAGACTGTTAGTGTGCGATATTGCCCTTCATCACCATGTTAACAAAATCAATTAACATCTCACACTATCATTCACTGAAATGTGCCAAATGCCAAACACTTTCAGTGAAAATTATTTTATTTTAATTAACAAATTTCAAATGTGAAAGAAATTTAGTTCGAAGCGTTGTCCACCGCCGATGATGCCTGTTAAATATTACCACAATTAACGCTATAAATATACACATTTAAATACGTATAAATAACAAAGGTCAACACTCCCCATTTGGGAAAACCTTTAAGATGAAAAGTTAGCTGATGTCAAACAGGTCCAAATTTTAATCATAGTTATCAAGTTGAAATGTATTCTATCAGATATAACAAATATCAGTTTTATCTACTCAAGTTTGTTACTACCATCCACTTTCATATTGTGACGTCCATCATTTTTTTTGTTTAAACATGATAGTGAAGTCATTTCTTTGATAACAATGAATTTTGAAAATCATTCTCAAAAGAACAATTTTATGAGTTGTATGACACACATTTATGAAGATAAGCTTTTTCTTTTGTTACAAGTTGTTTGATATAAGTTTTTGTTCTTTTTGCCAGAAAAATATCACATTGAAGTAATTTTTTTAGGTAAATAAAACTGCAATACTGATGAGAGGAGAGCCTCTATTTTTATAAGTCCGACTCATGTCGTGATTGTCATGTTCGTGGTTGTAATGTGGACAAGTATGAAAAAATATAATTGTTTTTGTCGAACGACACATTGATTTAACAAAAACAAAACAAAATTATAAGTTAAGGCATCAGAACAGAAAACAAGTGTTGTTTTGGAGAGATTTGATTCTTGCTATATCCCAAACTGGCAAAAACTTTGAAAATAAAGTAAAAAGAGAAAAAATATGTCCGTTTCATCACTTCCATTCAAATTACATATCCTTTTTGTTTCAATACTCATATGAAACCGCGAGCATGTCAACTGTCATAAAAATACTTAACATAAGAGTACGTTAAGGTTATTTAATTAGTACAAATAATTACAGTATTTGAGTTTGAAATAGTTTTGAAAGGTCAATATCTCAAAGCCAGTTCAATGGTATACATTTTTTATGACTCATTAAAACGGGAAAAGAAAAAAGTGTTGATAATGAAAAATTTTGATAAGGACTTACAGTGGTGTTTTTGGTCTAATTTATGTTTTTCACTTCCGATCATATGACGTCACTTCCGCCACCTCGTTTGCCTTGTTTTTCAGCTGCCATTCTTGTAATAATTTTGATATCTTGAACAAGATTTCCCTGTCGTCATTTTGCCGGGTATTTATCGACTTCACCAGTCTACCCTCTAGGTACCTCTGGAACGCGTCATCTACTTCGCTTCCTGAAAAAACAAAACGATCAGATTTACCAACTCGTACTGCTGTCGAACGCACATCAACAGATATATGAAACATGTATACACATGGATGGTATTGTGTGCTAAACGTAAAAAGTTAGCAGTCTCTAATCTCTAAAATGCTAGAAAAGGAATTATTTACATGCCTTAATTGTAAAAAGAAATTGAAAAGTTTCCCCCGTTATAATGATATCTGATGGAGGAAATGAACAAAAAGTGTGTTTCAAGTGATGTAGATTAATGAAGTTTCTGAGACTTTTTTAAAGTCGTACTCAAGAAAGCATTTGAAAATATTTTATTTCAATTTAATCACTAGTCAAATGTTTTATCTTCTGAAAAGACAGTATAGAATTATCTTTTTTTATATTGTTGTTGCTGAAGGAATTTTTGACTATAAAGTAAATTATAATAAATGTCCGCCTACGTACTCCTAATTTACGTGACTGATTTCTTATGACTGCTTAGCCACCTTACCTGAGTGATGTTATCGGTACTATATTGGCCTTTTTGGAATCTTATTGTTAAGAAGTCTGTAAAACTCTCTCTAGAATTAACCGTGTTGCTTAGACTGCAATGGGAGCATTCAGTATCTACTGTATGTTACTGGGAGAAATCCTAATTATAACACCATATAAATATTAAGGAAAGGTAACTTGTATTGATTCATGTGTTATTGTTTAGTATGGTACAGCTGATTCGATATTTTTTTTATTGAAATATATTTTCCTAAACAAAAAAAAAAAAAAACTTCCAACATTTCAACATAATCATTTTCCAAACTCGTATTCAATAAAACAATGGCAAATGTGAACAAAAGGAGTTCCAGAAGAGTAAGCGTTTTTTTCCTTCATCGACGACACCCGTCATGTAAATCTTTGTCAATCCAAGTAAGTAATGTCAGGTTCTCATATAAGAACAAGGTATACAACAACAGAATCAGCTGGTAAACTAACGATCACCAAACGTACCAGCTTCATATGGACCAAAATTAAAGAGAATGTTTTCATATTTTTCATTTGCCGGCATCTTTTGGAACCCTGTGTTACCAGTTTGTCTCTTAGTTGGCGACTTCTTTCACGAAAATTGTTATAATGGGAAAATACCACTGGATATCGAATCAACTGCGACATGTAACACCATAGGTTGGGAATGTCGAGATGTTGCTATCCATAAATAGGAAATTTACAATAGGGAAATTGAAATCATCACGTTTTTATAAAGCAAGATAACACACATTCCCAGACTACAGAGAGTGGTAAGATGTTTTCGCTTGTGTGGTTGGGGTTCATACTAGAATTAAGTTTCCTCTTGAATGATGGTGTAACAGTATGAGTTACCAGTTAAAGGGACAAAGAAACATGCGACAGGTGATGTGTATTCTGTTCAGGTTTCTAAGGAGCGGACTTGTATCAGCGTTGCCTGCTGCCCATTTTTCTTTGTTTTAAGGTCTTTGTAATATTACGTAGTTCCTTCATTACATATTAACGTATCCGTCAATCATATCCCAGTCGCCTTGATATTACCAATAACGTTGTCATCCCCTGTTTTTGAGAATGTGTAGCTCATTCATAGACCACCAACATACAAACATCTAAAGTATTAATCAGTTACAGCTGGTTATTAATTTTTCGTATTTTATCTTGTGTGTAGACACTTATCATTGTTTATTTATTTTCGATTTTCTTGCTTTGATCTTACTGTTGTAAGATCTTTATGTGATCTAAAGTTTGAACCAACTTTCAAATTCATTATAAGACCTGAATTTCATTGGTGCAAATATTATCTATAAAGGATAATATTAAAATAAACTTGTTGTTTAAGTAATTAATTGATGAACATGATTTTGTAAATGTTCTCTCCATTCGATGTAAATGTCTGTTCCGTGTTTAATTAACGTTGAGCTTCACTAGGAGCTGTATTTGGATTTTCTACGGGGCGATGTATTTTTAAAAAGAGTTTAATCAGGATGAAACAGAATTAGGTGACAAAGTCGACGTCAGTTCTAAAATAAGCATGTTGAACAACTTGACTAATTACGGGAGGTGTAAGTATGGGTTAGAGGGTACTGTTAACAAAGCCAGTTAAGCAATCCTACAAATTACCTAGCCATATTTCAGTATAATACAACTTACCATTATTCACAAAACAACTGCTGATCTACTAAAGCATTTTCAATTTCTTCTTTTGAAAAAATAATAAAAAATGAAAATTATAGCAAGCTTGTAATCTGATATTCTACTTAGAGCTAAACAGTTAATTAAAACATGTATGAGCCGACAGTGTAGAAGTATGAGAAAGTCGTGGGCTATTTTATTATCATTGCATGATGTCCCGCACCATTCCGTCTCCGAAATGAATAATTAGAGACGTTAATTGGCGATTCATGAAATACGTCACTGCTTTACTTAATTGCTTTGATTTTTACTCTTTTTGCTGAATATTTTTAACCATTTCCAAACTAAATCACATGAAGTCATCAGATATATGAGAATAACTAAATTAAGAAATTTATGGAGAGGAGGAGTTACGAGTGCTTTGCCCGTTAAATCATCCATTTGTTTCTGTTTATACAATATAATTTGTTGAAAAGAAAGCTTATTGAGTTATGGGGTGTCCATTATTTATGTTGACATATCCTTAGTTCTCGTTATATTTTTTCCTCGGTTGCCTTATAGGTTTCAAAATTTAGGTCCTAAACATCATTCATGGGACCTTGAAGGACGAAACAGCTGTATGATGCAGTTTAATTCATTGTCATAATTCATACGTCCAGCTTCATATCATACTATAAGATAGAATATTTCTCAATGAGATCACTATGGCAAGCATGAAACTTCTCCATCAATATAAGATGTACAACTCCAAGTTAAAGGTGTGGAAATGGGTAAAACACAATACTTCTGTTCATAGCGTGAAATCATAACAGTTCTTTTAAAACACCAATTGCCAAAACACAATATTTCACGATTCACAGCATATTCTGAAAGTTTTATGTAAGCAGCATTCTGGTGATAAAAATTAAAGTTTTCCATTATTCAATATCACGGAATATATATATGGATATTATAATGGAAAAACATATTCAAAGTTTTCTCTGGAAGACAATTAAAAACTCAATTTAAAAAGAAAATCCTAGTCAAGTCGAATGACGTCAAAAACAATTCAATGACGTCATATAAGTGGTGCAGTAGCAGAAAAACAACATACACGCCATACAGGGAGACATAGATAAATAATCTTTCATCCCCTTAATGGTGGATGGAGGTGGTGGGAAATCACCGAAACTATGGGTAACTTGTGAGTGTTCGGGGATTTAGAGTAATTGTATGAGTATCGGAGAGACGAGTAACTGTATGCGTAACTGAGATGTGATTATCTGTGTGAATATTGATGAATATGTAGCTGTATGAGTATCGAAGAGACGAGTAACTGTTGGAGTACCTGACCGTTGACTGATAGTAGATGAGGGTCATTAAGATAATGTGGTCTTGGTTTGTTTATTTACACTTCAGAGGTAATTACTAAGGTCGAAAACGTGTGATGTTGTAACCGGTAAAGTACCGGTGACATTTATCTGTTAAATTATACTAGTGAGACTAATTACAAGTGTTTCGACGGCAATATATCAATGTATTTTATTATGTTCACTTAAATTAGTCATGCAAGTATTTATTCTAAAGTTAGAGCCAAATTGTTAAGAGCACAATAATGTTAAAGAAGAGAAGAATTTGTTATCTCTTAAATCTTTGTTAACAAATGTTGAACTACCATTTATATTTCATCTCATTTGTTTTGAATTAAGAAATGAAATAATACAGGAATCTTTGGCAAGGGACTAGGCAGTAATTACTGCGATAACTTGTGTTAACTGATACAGGCGTCTTACTAATCTCTTCGTATTTTATACTTCCTGCGAACGTTCCAATAATTTGTTGTAATATGTAAACATGTATTGCTGCTAGTCCTTAATTAGTTTTAATCAATGTTTTATTACTAATTAGGTTCCTCAACAAATTGGAATGGTAGAAATATCAGATTATATTATCTAACCAAATAAATTGAAGCAATTTCATAGCAAATCTGTGACCGATACAATGACATGGCTGTCAAATTATGACGATTCCGTCGTAGTGTTATTACTGATCTCCAACACACTAATTCCATTTAGGCCAAATAGCATACCCTACATAGCAAGGCATTTAGGTCGTACAGCTGTCGGTATCTAAAGATAAATAAAGTCATCGTCTTTCATTTCACATTTTAGGGACGTAATTCATCGGAGTTGATTGAAGTTGATAGAATCAATCACTTTGTCAAGTAGACAGAAATTTCTCAAAAGTATTTTAAAGTATTTTAAAGTATTTATGGGGCTTGTACCTGTCCTTATCTAGGTTTTTACATTTAGATCAACCCAGTCGCCTTCTGTGTTCCCAACTGTAGACCCTTAGTGACACTGTAAAGTCCTAGAAGGACGAACCAGCTTTATAAAATACTTTAATTCCTATTTGACTCTATCTAATTTCAAAGTCACGCTTGTATGTCTTTTGTATCAAAACACATAAAATTTGCGACAAAATTGACTTTCTTTTGCAACATGGAGATTGTTACTTCAAATATCTTAATAATGTTTTGAATGTTTTTCAATATATAATAATACGACTACAATAGTCGCACTAAGTTCATTCCAATGAACCTACTGTAGCCACATACAGCATTTATTTCTGTCGTATGAAGTAAATACCTTTCAGTATTCTGTCACACCCGGCAAGCATTCGGTTACACCTGGCAGCTAGTGCAGTTTTAAAGTATGGAGGTACAATCAGACGTTGCCTGGGTCTTCTTGTAAGTTGAATCAATGTTACGTAGCCAATGAAATTACTAAAATTCAATATATCTTCTTTCACACACGAAAGTACTGAAACAGAATTGTGTACCTCACAAGCAGAAATTGTCTTCATCAGACAAGAACAAGTGAAGACTCTTTGTGTTCTGAGGTGAACAGTGAGCGAGGTGGTAATCCAAAAGACAGGGCATTTCGACCACACTATAATCCTATGTAAACTAGCGTGGAAACAATGAAGTGGCGATAAAGTTATAAAGAAAAGGTCGAGTTGGATATATGAAAAGAGCATGATAATAAAGTAAACTTTCCTCCAACTGTGACTCATTAGAAGAGTTAAACATGTTGATATAGGTGTATATGTACACATGTATAAACAAATCCTTGGCATTACTACCGTATCCACTTTTGTCTGTGACACTTGACTTTACGACTTGTGTGCATTTCAGTTTCATTCTTTCATCAACAGTTAACGCAGTCCTATGGTCTTATCACTGTGGGCACATGTCAGAAAATCTGGGTAAATCTTTCCTATTCTCTATCTTTCTGTCTGTCTGTCTGTCTGTCTGTCTGTCTGTCTGTCTCTGTCTCTCTCTGTGTCACTCTCTGTATGTCTGTCTGTCTCTCTCGGTCTGTCTCTGTCTCTCTGTCTCCCTCTCTGTCTCTGTCTCTCTGTCTTTGTCTCTGTCTCTCTCTCTGTCTCTGTCTGTCTGTCTATTTGTCGGTCTGTCTCTGTCTCTCTGTCTCTGTCTCTCTGTCTTTGTCTCTGTCTCTCTCTCTGTCTCTCTGTGTGTCTGTCTGCCTGTCTGTCTCTCTTGCCCTTGTTTTGTTGAAGTTTAGTTTGGATTAAATTCTGTTCACATGTTGGCATTTTCTTCTTCTAAATGAGACATGGAAACTGCATGAACACTATTTAATATCCATACGTTAAAAGAAAGTCAGTCTTTTTATTGTCATCCACAACAGGTCTTCTTAAAAATGAATGAAAAGTCGAAATTCCGATTAAATTTTTGCTATAGCCATTGTGCTTCGCCCTTCGTCGTCCGTCGTTAGTAAACTTTAGACATTTAAACTTCTTCTCAAGTTCCACCAGTGGGATTGAGCTCCAACTTACATTAAATGATCCTGAGATGGTTCTGACCAAGTGTTGTTATTTTTCGGGTATTTTTGAAAACTAGGGTGGCCGCCATTGCCGCCATCTTGAAAAAAATCCTCTCTAGTTTCCAATGGCGCCATTGGGCTTAAATTGGTGGGATTGTTAAGGAAAAGTAGCCAACAAAGTGTTGTTATTTTTTACCTTGTCAAAACTTCGACACGGCAATCAGGGAGACAATTTTTTGTAACACCCATTTCAAACTTCTTCTCAAGTTTCAAGTTTTCAATTTTGGATTAGGCTCCAACTTTGCTGTCAAAAGATAGGTAACACTTGTTACAGTTACCTACTTCCCCACCAAAACTACCCTCTGCCTCAAGGAAAACAGCTTCTTAGTAAGAGTTCATTCAAAATAGAAAAAATAACCCATCTCCCTGCTGAAAGGTTTTGTAGTCAGATGACCGTTAAGGTCCGTGGGCCTCTTGTTTTCATACCGACTCAAATCAGGAGCTAAGACGACTTTCTAAAATGTACCATTGTCTTCATAGGAATCATAACCTCTAAACCGTTTTTGAAACGGAAAACTTGTGTATGGTATAAAATGTCTCGTTTTGCATAAGAAACAATATTGCTAGCTGTAGCTTCGTCTGCCAAAGAAGTTGTTTACACTATTTTTTGTGATAGAATTAAAAAATGGTCCTTCCAGTCAAACACTTAGTATTGTTAATTTCAACCAGCAATCAAAATAAATAAAAGCATTACATTTTGGCAGCATTATTCTCATTTCTCAGTGTTTTTAGTATATCGGTTTTGTTGTCCACGTGATGTTATATATGGTGATATTGCTATACTCATGACAGCTATATTGTCACTGATGATTGAAATTTCATTACCCCTGGAAATATTGTAACGGACAGTAATTTATTTCACAACCCATGAGATTGATATTATTTCTGACGGTAAACGTGTCAAGCCCTCATGGCAATTATTTATCACTGATGTTAAAAGTGTCATCACTCATGACAATTATTTTGTCACTTATGATAAAAGTTTCACCACTCATGACAATTATTTTTTACGGATGATAAAAGTTTCATCATTCATGACAATTATTTTGTCACTGATGTTAAAAGTTTCACCACTCATAATAATTATTTTGTCACGGATGTTAAAAGTTTCACCACTCATGACAATTATTTTGTCACGGATGATAAAAGTTTCACCACTCATGACAATTATTTTGTCACGGATGTTAAAAGTTTCACCACTCATGACAATTATTTTGTTACGGATGATAAAAGTTTCACCACTCATGACAATTATTTTTTACAGATGATAAAAGTTTCATCACTCATGACAATAATATTTTCACTGACGGAATTTTTTTCATCAGCATGTCAGTAACATTACCTCGGAGGAGGATAAGCCTTTCAGTCATAATAATAATGCATGTGCTATCATTTTCAGTATAAACGACCCTAGATATAAAGACAAATGAAAAAACAATTCATTTTGCTTAAAAGTTCAAACAAAACATCGATGCCACTTGCTGAGATAGATTATGACATTAAAAGAGACCCCAGGAAGATAACACTTTGATGACGCAAAAGGACCTCCTGGGTTTTATTATGCAAACTAACAATATCTGGTCACAAAGTCGCATAACAGGGGATTCCTCAACCTGTTAGAATCCCGAAAGATTGGATATAGGGAATAAACTAGAACAAAAACCAGCTGATTCTTTTTCATTCGTCATTTTTTGTTGGTCTTCATGTACTCAGGTTTTTCAATAAACTATTTTTCTCTCCGGTCTTTTGTCCGGCCGTAATCAATAATGTCTTACCTAATGGTGATTGTTCTGAAATCTAGGGTGATAAGATTCTTGAAGACAAAAGAGTTGAGAGAACGGGATTTCAAAAAAATCATCTTCTCTTTACAAGTCAAGCACTTACAAATGAGATATCACACGATGCACTTCGGAGAGGAAGAAAATAGGTTCTCTAACAGTGCGCCTTAACTCAGATTGTTCCAATCTTTCAGAAATTATGATATATACTTACCAATCTGTAATTTTAAGTTCATTTTCAGATTGATATTTTGAGGGTTTTCAATTAAATTTCTCTCACACTTTCGAAAAAAACAAAATCGATATTTTTGCTACTTCTGTTATTACATGGTTCATGCTGTTGTAAAATTTATATATCTTAATTGCATCGTATGTATTTTTATATTGTATGTTTCATCTGTATCTACATGTAGGGATCGAATGCACTAGGTGCACGTGTTGGTAGGTTGAAAGTGCAATTTAAAAAAAAAAAACATTTTTATGGGGAAAGATCGATTCACATTCTGAGATTGAGAAAGTTCATTTTTTTGTGATTATTCTGTACGTTCTAAAATTGCTGAAATCCTCCTGACATCGTTGTAAATATTATGTAGTTCTTTAGTTTAATGAGGACGCGTGTTCCTATACATCTGTCCTATCATCCGATTCGGAGTATTGTAAGAAGAACAGATGAACGACTGTATTGCTTTGATACGCTCATTCCTTATAATTGAATTTTATGAATGCTTCAAGGATTAAGGTTGATTTGATATGGTTTTTTAAATAGGATTTAATCTAGATTTGTCTATCAAACTTTTACCCAGATGAACCAATATCAATGAGGGTAGGGCTCTTCTTCTGTAGACTTGTTTAGACATTAAGGCCTGATCGACTTCAGCGGAGGTAAAAATTGATTGACGTAGGTATTCGCTTGACATATTCAGAAAGGAGTTTATTTTTATCTTCTGGCATTAACCTTAATTTGAGATCGTATTATTCTTTTGATGACATTCAAAATCACGTGACTTTAGTCAATTAAAGATACCGCGTGTGTAACATCATCTGACGTCACACAGTTACTGAAGTGGTGTTAATACAAAAAGGGCATCTGATCCTTACGTAAGTGTTTATCGGCTCGTAAATTGTAGTAAATATATGTTAATTTCAGTGGTGTTTATTTCCATGTGTTAAGTAAAGACTACATGACACACATCAGACCATAGAAGGGATGCTTGTTTTCTGCTGTTAAGAGTCTTGGTAGATGAAATAGGAAACGCTTTCCCAGTTGTTATATTTAAGGCGACTGAAGGCAAAACCAACGCTATGCGAAAAGCCAATGAAATCGAATGAAATGGACAGAGTAGCAAAATGACCTATCTGATCTTTGTGGCTAAACATCCAATTTAAAAAAACTGTTTTTGAAAAAAAGCTTAAGGTTGACAAATTTTTTTTAAAAAACCCCAAAAAACACACACACACACACAAAAAAAACAAAACAAAACAAAAAAAAAAAAAAAAAAAAAAAAAAAAAAAAAAAAAAAACAAACAAACTAACAAAACAAAAAACAAAACAAAAATTTGGCTTGGTTTGGGAGTTGTGGTTGCCAAAGCAAATGTTTAAAGTGTATCGGATCTGATCTATCTCTACGTGCTAAAGCTGAAAGGGACTGTCCTTACTTTTACTGTATTCATATTTGAATTCGGTATAACCATAACTCTGAACAGCCTGTATATCAAATATGTTTTTCTGACGTCTGATAGACCAGGGGTCAGCGAGGTCACGTGATATCATGGCATGGCAGTCGCTAATTCACATTGCTATGCATGGTGAAATTTTGTTCATCACGGAAGCGAAGTTGAGTGTGATATGAAATCAGAAGACAAGAACAGCGTCTTGCACAGAGAAGGTTAAAAAAGAATATATTTGAATACAAACTGTTGTATAACTGGCAGCAGCTCAATTTTCTTCAGCGTCGTAATGACAAACAAATAACAAGGAAACGACCCTGCTAGAAAACACATTTGGAGCTTGTAGTTTAAGACATCGATATAATAGGGACTTCGATTGCATTTCAGAGCAACTTGTCCCTTTGTGGAGACAGCTTATAAGAACTTTCAATGTTAGGGTATGGTCTCTCTGCTCTCTCTATTCACACACGCCAAATATCACCAGCTTTGTTTTGTTTTGACAGTGATAGGTCGGCATTCTCTGTGACATTTAATTACTTTGTTTGACAAAAAAATTTACACTACGGGTGTCGTCGATGAAACAGAAGACTCTTCCATAACTAGTTTTTTTGTATTGTACATTTCCGAGGTATCTGTATAACTCTTCATTGTGTTCATATTTTTCTGCTAGTTTTAGAGACATGTCAACATGCCTGACAGTATTATATTTTTCTGCTTTTCTTCATCAATTTTTCGCTGACATACGCATCAAATGAAACGAAATCAAACATTTCGTTCAATTTAGCAAAAGAGTCAATGTGGTTTGGGTCTTCAGTGTATCTAACCTTTATATAAAAGAGTGAGCGTCCTTTGAGCGAAGTCATCATAAAAAGCTGTCTTTGTATAATGATACATTCTACGAGAACATGAACCAAACTAAGCCCTGTATTCCCAGCTGTACAGCTACACGACTTTAGATTTCTGTCACGATGTCATGTAGCGTTGGTGCGTCTCAACGATCCGCTGATTAGGGTGTATGCAAAACAAGACAATGGAATGACCTTGGTCAAATCTCTGTCTCAATGACTTGGTCCTCACGAGATTTTCTGATCTTATGTAAATTAGGATGTGTAAAAAAATAATTGAACTTGACATAAGTTTTGTTTTGTCAATTTCTACTGCAATACGGCATGACCTTTAACCTTGACATGCTGAGTGTGTGGAACCAATAAGGAAATAACAGGTTAGGTAAAACATATCAGTAACACGGAATATCGCTTGACAGAGTATTGTCATCTAGGTCACAGAACAATAAAAAAAAACCAACAATAACAACAACGAAAATATTACAAGCTTGAGAAGTTATACCATCGTTCGCCATATTTTGTGTTTAAAAACATACAAACCCAACAAAGTATGCACGCGGTAAACAGAACCGTAAGTTTGTTTAATTTGTTTTCAAAGCAAAATGCATTTGTCAGGAAATTAACACTCAATTATTGACAACAACAGTTTCAGTAATAAATGACCTGTCTCCCTGTTTTAGTACGACAGAGTTTCAAGACTTAAAAATACTTAATGTGATGACATGAAACGGAAATAGACATCATTTTAGGGGGATTGTGTCAATAACCGAAGTGTAAAAAGAAAATTCGGGCTCGGAACTATAAAGGAGACATATTAAGCTTTGTACAAGATATGGACATGTCTTATATATCTGTATTTGATCCTCCATGTACAGACAGGAGTCCCACTCATCTGTATTACACACTTCACCTGTACATTACCCACAATGCAATTCGTTCTATTAAACAGCATCATCAAAGGACAAAAGTTCAAACATAAAATTCTTATCGGGATGCACCCGAATGCGAGGCGAACTACTCTACGTTTTGTGAGTAAAAACCATTTTCCGCAGTAGTGTCGTAATGATTAATTTCGCGGGGTTAATATTTCGTGGTTGTCCTTTGTTGGGGTAATTTACGAGGATATAATTTGGTATTTGTATAAACGCATTTAGCAAACATTTAACTAGATTTTGATGTAATTTTAAATATTGAGTGGGTATTTTATTTCACGCAATAATATGACCACAAACATAATGAAAATGAACCCTCGCGAATATTGCTAATTATACAGTATAAGTGATCGCACAATGCTTTGTTCTAATAACTTGGTCAACATGGAATTAGAAAAAAATCTGGTTATTGGACACGTCTATCAATCAAATTTTAAGATTAATAATCGAAGGCCGTTTTTGGTCTCGGCACTCTACCTACTGATATTGTATAAATCTAAAAGAACTCCGAACGGCATACCTACTGATATTGTATAAATCTAAAAGAACTCCGAACGGCAAGAGTTGCGTTCGATTGGCGCGTTTTTTTCTTTATCTGTACAGTTATTACAGTGATTAAGCTATTTTTGTCCGATACTTACTTAAAGCTGTTGTTTGGTTAATAGTTAAAAAAGGAGGAAGTTCTTAGAATGAAAGCATACAGACAGCTGTAAAGATTCGAAATTTGAAATTATTCAACATTCAAATATTTGCGAAAGTATTCTCGATTTGATGACTTATCGCTGAAACTAAGCATGAACGGTGTTTTATGATACCACGTTTTAGAATGTGATAAACTCACGTGAAAGTGGGCACTTTAAAGATGTTTACATATGGACAAACCGATAATAGGCGCTAATCACACGTGCCTTTTGTACAATCTCATTTCTATAGCGTGGAAGTTATAGATGCGTGCGATGGAGGGAGTTAATTATATCAATTTTACATTTGAGAAGTCAGCTTACGTTGTATATTTATAAACAGCAACAATCTACCTTTTTTTACTGTGAGTACCCTCATCATCCCTCCGAACCCCTCCTCATCTCTCCCTACTCTTCCTTATCCCTCCCCATCCCCCACTCATCCCTCTCCACGCATCATAATCCCTCCCCATCCTTCCTCACCCCTCCCCACCCTTCCTCACCCCTCCCCATCCCTCCTCATCCCTCCCCACCGTTCCTCATCCATCCCCACCCCTTTTCATCCCTCCTAACCCCTCATCATCCCTCCCGAACCCCTCATCATCCCTCCCGAACCTCTTCTAATTCCTCCCCACCCCTTATCATCTCTCTTCACCCTTCCTCATCTCTCCCCACCCCTCATCATCCCTCCCCACCCTTCCCAACCCCTCCTCACCCTCCCCACCCCTCCTCATCCCTCACCACTCCTCATCATCCCTCCCCACCACTCCTCATCATCCCTCCCCACCCCTCCTCCTCCCCACCCCTCCCCATCCCTCTGTATTTCGATTAATATCGGAGAAATACGTCTGCTTTCATAAAGTTTTTAAGCATCTCGAAACATAAGAAAGCCTCATATACGTAGAGTTTATGAAAACATTACTAGGATTTTATCCCAATCTGGCGAAACTTTCGACCTTGAGGCCATTTTCTCTCTGATGGAATCATTTTCTTCGAGGAAGAGTACGTCTTTCCCTCTTCAGGCGATATGTATGCATGATACAGGTGTTTGTTTAATAAGCAGAGCACTGGGAGAGTTATTTAATTACCCTAGTTTCTCCGAAGGCCGCAGGACGTATTTACAGCAAGTAAGACTAGCCATGGTTTTGTAACTTATGGATGTTGAAAACTCAAAATTATATGTGAAGAATATCAGATAGCAGAAATGATTTGGACTATTTCGTAACGTTTACTTTCAAATAAGATATTTTCGTTGCGCTCAATTTTCGCGGGAGAGGGGGTTGTTTAAGGGCTCCTCTTATTTCGTTATATCTAGTACTTTACAATAAATACGGTTATCGGTCACGAGGTTAGTGCTATATTGTATAAAAAAAACACATGGTTCCAAATATTGGGTAGCTGGGTAATGTTAATTCTATAATGACGATGTGAGATATATATTTATAGGGGAGAGAGGGTTGACTTTCGAATGGTGAATCGGGCTGTGTAAAAAAATCCCCTCTCATTCTTATGAAAGGAGTGGCTAATAAACAATGTGATTACAACAAACTGACAGAAACATTGTAAAATTCGCCTGGATACATCGTTAACTCTCGATCATTCCACGAATAATATATGTTATACCTGTGTCGGTTTATCTGACAGGAACAATTGATCGACATTCCTTCATATGATGTTCTGCGATAAACGGCCTCCCGATATCAGTAACGGTGATAAAGAGGTTCCCCACCAAACACACTGAACATCGGTGTAAACGTAGCGGCAATAAACACAGATTAATTGTATAATAGCCACCGGGAGATTTCTCCAATGAATCAGAAGCCAGGACGACACAAATGTTGTAATATTGTTTAGTTATTGACGTATTTACATTCGTAATGGTTTCCTTTATTCGTTAAAAAAAGTCGTTTATCGGTTTTATATAGACACCAATTAATAGAACGACTATATCTGTTATAACACTGGCGTGGTCTGCCTGTTTGACAGGCGGACGGCAGGAAATATGTTCATTCTTGTAAACTCCGCGGCTAAAGCACTCTCAGACTATAGAAGTACGCATCTTCCCGCGACTGACCCGTTTTTTCGTTTTATGGAGACAATATCCATCAAAATCGAGTATCTTTTCTATGATTTTCGTGTATGATGTCTGTTAAACACAGTTGAAGCAGCTCACTTCCAAATTATTGCTTCAAGAGAGTTTTAAGTTAACAGTCTTTTAATGTGAAAATATGGTTAAAATTCATTCGCGTTATGAAAGCGCGAATATAGTTTATAGAGAGTTAACAAATTAATGATACTGACAGTTTCAGTTTCGTTCCATGGCTGCAAACATCCTAACGAATTGTTTTCAGTTGGTTTCCTATCTATAACGGCAACTTCAAGGGAACAGAAAAGGTCTAGTTAACGAGGAAAAGATCATACTTTGTAAAATTAGATGCAGAAAATGAAAGTTAGGTAAATGGAAGTTAGATGTTGTAAATGAAAATTAGATATTGTAACTGAAAATTAGATATTGTAAATGAAAATTAGATACAGAAAATGTAAATGAAAGTAAGATATTGTAAATGGAAATTAGATATTGTAACTGAAAATTAGATATTGTAAATGAAAATTAGATACAGAAAATGTAAATGAAAGTAAGATATTGTAAATGGAAATTAGATATTGTAAATGAAAGTTAGGTAAATGAAAGTTAGATGTTGTAAATGAAAATTAGATATTGTAACTGAAAATTAGATATTGTAAATGAAAATTAGATACAGAAAATGTAAATGAAAGTTAGATATTGTAAATGGAAATTAGATATTGTAAATGACAGTTAGGTAAATGGAAGTTAGATATTGTAAATGGAAATTAGATAAGTAAATGGAAGTTAGATATTGTAAATGAAAATTAGATATTGTAAATGGAAGTTAGATATTGTAAATGGAAATTAGATATTATAAATGAAAATTAGATAAGTAAATGGAAGTTAGATATTGTAAATGAAAATTAGATAAGTAAATGGAAATTAGATATTATAAATGAAAATTAGATAAGTAAATGAAAATTAGATATTGTAAATGGAAATTAGATATTGTAAATGAAAATTAGATATTGTAAATGAAAATTAGATAAGTAAATGGAAGTTAGATATTGTAAATGAAAATTAGATATTGTAAATGAAAGTTAGATATTGTAAATGAAAATTAGATATTGTAAATGAAAGTTAGATATTGTAAATGAAAAATTAGATAAGTAAATGGAAGTTAGATATTGTAAATGGAAATTAGATATTGTAAATGAAAGTTAGATATTGTAAATGAAAATTAGATAAGTAAATGGAAGTTAGATATTGTAAATGAAAATTAGAAATTGTAAATGAAAATTAGATATTGTAAATGAAAGTTAGGTAAATGGAAGTTAGATATTGTAAATGGAAATTAGATATTGTAAATGAAAGTTAGATAAGTAAATGGAAGTTAGATATTGTAAATGAAAATTAGATATTGTAAATGAAAATTAGATATTGTAAATGACAGGTAAATGGAAGTTAGATATTGTAAATGGAAGTTAGATATTGTAAATGAAAATTTAATATGTTGTCATTTAGTATTTTGATACACGTGACCACCTAAACGCGATTGTTTATTTAAATTTTTTTCCAATTTAATTACAACGCGGTTAACCGACGCTTTGTATTGTTTGATTCGTAAACAATAAACAACATGCACACAGGTGAAAAAGTGGTTTCAGGTAGTCATTTGTCTGATTTCCATTAAGTGTCAGAAAGTAGGATCTGTAATGATAATGATACGGATTCGATCAATTCACAAAATGGCAGCGATTGTTTGATCGATTTAGCACAATTAAGTGGATATCGGGTGTAAAACACATCTGAAAGCGGCCAAGAAATTGCATTTTAGAATGTCATGACAATTAAGACGTTTGTCTTTATAAATAACAACAAGTGTGATTTTCACATAATCAATAATTTCAGTGAACATTCTGTAGAATTCTGTTTTTGTTACCTAGTAATAAAATGAAATTTTTGTCATCTGTTTCCGGTGTGATATTACGGAAGTTAACACGCTGTCTGCCTGTTTACTGTGGTACTACCTCATCAAGAATCTACAGATGTCTAGCGCTGAAAGGACAAACTATAATATTTCCCAAAACAAAATATTTCAAAATCTACATTATTTTCTGGCTGATAATGACTCTATAGCTCCCTCTCCACATTTTATGTTCGTGCACCGGCTGTCGGACAGGAGAAAAAAGTTCAATAATCATTTGCAATTCATCGTTTTTTATTTGAATTGGAAAATATTAAATTGCATTTAATTTCACAGATTTTTGCAATAATTCACCAAGATTTTCGATATATTTCATGTTATATGACCGTTCACAATTGTTGCACCTGCCCTTAATACTGACTGAGGTCTGTGATATGACACTTCCCCTTAATACTGACTGAGGTCTGTGATATGACACTTCCCCTTAATACTGACTGAGGTCTGTGATATGACACTTCCCCTTAATACTGACTGAGGTCTGTGGTATGGCACTTCCCTTTAATACTGACTGAGGTCTGTGATATGGCACTTCCCTTTAATACTGACTGAGGTCTGTGATATGACACTTCCCCTTAATACTGACTGAGGTCTGTGGTATGGCACTTCCCTTTAATACTGACTGAGGTCTGTGATATGGCACTTCCCTTTAATACTGACTGAGGTCTGTGATATGACACTTCCCCTTAATACTGACTGAGGTCTGTGATATGACACTTCCCTTTAATACTGACTGAGGTCTGTGATATGACACTTCCCCTAAATACTGACTGAGGTCTGTGACATGACACTTCCCCTTAATACTGACTGAGGTCTGTGGTGATACGACACTTCCCCTAAATACTGACTGAGGTCTGTGGTGATATGACACTTCCCCTAAATACTGACTGAGGTCTGTGATATGACACTTCCCCTTAATACTGACTGAGGTCTGTGATATGACACTTCCCCTTAATACTGACTGAGGTCTGTGGTATGACACTTCCCTTTAATACTGACTGAGGTCTGTGATATGACACTTCCCCTTAATACTGACTGAGGTCTGTGATATGACACTTCCCCTAAATACTGACTGAGGTCTGTGATATGACACTTCCCCTTAATACTGACTGAGGTCTGTGGTGATACGACACTTCCCCTAAATACTGACTGAGGTCTGTGGTGATATGACACTTCCCCTAAATACTGACTGAGGTCTATGGTGATATGACACTTCCCTTTAATACTGACTGAGGTCTGTGATATGACACTTCCCCTTAATACTGACTGAGGTCTGTGATATGACACTTCCCCTTAATACTGACTGAGGTCTGTGGTATGGCACTTCCCCTTAATACTGACCGAGGTCTGTGGTGATATGACACTTCCCCTAAATACTGACTGAGGTCTGTGATATGACACTTCCCTTTAATACTGACTGAGGTCTGTGATATGACACTTCCCCTTAATACTGACTGAGGTCTGTGATATGACACTTCCCCTTAATACTGACTGAGGTCTGTGGTGATACGACACTTCCCCTTAATACTGACTGAGGTCTGTGATATGACACTTCCCCTTAATACTGACTGAGGTCTGTGATATGACACTTCCCCTTAATACTGACTGAGGTCTGTGATATGACACTTCCCCTTAATACTGACTGAGGTCTGTGATATGACACTTCCCCTTTAATACTGACTGAGGTCTGTGATATGACATTCCCTTTAATACTGACACTTCACTTCCCTTTAATACTGACTGAGGTCTGTGATATGACACTTCCCCTTAATACTGACTGAGGTCTGTGATATGTCACTTCCCCTTAATACTGACCGAGGTCTGTGGTGATATGACACTTCCCCTAAATACTGACTGAGGTCTGTGATATGTCACTTCCCCTTAATACTGACTGAGGTCTGTGATATGTCACTTCCCCTAAATACTGACTGAGGTCTGTGATATGTCACTTCCCCTTAATACTGACTGAGGTCTGTGATATGTCACTTCCCCTAAATACTGACTGAGGTCTGTGATATGGCACTTCCCCTTAATACTGACTGAGGTCTGTGGTGATATGACACTTCCCCTAAATACTGACTGAGGTCTGTGATATGACACTTCCCCTTAATACTGACTGAGACACTCTAAATACTGACTGAGGTCTGGTGATATGACACTTCCCCTTAATACTGACTGAGGTCTGTGGTGAGGTTCCCCTGACTGGGTCTGTGATATACACTTCCCCTTAATACTGACTGAGGTCTTGATATGACACTTCCCTAAATACTGACTGAGGTCTGTGAAATGACACTTCCCCTAAATACTGACTGAGGTCTGTGGTGATACGACACTTCCCCTTAATACTGACTGAGGTCTGTGATATGACACTTCCCCTTAATACTGACTGAGGTCTGTGATATGACACTTCCCCTTAATACTGACTGAGGTCTGTGGTGATTCCCCTATGACACTTCCCCCCTTAATACTGACTGAGGTCTGTGATATGACACTTCCCCTTAATACTGACCGAGGTCTGTGGTGATATGACACTTCCCCTAAATACTGACTGAGGTCTGTGGTGATATGACACTTCCCCTAAATACTGACTGAGGTCTGTGATATGACACTTCCCCTTAATACTGACTGAGGTCTGTGATATGACACTTCCCCTTAATACTGACTGAGGTCTGTGATATGACACTTCCCTTTAATACTGACTGAGGTCTGTGATATGACACTTCCCCTTAATACTGACTGAGGTCTGTGATATGTCACTTCCCCTTAATACTGACTGATGTCTGTGGTATGGCACTTCCCATTAATACTGACTGAGGTCTGTGATATGGCACTTCCCTTTAATACTGACTGAGGTCTGTGATATGACACTTCCCCTTAATACTGACTGAGGTCTGTGATATGACACTTCCCCTTAATACTGACTGAGGTCTGTGATATGACTGAGGTCTGTGATATGACACTTCCCCTTAATACTGACTGAGGTCTGTGATATGACACTTCCCCTTAATACTGACTGAGGTCTGTGGTATGGCACTTCCCTTTAATACTGACTGAGGTCTGTGATATGGCACTTCCCTTTAATACTGACTGAGGTCTGTGATATGACACTTCCCCTTAATACTGACTTAGGTCTGTGGTGATATGACACTTCGCCTTAATACTGACTGAGGTCTGTGGTATGGCACTTCCCCTAAATACTGACTGAGGTCTGTGATATGTCACTTCCCCTTAATACTGACTGAGGTCTGTGATATGTCACTTCCCCTAAATACTGACTGAGGTCTGTGATATGACACTTCCCCTTAATACTGACTGAGGTCTGTGGTATGACACTTCCCCTGTGAATACTTCCCCTTAATACTGACTGAGGTCTGTGGTGATATGACACTTCCCCTAAATACTGACTGAGGTCTGTGATATGACACTTCCCCTTAATACTGACTGAGGTCTGTGATATGACACTTCCCCTTAATACTGACTGAGGTCTGTGATATGACACTTCCCCTTAATACTGACTGAGGTCTGTGATATGACACTTCCCCTTAATACTGACTGACTGAGGTCTGTGATATGACACTTCCCCTTAATACTGACTGAGGTCTGTGGTGATACGACACTTCCCCTTAATACTGACTGAGGTCTGTGATAAGACACTGAGGTCTGTGATATGACACTTCCCCTTAATACTGACTGAGGTCTGTGGTGATACGACCCTTCTTACTTTGAGAAGTTCGCTTGTATTGTCAATAATTAGATTGATATTATAATCTTATTTCAAATTAAGGATAATTAATCATATTTAGTAATATGACGAGTAACAGTGCGCGCAATTACATGAAATATTAATTCACGTGTAATTTGACGAAGTATTACGTCACAGGTGTAATTGCATGAGGTCTAATGCCACAGTAGGTGTATTTTTTCCGATGTAATACGTGACAGAGGGAGGGGGAGGTCTTTGTTACTGAATGATTTATCTGAACTTCATTATTCGATGAAGTAATATTGTTAGGTAAATTAAATTGTTTAATTCACTACCGTAATCTACAGTAATGACCAGGTAACAGCGGGTTATCGTTGCTGTTGACTGATGGGGTCGATGGTTGAACCTATTCTTCTGTATGTATAACAGACCAGTTTGGGGATCACTATGCTAATACTAACATGTGTATATTACCAGCAAAGACAGATGGCATGTGACATTTTAAACGTATGGGATAATACAAAAACAATACCGAAAGTTCAAAAGATCTCAAGCAAATACATATATATGTTCATTCATGAGTTAAACAAATGTTTGATACAAAATAGATTCGTTTGAGTTTTATGCCAAAATAGGTTAATTTGAAGTTCATACCAAAATACGTTAGTTTTAATTAAATACTAAAATATGTTAGTTTTAATTTTATACCAAAATACGTTTGTTTTAATTTATACTAAAAATGTTAGTTTTACACTAGTATATGATGGTTATGGTTTTTACAATAAAATAGGCGATCTAAAATTTTACATCAACGCAAGTTAGTATGAATTAGATAGAGTCAAATGGTTTCCTAATCACAAGTATACCCTTCAAAGTACATTGGGTATATATTTTGTTGCAAAATCAAGAATTTATCCGTTATACGTAACAAAATATTTTGAAAATGTAGAGACCTGAAATTGATACAAGAATAAGACCAGGTGTTTAGAAAGGGTAAGCGTCTTCTGGAGTAAGTATCTCTATCTCCGTCGATTTATTTCAAAGGTCATATATTCTCTAATATAGTAACATTTCGCCGACGTTGCCATTTAGGAACCCAAAGAATTAATGTTTGTTATAACGTTTTGCAACTTACCTAATCTTTTTTCAGGACAATGAATCACAGACGATATCAAATTTCTAACTTCAGGACAATGAATCACAGACGATATCAAATTTCTAACTCAAATTGAAGCTTTACGATACGATAGATTGATTTGCGCTATTAATATTATCTAATAAAACAAAGAAGAGAATATACTGCCCACTCCGAAAAAAAAATTAAACGAAACATGATATTTACGAGTTTGATAACATGTACTACTTAGCACAATAGGCAGGAGTTAACACTTAGTAAGGCATTATGAGTAGCCAAAAAGCACGAAATGGAATCAGAAGACATCAAGCTACCAAGAACGACCTACGCTCCGTAAAATTAGGTCCTGATCAATACTAAATGTTCGATCTTATTGATTTTTAAGTTGGAATATTGTAAATAAAACAACCTTTGATTTTATACTCAAATAGATAAAGTCTTTAAAACCAACTAAGAACAAATTATGAATAAGAAGAGTTATCGTCAAATCCAATTGTTTTCTCTCTTGAAAATATCTCTGTAGGAACAAGAACAGAATTTTAAAATTAGAATTGTGTAATTCGACGTGAAAGTGTATGCAGTGAGAACAACGATAATTAAACACTTTGAATTTGATATCTTTAACAACTTTTAGGACAAATATCCGCCGTAAAGGAAAACCCAACAAACTGTTTTCTACTTCATCGACGAAACCGCCATGTAAGTAGTGTCACGTTCCTAAAGAAGAACAAGGTATACAACATTAAAACCAAACTCAGACAATCGAACATCAAACACATCCGGCTTCATATCGGCCAAAGAAACAGAATATTTCTCAATGAGATTCCTGTGACGGGTATAAAACTTCCACATAATATTCATTAACCTTCATCAGTTTGTCTTGTCGATATCTGGTATAAAAAAAATCGGTTTATTGGAAACAGACCCGGAATATCGAACTAACGGCGATGTTTAAACACCACAGTTTGGGGATACATGGAGGTTGCTATACAGAAGTGGAAAATTCACTTAAGGGAAATTGAAATCATTATGTTTATGTTACAGCTCGGTGGAAAGCTGTTTTTATATGTTTTATTGTAGAAAAAAATCGAGGTAAGCGGCTGATGTAGAAAAGTCTGTTATGTCTGTAAATAGGCAATTAAGTCCGAGTCATTTAAAGACATCAGCAATATGTCTGAATATAAAATAGAAGGATTTCGCAGGGTCTGAGAGACCTGCTTTAACAAGCTCCCCGATAATTCTATTCTCGTATGAAAACAAAAAAGTCAGCTAAGCGAGGACACAATTTGTTCCATGTGTATGTTAATAACTTGTTGGATGGAATATCTTAACGTAAAACTCGACAAATGTATTTATTAAGAAAATTCGATCATTTTTCCGGTTTCGTCCTTCGTATATTTTTTTTTTTTTTGGTTTGGACTAAATGTTATTTTCATGAAAATCGCTTCAGTATATTTCACAACCATATACTTGTACCGTCGTACACTTTTGTTGGTAGCTCTCAGAACATGATAACGAAGGCTTTTTTTTTTAGGTAAGAATATGGTATGATGGTGAACAGAGAGGAACAATTAAATTAACTTGTGGTAAAAATTATTTTTAGAAAAGGATGTGATCAACTTTAGAATAGCTGGAAGGCATTGAAAAGTGTACAGTGTAACTAATACTAGTGTTGTCCGGTTTAGGAGAGATTTACGCTTAAAGAGATAAATTATAAATATGACGCTCTCTCTCTCTCCGTGTAATTTCGTATTTAAACATGTCGTTTTGTCTAGTAAATATGTATTTTGTCAAACTTTATGGGGAAAGGGCTTGATATAAGTTGGAAAAAATGTGCCCAATCCCATTGAAATTGTTCGATAAAATATGTTGAAATCAAAGAGGAAGTGTTGAGGATTGGTCAAACGCACAGTGGAGCTCTTCAACATATACTTGCTACTTATTCTACTTCCTTGGTAACAGTATCACAATAAAATTGGAACGCTGTTTTATAGAACTAAATACAAAGTTAAAATCGGTAGAATGCTACTCACAACTTTTACAGTCAGATTTAAGGAGAATTAGATCAGAAATTATTGTATTCGTTTAATACAATGTTCGCATGTTCGTTTTTATATCAATTCCATATTCGTTAAACACTATTGTACCAACGACTAAATCTTTAACATGATAAACGTAGCATATAACAGGTTTACCTAAAAAAGAAAACCGGAAGAAATAAATTCAATTTCTAAGACTTCTAATCTTGTTTTTGAACTCGGTTTTTAACATATGGCGTTTTACGTTTTTAAAGACAGACTTTAACAAATGCTTCGAACAGGTTTTGAAGTAAAAAATGATAATTTTTAAAGTGAGAACCGTGGAATTCCTGATGGACAATTTGTAAAGTTAAACCCCAACACGTAACACATTACAGGTTGTAAAGTTAGTAAAAATGTTACATGACAGATGAAAAATGTTTAATATGTAAATATAACCATGTTTGTGCGGGGGGAACCTATGTTACAAGGCTCACACAGTTAATTTGATTGGTCGGGAAACAACGAAAACTTATCCTTTATGAAACAAGAAACTTTTTTTTCTATTTAGAAACATTGTTTATGCCTTTTACTATTTATCATTTAAGTAAAGAGACAATAATATGAGAACAATAAAACCTACTCACCCCTTTTTCCGTACCAGTTTGCGTTGGACAACAAAACACTGGATAATAAGATAGAGCAAAAGAAAATCACTGTTCCCGTCATTATTGAGTAGTGGAAGGTCCAAAAACACAAACGTTTGATGATTCCTAGGTGGTCTTATCTCTCAAGTAAAGACCGAGGATCTTGATCCGTGTGTTTATAATGCAAGCGCGATACCACGTGATGTGGTAGAAAAATCTCGGTGTCTGATACAGTCGATATTAACATACATGTATATCCTCAGCCAAGCGACGTTGTGATCCTCCCACCATTCAATGATCAGTCCCTCAATCACAACTAATCACATCTCCTCAGTCATGGCTCCATAGCTTATAATCGTGATTCAATTTGCCGAGCATGTGTCACTCCACTTCTCAACTGTCACCACAGACTCCCAAGCATCACAGGAAAGTAAACAAATAAATGAAACCTAATGTTAAAACAATGAAACATTCCATGAATAAATAAACATCAATATTGTTCCATCAATACACGTTATTGTTATAGCTTAAAACGATCTGTTACAAAACTGAATTATTGTTATCAAATCCGACGATTTACATATTTTTTGTGAAATCGAACGTAAATTTTAAAATATAAACTTTTTTTTTATTTAAAACGAAATAAAAATGTGATTAAATAAAAAGTTAATACGGAGACTGTTAAAAAATTGTAAATCACTACCAGGAGTTCTGGAAAGGTTATGTGTTATGAAGCGTTTCTCTAGCTCAAACCATTGTAATGTCACGTTCTCAAAAAGCGGAGTAGCGGGAATGAAACCATAAAGCGTAATGATGAGCGTCGAGCACGTCATATTTACATCGTATCTGTTACAGAAACCTTTTAATAGTTTTCATTGTTCATTTTAAAATTGTACCTGGTATACATTTTGGACACAGTTAAACATCTGTCTGACACTGACCAGTCCTAATGAGGCAGTAGTCCTTGTAGAGAATACAAACGTAACTGACAGAATCAACATAAACCTTCGGCTATCTTTGATGTAAAATAACAAAATGAATAAAAATGTATCACAACACGTGCCAAGGATTGGCTATAGCTCCTGTGGCAAGTCCATTCATGCCTCTTTTTATTGTTTTGGACACAGAATTATCTAATATTTACAAGGCAAATTATTCTTTACTGATTTATTAGTATTTTTTAACAATCTAGTTGCAGAGTCAATGCTATATATAATCCTCAACAAAAGGCCGGTCTTTGGAAATCTTTTATTTAGAGGTAAAATTGTCGCTGAGTCTGTTGTAACAAACAATGATTAACTTACGTCATTCTTGGATTACCTACGAACCCAGGAGGAGGGTTGATTAAAACTGAAGATTTTCCCCATAGAATTTGACTTCTTAATGAATACAAATTGAAGTCAAATTATAAGAAATTTCATTTCGACAGGAAAAGAAATGACAACGTTCACACACCGTGTTGACTTAATTAGACCATCGGACACGTAACCATGTTAGGAAGCGCGGTAGACAGAAGACATCAACTCGTAACATTATTTCCGGCTGACGTTTGTAGTGGGAGATACTATGGCCGTCAACACTTGTGTTTTAGAACGTGTATCCTCGATATTTAACGAGTTTTCATTTCATTCGTGATTTTTCGAACGATTTTTAAGCACAGATTTCATTTGCGATGCCATGAAGCATATTTAAACGAAACAAATTAGAAAATGTGCAGGAAGTCGAATCTAAACCAATATTTACAACACCCACACCTTGCGTAAGGGACCTTCTGAGTTTTTGGCGGGGTCGGTGAAAAGTCTTGCTGTTTGATTTTGATGTTTCTTTGTTGAATCCTTGATTAAATACTTCAGTTTCTCTCATAATTTAAGGTACAATTCAGATGGCCACTACTTACGACTAGAAGAATGATATTTGGTCTGTCTGTGTATAATATCTTCAAATATCAACAGTTAAATAAAAAAAGACGATTATGATGTGTCAGGTCACTAGTGTCAAGTTTGTCAAAACCCTTTTTGTACGTAGCTTTGTTAATTAAAAAGCCTAGAATCTAGATATTTGGTAAATATGTTTCAAGCTGAAGCAGCAAAAAGTAAAGATAAATGGCCATGACCAGCATTCAAAGTGAAATAGGTGATCCTAGTTTCAACACTCAATCTACCATCCTTGTTATTAAAAAACATTTAGAACCAAGATATTTGTCAGGTAGTGTCCTGAGATGACGCCTTAAAGATTGGTAAAAAACACAAGTAAACAGCAATTTTAATAAAAAATTTAGAATTAGATACAACGGAGCAAAATATTGCAACTAGTTATATCGCCTCATACAGCAGTTTCGTCCTTCTAGGACTCGTCTGTGATGCTACATCATATAGCTGTTTCGTCCTTCTAGGACTCGTCTGTGATATTACATCATCCAGCTGTTTCATCCATATAGGACTCGTCACTGATGCTACATCATATAGCTGTTTCGTCCTTCTAGGATTCGTCTGTGATGCTACATCATATAGCTGTTTCGTCCTTCTAGAACACGTCAGTGACGCTACATCATACAGCTGTTTCGTCCTTCTAGAACACGTTAGTGACGCTACATCATACAACTGTTTCGTCCTTCTAGGACTTGTCAGTGACGCTCCATCATACAGCTGTTTCGTCCTTCTAGGACTTGTCAATGATGCTACATCATACAGCTGTTTCGTCCGTCTTGTTTGTCTTTTGTACAATCTTAAGCCCGGAAGATATGCTAATTTTTAAAATTGCATTTAATAATTGAGATTTAGCCACAATTTTATGTGAGCGACCTTTGTTTATCATAAATCAGAGATAAAACTGTTCGTATGCCTATCGTCATCCGCTATGACGTCATGCATTGTCTGACGTCATGTGATATGAAAAACTATTTCATGCATGCATGTGTATTCAATACGCCAAACTTCTTCGGAGATCTACCTCATTTGTTAGAAATGGAAAAAATGAAGGTACATTAATTGCATTCACATAGATCAAGAAAGTTATTTAGCTCAAAACTTAACCAAACCTGGAGTTAAAGATTAACGGTTACAGGAAACGTGTCTTCATTGTTGAACTGTTATATTCTAATTATCACATATTCGGCCTACTATCCTGTAAATAAGCCCTGGTAATATTTCTGTACATGTAGATGTAGCTTACCATATATATCCTGCAGCGTTTTTATTGGCTATTCCATTTACCAATTGACAATGACGTTACTCCATTGATAAAAAAAGTGGCGCGACAAAATGGCTGCCTACGCTCCACTTTGTTATCGATATTTTGACCTTGAAACCTGTCAAACTAAATCAAATTAATGTGATAAATAGTATTTTCACTCATACGAGATCTTATGTAACTCATACTGAAGCCTTAATTAATTCTCGAATGAATAGTAGTTGTTTTGGGAGATTACAACTTGGTGCGTGAAAGTAAATATTTTGATTTAATTGTGTACATTAGAAGCCTTACGTATATGATATTTGAAAAAAATAAATAACAATTGTAATATTTTTTTTAATTAAGCATTTTTGACCAATAAAATCCTGTTTCTTGTTTTTTGAAGAGGACGAGCCAATTAGATCTCAGCTACGAGGAAATGACGGAGGATTATCCCCGATACCCAGACATATATGACGTCACGAAAACACACGACCTGAACCAGCTGAAACTGGTGGTAAGTTTTTTTTTAAAGTTTTTATACTCTGCTGTGTCTGTGGCTTGTCTCATCTTCCTTATAAATCACTTAATATTTTAGTTATGTATTCTGGTTTAAGCTTTCAACCTACGGATGCTAATACTGAAAAATTTTTTTCGTGGGATACGTTGATAAGGAAAAATGGACTGTATCATTGGATAAGTAATTCTTATTACTTTTGTAAAATGAATTAACGTTCTTCTTTCTTGTAAGGCTTCTTTGGAAAGAAAAAAAATATTTAAAGGTTGAATTACACAACTATGTTTAGTTTTATAGTGCGCATGCGTAACTTAATAATCAAAAACTACTTTAGTCTATGAAGTAAGTTACATAACACATTTCCATAGAAATTAAAAATTAGATACAGGAGAGCCAAATTATGAATTAACATGCATCAAAGAAGTGTTTCCCCTTTTCTAGGAGTCACCAGTGAGGCTAAGAGCCTATAATGTGAAAACATTAAGGCGAATAAAGAAATTTAAAATTGGTCAAAAAAAAGTAAAATCGACAATGAGGAGGATCCCTCCTTGACGTTTTGAATCACTGGTAAACTAAGTAATAGATTGATATCAGTGTGAGGTCCTAGATAACATGTATTCAGCGCTGGTTTTAAAATGATTTCGCATCTGCTGATACAATTAATACAGGAATGAATTAAAACTAAATGGAAAAGAAACCATTGATAGGGTCAACTTCAAAGTCATGCACGTTAAGAAATAATTAAACACTAAATCATCGATTTGTTGTTCAAGGACAATGCAATAAGGAGTTTTATTTTTAGTGAAAATTTCAATTGATTGACAACAGTATTTTACTATTTCATCGTTCACCTACAAAGAGTTGATCTGCGATAAATGAAGCCACGATGATTCATTCTGTAGAGCGTGCGACTTAACAATGGTATTTCTCAGGAGGAGATCTGAGGTGTGTAGATGTTCACACGAGGAATGTAACTTTTCTGAGTAGTGTTGTAAAAATTCGTACGATAAAAAAATTCTGAGACCCGTTAAATAAACTCTTACATGAAATCAAACATCTTATGAGTTACATTGACATGCATTTATGTACATGTACCTCCACATAAACTGCCTGTCCATGAAGATTATCTGTCATTAAAGATAATCTGTCCATGAAGATTATCTGTCCATGAAGATAATCTGTCCATAAAGATAGATTATCTGTCAATGAAGATTATCTGTCCATGAAGATTATCTGTCCATAAAGATTATCTATCCATGAAGATTATCTGTCCATAAAGATTATCTGTCCATGAAGATTATCTGTCCATAAAGATTAACTGTCCATGAAGATTATCCGTCCATGAAGATATCTCTCCATAAAGATTATTTGTCCATGAATATTATCTGTTCATGAAGATTATCTGTCCATAAAGATAGATTATCTGTCCATGAAGATTATCTGTCCATGAATATTATCTATCCATGAAGATTATCAGTCATTAAAGATTATCTGTCCATGAAGATTATCCGTCCATGAAGATATCTCTCCATAATGATTATTTGTCCGTGAAGATTATCTGTCCATAAAGATAATCTGTCCATAAAGATTATCTGTCCATGAAGATTATCTGTCCATGAAGATTATCAAGATTATCTGTCCATGAAGATTATCTATCCATGAAGAATATCTGTCCATGAAGATAATTTGTCCATAAAGATTATCCGTCCTTGAAGATTATCTGTCCGTGAAGATTATCTGTCCATGAAAAGAGATATGAAATTAAGAAATTCATTGAATTATCGGGCTTATACACCTCTCGCCTAGATTTTTCTTTCGATCACTTTGGACTTTCCTCCATCACCTCTAACACTACAAAATGGGCGCTTGGCCTCACTCACGAGACCTAGAAGGACGAAACAGCTGTATAATGTAGCATCACCGACGAGTCCTAGAAGGACGAAACAGCTGTATAATGTAGCATCACCGACGAGTCCTAGAAGGACGAAACAGCTGTATGATGTAGCATCACTGACGAGTCCCAGAATGACGAAACAGCTGTATGATGTAGCATCACTGACGAGTCCCAGAATGACGAAACAGCTGTATGATGTAGCATTACTGACGAGTCCCAGAAGGACGAAACAGCTGTATGATGTAGCATCACTGACGAGTCCCAGAATGACGAAACAGCTGTATGATGTAGCATCACTGACGAGTCCCAGAAGGACGAAACAGCTGTATGATGTAGCATCACTGACGAGTCCTAAAAGGACGAAATAGCTGTGTGATGCACTTTAATTAAATGTTTTGTTCTTCTATATATAAAATAAATGGTTTATTCAGAGTGAGAGCAAGAATGACCTTTACGAATCTGCCGAGTAAAATGACAGGAAGTCTAAATGAACATGCACTGTTTGTACTATTTATTTCTTTGTAATGGCTATCTGTCTAGATGTGTTTACCACAGGAAAATTCACTGTGAAGAAAGACTGCTGCTCTAAATAGACTGATGTAGTATCTCTCAATTTAGACTTCCTGTCATTGTCTGGCTCTCACTCTGAATAAAGCATTGAGCTGTCATGGCGATTCCAATTTAAAATATCAGCCTTGCTAGTGAACTTTCTACAGTGTCATGAAATACAAAAAAGCAGTTAATCTTGGGGGAAAATATAAATTTTCTTTTGATTTGATTGTTTCAATCTCAACACTTTGGATAAAATTTTCAGAAACCAATGGAAACTCATGCTTGAAATGTTTGAAATTCATTTTCCGGAATAGCATTCCATTGTCCTCAAATGAAAAAGTTTTTCTTCGTCACCACCGATTCAGTTGAAAAAGATACTATAAATAATTTCTATGTTTACAATATTCATTACAGCAGAGTGTTTACATTTCCTTCTCACAGCCTTTAAAAATCTACCAACAAAACACTATGAAATAATCATGTAATAACAACACCATTACTGAGACAAAATGTTAGAATGTTAACAAGAACTGAGGTACCACACAGAAAATGTTACCACGACCTGAAAGTTACCACACAGAAAATGTTACCACAACCTGAAAGTTACCACACAAAAAATGTTACCACGACCTGAAAGTTATCACACAGAACATGTTACCACAACCTGAAAATTACCACACAGAAAATGTTACCATGAACTGAAAGTTACCACACAGAAAATATCGCGAACTGAAAGTTACCACACAGAAACTGTTACCACGAACTGAAAGTTACCACACAGAAAATATCGCGAGCTGAAATTTACCACACAGAAAATATCATCACGAACTGAAAGTTACCATACAGAAAATGTTACCACGACCTGAAAGTTACCACACAGAAAATATCACGAACTGAAAGTTACCATACAGAGAATGTTATCTAAAACTAAAAGATACAACACAGAAAACGGCATCGTTGTTTTCACAATTAAAAGAACCTATATAAAGTGTGTTTTTCAAATCTAACTTCGCTTCTTTCTTTATTTTTATTTATATTTGGAGGTGAGGGATGCGTGTGACAAATTTATATTTGGAGGTGGGGGATGCGTGTGAAGGAAGTGGGGGGGGATACAAATCGCTTATGATTGCTATATATATATGTTCATTGATATTAATACACATGTATCTTATTTTTTGAGAAATTTGATTTATATGATTTTGATATATTTACAGTCACAAGTAATTCTGTCGTCTCGGCGACGATAATTGGATTAGTGTAATGAATTAAAAGCGGTCTATTTTTTCGGTATGATGAATGGCCGAGGAACACTTGCCCAAGCTGTTGGCACCTCGGAGACTCTTTGATATGACGGCTGGGACGTCTTGTAACATCTGCCGATCTCTGGGGGTCATTTCTTCGCTTGACCACCACGGTAGCTGTCTAGAGAATATTAGATTATGCTGGACATCACGTTGAACTACTGCATCACCTGTTAATTAACTGAAGCGTCGTTCGGAACGTTAACACTGCTGCTCCGACAGTCGCCTAGATCAGAATCAACCCCACAAACCACACCTTGGTTTAAGATCAATAGACAACACTCGCTATATGAGGAAGCTTTCTGTCCACTTCCGGACATGAGTATTCTTTCCTGAACTTCGGTATTTTCAATAAAACATTGATTTAATAAGATATTTCCGTTCTACTTGATAAAAATTTGTTCGCGGACGTATTTGAGGTAAGACCTGTTCAATTTATTTTTACTGTATCTATTAAGACCTTAAAGTCATATTTGATAGAGCAGTTAAATTTTGAAACTTTTTTAGAGCAAAGGGCGTAAACAGCCACTCGAGTCGATGACGTCATAAATTAGATGCGATGTTTTATTTCAAGTTGAATATGGACTGTTAAGATTCTATATTTTTTATTTTTTGTGTCTTGATCAATTTGTTCATCCGTGAATTAAAAATCGTTCAGATTATTTTTGTGAACATGAAAGATTGGATGTGGCGCATACCACATACTACATACTTTCATCATGTATCAACGTGCCTTTATTTTGTGGTCTCAATGGATGTGACAATGGATGGCGACCTCTAGAAAACTTTATTCTGCTTTAATTATCAAAATAAATAAATGTTACAATATTCTGTAGCGTTTATTTGACATTTTTTTGTGTCGTCCTAACAATATTTTATATCAGCCGGAAAGATTGAAGGCTTACAGGTTGATGTTTTCTATGTCCTTTTTTCTGTATGTAAATAACCGTACGAATTGGTCTGTCTCTGACAGTCAGTGTGTACATACAATTGTAATATAACCCTTAGATCCATTGGTGTTAAGTCGAGTTGAAATATTGTTGTCTCTGTTTGTAACTATCACATATCATCCTTACACTATCGAGACCTAGAAATGGACGATATAACTGCATTATTTTTTTTTTCTAGGTTTTTTTTTTTTTTTTGATATGAAGTTGGATATGTTTAATGCTCTTAAGTTTGCTGGTTAGTTCCCTTGTTTTAAACCTTGTTCTCATTTGATAATGTGACGTTACTTACTTAGAATGACCAAGGTTTACATGGCGGATGTCGTCGATGAAGCAGAAGACGCTTACTCTTACGGAACACCTTGTACTTTTTCTGAGGTTTCCGGGTAGATTTTACTTTTGTTCAACTTTTGCCCAAGATTAATCGAATTTGAATTTTGGATTACGTTTATGTTGAAATGTTGGTATTTTCTTGTTGTTTTTAACTAAAAGGCACTATTCTATAGTGTGTCATTTGTGCATTCCATAAATAACAGCACTGCAGGGAAAAGATCATTTTTAATTTATTACCGAAATCATATGTAGTATCTTACTTTGTGTTATCCCATCTCTACGTAACAAGTGTGGTTTATAGAAAATGGAGGCATTGTGATTTCTTTCAATGCAAAATGTTGATAACATTAAATGGTTTGAATTCTCGTTCTGAATTCTTGTGGAATTAAAAAAACAGAAACGGAAAAAAAGAAAAAAATAAAAAAAAAAAATAATAATAAAATGAAATAAAATTCAAAAATACAAAAATGCAAAAAAAAAAAAAAAAAAAAACGATAAAAGAGCTTCATTGCCTGGTTGTGTTAGATCACCGGGTAGTGTACTTTGCTGCGTGTGATAAGCCATCTCGTTAGTATGGAATGACATGGCTACGTTTGTTCAGATGTCTCCTTATCGGCCAGCAGTATTCGATTCCTGAAATGTTAAATCTAATTTTATTCTAATAGGAGATTATCAAGAACTTGCAAATACATGGATTTTGACCTTGATCAATGTTTATGTTTCGGGAGGTCGGTGGTAACACGTGTGTCTTGTATCAAGTCGTACTGGTTCGTTTTCCAGAACTCCGTGCTAGATAAAAGTTCCAGGTATTGGGGCACGTGCCCGAACACTTTTCTTGGTTTTCCTCGTATTCTTCAATTTACTCCAAACAAGAGTAGCTGTAACAAGCTGAAATGACGTATTACATTATTTTTGTTAAATAAAATAATTAAAATTAAGGAAAAAAAATTGTTTGAAGCGAAGGTTTTCAATATCAAAATAAGTTCTATATAAAATTAGAGATGCTTATATATCTTATTTAATATTTTCTTCAATTTGGGAAATAAATAAGTATATATAAAAAAGTAAAACAATAATAATAAAAAAAAAAAAAACACAAAAAGAAAAAAAAAGAAAAAAAAACTTGTAGACATTAAGTAAAACACATTTATCATACAAACGATTAGTACAGTTACAATAGCACCATCAAGTCATTTCGTCCACATTGTCCAAGAGTAATGAATAATATGTTCACATTTGATAATAATTGTATACGAAATGACGTTCAAATTATAGTGATATGAAGTCAAGTCGGCTACATATAAGGCATGTTTGAGGTGAACAAAACTGCAATGGTTTGATTTGTCCTTGTGTTGTTTTTTGATGACTGTTGTTTAAGTTATTTGTTTACTGTTATTGTTTACATAAATATTTATGACATTCCTAACTGATTTGACTCGCTGCTATATTTATCACTGGTGAAAATGAACGTTTTATTGCAATTTGAACAATTCTAAATAGATTTTAATTTATCTGATATTTATCCGAAAATGTTCCTCCATATATATTCTGTTGTCACAGAAAAGGGGCGATAAATCTGAATTTATCTGTTAATACAGATTTCATACAGTCACAGTGCTCTATGTGAACCAAGTGTTTGTACATGTAAGTAATTATCATTACAGGATGTTGTGCCCTATATGAATCCATGCCCGTATACCGTTTACCCTACCACGCCGGTGCCACAAGTGTTCAATCTCTTCAGAAGTATGGGACTCCGACACCTACCTGTCGTCAGTCACGAGGGACAGGTAAAAAAGTATTGTAAACAAGTTCACTTTAGCATGCGATGAACTTTCACGAATTTTGTAATCACAACAAATTCGCGAAAATGAATCGCCACGAATTCAGACAAGGACCATAAAAAACGGTTATAGTATAGCAAATTATACAATAAACTAAAAAATATAGTGGTAGTGGTAACAGGGTACTTTTTGTATTTAAACACCACTTCAACGGTAAAAAATGTTTTAATACCCCATGACTACACTCATAATTCATTCATCTGAGATATTATTCGCTGTACTTTATTTTCGTTGTTTGGAATACAGCAACGAAAATAATGAAAGTTTCTGCACGACGAATATTCCGCGTGTTTTCAGCTTGTAAAAGAATTACGTTTTTACGGTTTGGAGAAAGGAATTCCATTTTTGTTACAAACAATAAACTTTTCATTGCTACCATTGCATATCTATAGAAAATCCTTAATACCGAATGTTTTGGGTGTTGTGTGTTAAAATTCAAAGTAGTTTAAAAAAATCCATCAAAACTAACAAACTGCATATGCAATCGCCTTTAATAGCTGGTCGCTTGATTTTTTTTTATTGCAACACGAAATAAGAACTTTCGACACATGAGAAATGAGAAAAAAAATAAAATAAAGAAAATAACTCGACCGACAAAATACCAAAAGAAACTGCAAGTCTTAAATAATTCAAATATTCTAATCTAACACTTGGGGAAAATTACGATTTTAACCAATCAAGATCGGAGTACATCAGAATTCCTGTGCACCTGATGACCAGTTTGAGATTCGGAAACCTTCGTCACTTTTCATAAACGAGAAAGACATTATTACTATCACTGAAGAAGCCAAAGTGTTCCGATTCAGTCACCAAATTTCCGATATTTGTATAATCCAGTCTCCTTACCTCATTACGACTGTGTGATTCAGGAATACTTGCGTTATTTATTATTATATATTATTTGAATTTTGTTATATTTCAATCTTTCATAAAACAGCTTAATGAATAAATCCATGAGAAAGGCATATGTAAATGTCATTCTAATCTCCAAGAGTTACCGCCCTTCGTTTCACTCAGATGGTATGGTGATAAGCTTGACAGCCGATAGGGGGCGAGAATAACGTAAATGAAGGCAGTGTCTTTTATATAGGAAGATATCAACACTTGAGGTGAAAAGTGATATAGAAAGCCTATATTTCCACTGATTGAGTTGAAAGGGCAACATATAGTATTTCAGCACGAAAAGAGTTTCTAGTAGAGTTTGTTCGGATTAGAACCAACGCAAAAAAAAAAAAAAAAAAAAACGAAAGTTTGAAAGATTAAATATGCTATATTTTTGTCTGGAGATTTTTACTATTCTTTAGGGAAAATATTCTAAACATTAAAAGATTCAGTGATAAAGGTAATATTCTCAGTTTGTTATAAAAAGTACATTGTAATAAACTGTATGTTCGGATAGTTTTTAAGGGAGAGTACAGTATAATGAATAGTATGTCCAGTTGTTGTGAAAAGTACATTGTAATGAATTGTATGTTTTATTTTTAGAACGTTTCCAATATTTGTGTTGACGTGTCAGATAATGAGTTTCTATCAATAGGTGCTACAAGGTTAATTATATAAAACAATGTGGTTTTTTTTTATTATTGTTCTTCGGGAGGTTCACAAGCCCCTAAGACCTATTGTTCTTTATTAGGAGTAGTTTTAATGCTCTATAACTTAACTGACAAGGAATGCTTGCCTGCTTTACTTTCGCGCCATTATAGGAGAGAAATTCTCTTCATTGTCAATTTATAACAGAGTTTGTGATCACCCAAATTTGTTGCAGCGTGAACTCTCACGAAATCATTCATTACAACAGCTCTTGTCTTGACTTGCCTAATATGGTGACTTTATTGAACAATTTATCATTGTCAATTGATGACGCCAAAGATCCGTCCTATGTTAATTACTAAACGATCGGGTTATATCTGATGTGTCCGCAGCTAAAATCATACAGACAGGCGTTCCAGCCATTTCATGACTAAAAATAATCATCGATATGAGGCGATGTGGGATGGCGGAATATATTCAAACCAAGGCTTTATCATTTGACATCATGGTAGGCGTCTATTTGTATCTCAGTTTTTATCAAGACACTACTCAGAAATCACCACCAACGAGAAATTCATGTGTGAGATGTCGATGACTACACTATGTCACCTTCGTCACAGAAATCTACAGTTACATTTATCTTAAATTGTAGAGTGACGAAATGGCAATCAAACGGATAAGTCAAATCGGCTACAACCTAATCTTGTTTATATTTCAATTTAAATTAAAAAATGCGAAATTATAATAAAATTTGGTATCACACTTAACTTTTACGTTACAGATGTGTTCATACGATAATCTAGAAACAAATATACCCATTAGTTATCATATTATAGTCAGTGCTCGTTTGTCTAAACTGTCTCTAAACAAGCAGTATTCATAGATAGTCATATTGAACATAACGCAGCTAGGTTGAATTTCCATGTAAAAAATGAATAAAGCTTAGTTATATTCTTCTACAAAATTATAAAAATCGTGTCAGAGTTATAATTAAATCTAAAATTAAAATTAAAATTAAAGTTGGCGATTTTTTTTTCTTTCTTGAAGTTTGAAATTGGTTGACGATATATTTATTTTTTTTTTAATCTAAAAAAATACAATTTGCAGGTCCTTCTATTTTTTTCTACAAGAAAAATTATTTTCAGGGTAAGATCGTTATCAGGTCATCATTTAAAACTCAGAATAAGATATATATTTCTTAAAATGAGAAAACCGCTGTAAATCTAAACAGCATCAACAACATGCATTTCCATGTTGCCGTCCCATCGTAATAGTGTTACGTGAGTCAAAGTTCGGAGGTGAGACACTTATTTGGGGTCAAAGTTCGGAAGTGAGACACTTATTTGGGGTCAAAGTTCGGAGGTGAGACACTTATTTTTTGTTTTTGTTTTTGTTTGTTTTTCAGGTATTGGGGATGATTACACGACATAACCTAACTCACGAGTTCCTTGAAGCATGTCTGGAGGAGCTTCACGAAAACACATGCCTATCCTGAGCACGATACTGCTCTCTTCTGCATACGGAACAATAGAATGTCTTTGTTTTGGTAAACAAACTAAATGTATATCGGTGTTAAAGAGGAGAAAAACTCGGAACTCAATAGCTTTGGTTATGAGTTTTATTTCTGATAAAATGCATTCTGTAATGGAAGTTACATTTATTAACACCAAAACATTAAGATTTAGTAGACAATCTTGGATGAAATCCAAATTAATATTTTATCGACATGTCTCCGGATATGAGGACTATCACGACCGGCCGAAGTCATTTCTTCCCAGTTTAGAACAGGACAGTGCTAACTTGAATTGACCAGATTTCCCTAGCGGATGTCTCCAGACAAATACATGTAGATAACAGTATAACCTTTCTTCTTTGTGGTTTTCCTGGTAAATATTTGTGTTGTTCACATTTTTCCTTCGTTTCATCACTTTGAGTTTGAATTGAGGCTTTGCTAAGATGTCGGTATTTTTCTGTGTTTTCTCCAAAACATGGTTAAATTATTTTTTTCTTATATTTTTTTTTACTTTTGGAATTATTTGAGTTTTTCTCCAATGAGTGGTTGATCTTTTTGTTCACTTTTCGCAATATTTGTGTCTAAATCCAATTTATATCAGAACATATTTGAATCACGGTCGTCAGTGAGTCTGATATTTTTAACATAGATTGAAATGTTTGCTATTTTTAACGGCAACTCTCTGGAGTTGTTATATATCTTTAACTAAAAAGACCAGAAATAGTTTAACTAAATCATTTCATCGATTAGTCATGAGTTTTAATTTGAATTTTAACATTTTGCTTGAATTATAGCTTCAAAGGAATCGGAAATTCCTCAAATATAAATCAGAGCTATGATGATGAGAAAACTGTTGAAAATGCCGTTTTGTCAATAATTTTTGAAGTAATTGAATTATCAAATTATGACCACGATATTTTCGTAGAATTGTCAAGATGGAGTTTTTAAAATAGAAATGAAATTATTAAGATATTACAGCTGTATCGATCAGTAATAAATTATTTGATGGTATTAAAAATCTATCACACCGTTTCTGGAGTTTGAACGATGTCATTACAAGTTAAGGGGCTTGGTATTTTACAAAAGTTCCATTTGAGAACAACAAACAAACAAACAAAACAAGGAAATGTATGCCAATGTTATTGACGGTTTGACATATGAAGTGTAAAAGATATGGTTTTGCTTTACGGATATTACTGTAAATAAATATACTTTAGTGAGGGGTCAATTTTCGTGATTTTTAAAAGAAAGTCTTACGTGGTAAGATCTCCGAATAGACTATTGGGATATCCGTGGGAATTAACTGTGCCCCTCTGATTGTTAACTTGTTTTTGTTTTCATACGAGGCTGAAGTGAGTGTATGATAAACTGATTATTTAAATTCTCCTACTATTTTTTTTCCATTTCTGGATGGCAACATTACCTCCTGCCCATCCTATTATGTTTACATGTCGCAATTGATTTGATATACAAGGGCCTGTTCCCGCCAACGTGATTTTCATGCAAGAGGTCGTCAACTGGTGGACAAACTCGTAACACAGGGTTTCAAACGATGAAGGATGATTAAAATTATATGAGCTAATCATTAGTGATGTGATTGAGAAATATCAAATTTCTTTGTTCGATATAAATCTGTACGTGTTTAATGTACGTTAGTTTGTTTACTTGGCGGAAGACGCTTACTCATCTGGAACACCTGGTCTTATTCCCCTTGTACTTTTTCAGGAGTCTCCGTGTAAATCATTGTAAATTAATTTTAGTTTGGATAATGATTATTTTGCCATGTTTTATTTCTTTCTTACTTTAATAGATATAGCCAAATATATCTCCTTATGTCGTTGCAAAGCACCTACGAAATCAATGGAAATACACCCCCATTCCCCCTGAAATTTAATGATTTCACAGCATGTGGAAGTTAATTAATGAAATGACGAAGATATGGAAATAGATATCCACTGTCCAAAGCTCATTGTGTATTGTGCGTTGCTGAATTGGCAGACTCGGGCATCTGGTTTTTTCCATGTGTGCAATGGTCAAAGATGGAAAATCTATCTATTTCCAAGGATTGTTGTTGCTGTGCTAGCAGATCACAAGATTACACATAAGACACACAAGAGAATAACACATTACAGTGAAACGAAGGATAAGATGCTGCAGAGCCAAATGATGAAGTTAACTGTATCATACAGGTGTTTCGTCCTTCTGGGACTCGTCAGTGATGTTAGGGGCCTAAAAAGTAACACCCTAAGTTTCCATATTAAATTATTTCAAAATAACATCATATAACTGTGAATATAGTATAAACCATACCATTATTTGAATGAATTAAAACGAAGCATGTATGTTACAAGAAACCTAGGGAGCTAAAAGTCCACCTGGAGTGTCTACCACTAAATCTCAAAGGGCTGTACAAAAGACACGTGTACTCTCGTGTATCAACACCTCGGCATTAGCTGATGTGACCTTTTTTTTTTCATTCTGAAATCCGGTACATAACATTTTTGCTCACCTGGTCGGAAATGCTGGAAGGCTTAAGTCATACCGCAGCCTCCGGCGTCCGTCGTCCGTCAATTTTTTTCTACAAATTGCTACTAGGCATGTACGACTGAGCGGATTTTAACAAAGTTTGGTCAGTAGCATCCTTGGGGAAAGAGCCAAATTTTGTATCAACGGTGGGTTTCGGAACCCAATAGAGAGAATAAACCAAATTCGCGCGGCAAAAAAAAAAAAAAAAAAAATAGTCCGAAACAATGTTTTGTGAAGGGGAATAAATTTTGTATAAACAATGGTTCTCGCAAATCCTACTCTTCCTGTGTGACTAACTGGGTTTTCACCAAACTTGATCTAAAACATTCCTGTCTTTCGCTATTATTTATACGGCAGAAATAAAATTCCAATCTTCGGATACTTTCTTTTATCATTACATTGTCAGATACAAATACATGTCAGCATCTGCAGCCCATTTCTTGAAAACTATAAGGGCTACAGATATAAACTTGCATACGATTGACACATCAAGGTAGTTCTACAGATACGTTTCATTGACCAATAATTATCATTGCCCCACTGACTTAAAGGATTAACAACAATTAAATGACTAAATAACTGGATTAGCGATGCAGGCCCATTGGGCCTCTTGTGGAACTTGATTAGAACCTCAAAAATGTGCCATGGAGACATTTTGCAAAGAGGGATATCATTAAAATGGCGTCTTTTATTGCCTTAATATGTAGAAGCAAATAGTTTGTTTATAACAAGCGGTTTATCGTAAGGAGTTCCCACAAGTTTAAGTAACATTGCGTTAAAATGATTTAGGATTTATCAGATGGTATAAGATATTAGGATACGGAAGTGTTCACGTCTAGTTCACAGCTAGGGCAGCTTTTAAAAACTGATGGCTACCTCACTGACCAAAGTGTTTTAAACCCATCACATGGATTCTATAGCGATTGGGGTACTGAGATATGGTAAAGGACAGACCCACGTCGCGTTCTTTGACCGCAGCTTTGTGAAAACCACAAGCCTTGAGTAAGGATCGTTGATCTGAACTTCTCGGATTTACACCAAAGGTTGTTAAGTTCAAACATCTACCCACTTGGGTGAACCCTGCAGTGACATATGAAACGTGTCTAATTATCTCATTTTCGGCTGTGGAATCAACACTATGTAACATATATTAACAAGTCATGTCTGACGTCATGCCACCCTAGTATGGGGTCGCTTGGTAGTTCAATATAGCCGTAATACGCAGCTGTATCAGGAAATCCATTTCTTTCATTGATATAAGGTTTCGTTGCTTATTCAAAGACCAATTTTATCTAGATTCCACCTGCCGAGTTTTATGTGTGTGAGAATTCTACACGGCTCGGTCGAATGACGTCATACATGTATCACATGGACAGAGAAATATCACTAACAACCAGGTCCAAAGACCTTACCTCTCAGGTCCAAAGTCCTTAACTCCAAGGTCCAAAGTCCTTGCCTCTCAGGTCCAAAGTCCTTAACTCCCAGGTCTAAAGTCCTTACCTCTGAGAACCAAAGTCCTTAACTCTCAGGTCCAAAGTCCTTAACTCCCAGGTCCAAAGTCCTTACCTCTGAGAACCAAAGTCCTTAACTCCCAGGTCCAAAGTCCTTACCTCTGAGAACCAAAGTCCTTGCCTCTCAGGTCCAAAGTCCTTACCTCTGAGAACCAAAGTCCTTGCCTTTCAGGTCCAAAGTCCTTACCTCTGAGAACCAAAGTCCTTAACTCTCAAGTCCAAAGTCCTTAACTCTCAGGTCCAAAGTCCTTACCTCTGAGAACCAAAGTCCTTACCTCTGAGAACCAAAGTCCTTAACTCCCAGGTCCAAAGTCCTTACCTCTGAGAACCAAAGTCCTTAACTCCCAGGTCCAAAGTCCTTACCTCTGAGAACCAAAGTCCTTGCCTCTCAGGTCCAAAATCCTTACCTCTGAGAACCAAAGTCCTTACCTCTGAGAACCAAAGTCCTTACCTCTGTCCAGTCCTTAACTCTCAGGTCCAAAGTCCTTACCTCTGAGAACCAAAGTCCTTACCTCTGAGAACCAAAGTCCTTAACTCCCAGGTCCAAAGTCCTTACCTCTGAGAACCAAAGTCCTTAACTCCCAGGTCCAAAGTCCTTACCTCTGAGAACCAAAGTTCTTAACTCTCAGGTCCAAAGTTCTTACCTCTGAGAACCAAAGTCCTTAACTCTCAAGTCCAAAGTCCTTAACTCTGAGGTCCAAAGTCCTTACCTCTGAGAACCAAAGTCCTTGCCTTTCAGGTCCAAAGTCCTTACCTCTGAGAACCAAAGTCCTTAACTCTAAAGTCCAAAGTCCTTAACTCTCAGGTCCAAAGTCCTTACCTCTGAGAACCAAAGTCCTTACCTCTGAGAACCAAAGTCCTTAACTCCCAGGTCCAAAGTCCTTACCTCTGAGAACCAAAGTTCTTAACTCTCAGGTCCAAAGTCCTTAACTCTCAGGTCCAAAGTCCTTACCTCTGAGAACCAAAGTCCATAACTCCCAGGTCCAAAGTCCTTACCTCTGGGAACCAAAGTCCTTAACTCTCAGGTCCAAAGTCCTTACCTCTGAGAACCAAAGTCCTTAACTCCCAGGTCCAAAGTCCTTACCTCTGAGAACCAAAGTCCTTAACTCCCAGGTCCAAAGTCCTTACCTCTGAGAACCAAAGTCCTTGCCTCTCAGGTCCAAAGTCCTTAACTCCCAGGTCTAAAGTCCTTACCTCTGAGAACCAAAGTCCTTAACTCCCAGGTCCAAAGTCCTTACCTCTGAGAACCAAAGTCCTTACCTCTCAGGTCCAAAGTCCTTAACTCCCAGGTCCAAAGTCCTTACCTCTGAGAACCAAAGTTCTTAACTCCCAGGTCCAAAGTCCTTAACTCTCAGGTCCAAAGTCCTTACCTCTCAGGTCCAAAGTCCTTAACTCCCAGGTCCAAAGTCCTTACCTCTGAGAACCAAAGTTCTTAACTCCCAGGTCCAAAGTCCTTAACTCTCAGGTCCAAAGTCCTTACCTCTCAGGTCCAAAGTCCTTAACTCCCAGGTCCAAAGTCCTTACCTCTGAGAACCAAAGTCCTTAACTCCCAGGTCCAAAGTCCTTACCTCTGATAACCAAAGTCCTTGCCTCTCAGGTCCAAAGTCCTTACCTCTGAGAACCAAAGTCCTTGCCTCTCAGGTCCAAAGTCCTTACCTCTGAGAACCAAAGTCCTTAACTCTCAGGTCCAAAGTCCTTAACTCCCAGGTCCAAAGTCCTTACCTCTGAGAACCAAAGTCCTTGCCTCTCAGGTCCAAAGTCCTTACCTCTGAGAACCAAAGTCCTTAACTCCCAGGTCCAAAGTCCTTACCTCTGAGAACCAAAGTCCTTAACTCCCAGGTCCAAAGTCCTTACCTCTGAGAACCAAAGTCCTTAACTCTCAGGTCCAAAGTCCTTAACTCTCAGGTCCAAAGTCCTTACCTCTGAGAACCAAAGTCTGTAGGAACTGTGAGCTAAGCCATGGCATAGCGTCTGTCGTCCGTCCGTCTGTCAACTTTTTCAGTATAATGCTACTGGTCATGAACGACTGAGTAGATTTTGACCAAACTCGGTCTGGCTCATCCTTGCAGGAAGGGAAACATATTTTGTATAAATGGAGTCCCTCAGAGTTTGAAGCATCTCTGGGTGAAGTGGAATCAATTATGTAGAAACCGTGGGCCTCGGCCCACGGGGGCTGCCAACTCAAGAGAGCAAATTCTTCAAAATCCTGCTCCTCCTATACGGATGTTTTGATTTTGTCCAGATTTGATCTAAAGGATTTTTGGGGAAGGATAAAAGGTGTGTCTCGGCCCCCGTGAAGCGGAAGGGGAGGGGCCCTATACGGGATATAGAGCCAATTCTTTAAAAGTCCTTCTCCTCTTGTAGGAATGGTTTTCCAAAATGTGGTCAGAAGTATGCTTAGGTGAATAGAAATCAATTAGTATAAATGGTGGATCTTGGCCCCTAAGGCAGGAGGGAAGTGGCTCACAGGGAAAATGGGTTAAATCGTTGAAACAGTTGAGATCCCCACCATATAACTATATATAACATTTTGCTGGGCATAAGTAAATAAACACAATCGTGACGTAAGAATTGGCCCTGGGGTTTGACCCCACCCTCAGTGACTTAGTTTCCTTGTTACATCTTTGAAGCAGTTGAGATCCCCGACTGTAAACTTTGTATACCATACATATATCATTGCTGGGCATCAGGAGATAAACAGAAATGTAAGAACTGGCCCTGGGGTCTGGCCACACCCTTAGGGACCCAGTTTCTTTGTAAGATCTATGCAATGTGATCCCCTCCCCTAAACCATGGCATCAAAAGATGAACTCAATCATTATGTAAAAATTGACCTTTGGGTATGTCCCCATCCCTCTTGACTTAATCTCTGTGTTATATATCTTTGAAACAGTTAAGATCCCCACCCAATAACCATATATAGATGTGACCATTGGGTGTCGCACCTCTCTAGGAACTCAGTTTCTTGATAACATTTTTGAACCAGTTATAATCCCAATCCGATAACCATTTAATCTATTATTGGGCATCAAAAGAGAAATTCATTTATGACTTGAGAACTTACCAATTTTGGCAATATTCTTGAAAGTATTTTTTATCGAACTGATACAGAACTGAAATTGATGATATTTTCGCTCTATATTTCTTCCCTAGAGGGCGTCTTAATGCACATAATGCTGGGAAATTTTGACGATTTGACATCACAACTGGAAATAGTAAACCTTTCATCCAATCACAGCTCCGCTAGATCGTATCATAACAAAGCTTTGTAATTGGTAAGCTGTGTGAAAGAAGAGGGAAAACACAAACTCCTGCCGAGTGTCGACCAGGAATCGAACCCAGTCCTCTGACGTGATAATCGATCGGCTCTACCAAAGAAGCATGTTCCGTCAGCTCAGTTACTAAGACCGTATATAACACTATATACAAGCCACACCAACCCGCTTCTTTAAGACTAGCCAGTTTCGGATTGATGTTGAATATCGAATTTATCAAACAAAAGTTTCAATATTTCAATAAATTTGTCGAGAGTTGTAAATCAAAAACTGAAGGTATACGTTAACTTTCATTTAAATGTGAAGACAGCAGTACATGAAAAATAATGTAAATTGAAAGCTAAATGCACTTTCCAAACATCATCCCACGTGGTAAAACCGCCGCAGCCATACTTAATATATCTTTAGGAAAAACACGTCCTCGTTTTAATTTTCCATCATCAACAAATACTGGCTTTGTAAAGTCTAGTAGTTAAATAGTTCCTGGATGGCGTACATCATATAATGTTTTTTAGTTATTGATTAAAATTAGCCAAAGAAACAGAAGATTTAACTCAAGGGAGATAATCGATTCATACCTTAATTACCGCCAGCTGATGGAATAGGGGCTCGGGGACGTTTTAACGGCCGTCACAGACTAAGATTAGACAAACTTTGTGATTCCATCATAAATCTGGACATACCATAAACCAATTTTAAGCCTTAGTCTGGCGCGAGACATTTATTCCAATCGTTTGCATATCTAGGTGTAGTCAACGACCTGTTCGCGAAATATTAGACGCTGTTATGAGTAACATGTACTGATACCCTTGTCATAAGACAAAAAATGCACCGTTACAGACCATTATTTGTATCTATAGAAGAAAAAAAAGATATTTATCCTACAGATGTTGGGTTTAGTTCTACAAAACGTGTAATTTCATGAATATCAATGCTTCATGTTCAATATGAATCCAACCGTTAAATCTTCATAGCACTATTAATGCTAAAAAAAAATTCAATTTATTTTCCAATTTTCAAATTTTTTAATGTCAGGAATACATTTCGTTTATTTTATTTTTTTTATTGATCAATAACATCAGATACTTTTTCTACAAGATATCAACCACAGGTACCAGCCTCGTCTTAGCATAACATTGTGTTTGTACGTTAAGACACGATATCAACCACAGGTACCAGCCTCGTCTTAGCACCACAATCCAATATTAGGAAACTTGTGATGGTTACTTAACTGTTATATATACCTCGCTGGGATAGTCAGAATCGACAGATAAATAAATTTTCTTTTATTTAGTAAATAATTGACTATATATATAATGCCCTAAAACCGTCGCCAGACTTTGACCGCCAAAACATCGTTAAATTGTCAGAATCCAGTTCGACGGACACTTATCTAGCAGCGAAATGAGACAAAAGATCGCCTATAAATTAGCTTAAAACAATTTAAATGCTGTTTTAAGTGTGATTTACAGAAGTCCGAAGTCAAAGTCGTCCCTTGTCAGTCGTCAGTTGTCTTGTAAACAACAGACTGATATTTTTGACTTCTCAGAAAGTCATTGACAATCTTAATGATATTTCACAAGGGTCATTTATGGCAAAAGGTGAACCAAATCTATCAATTTTATGATTCCCATTTTTCAGGGAGAAGCGGGATCAAAAGAGGCCATATCGACTCAAACTTTAAAAATCGTCTTATTGAGACAAGTGTTACTATCAAAACTATCAAATGCGCTTCACAGATGGAAGGGTCTTGAAGTGCCTACAAAATTGTGAATTTCATTACCTCAAGGGCTCACAATTCCCCTGAGGAGGGGTAAATTTTACCACGGTATATAAAGATGAACAACACAGTTGAGCATTTCTCCTTTTAATTTTCATTTTTAATAATAAAAACCAATAGAAATTATCATTATGGAATAGCATTTTGCACATTATAGATAATGACTTTTGGGACAAGTGAACGGGCTTTCAGAGGAGGTGATAACTGGTGTCATCTCCATGTGTCCGAGTGCTGCCCTTTCTCAATTATCCACTGCAAAATCCTTTATTTGTATTACATGCAGAGTGTAGTTCAAATTATCTTAATTTGCTAACAAGGTGAACTTATGACATGTTAAAATAACAAAAATGACAGCTGTTATAAAAACTCATTAGGCCTTCCAGCAGCTTGTTAATTTTTACAAGGATGCCTGATGGATTGCAAAAAAGGTGGCAGTTGTTGGCAGTGTGTCACGTATCAGAACTGTAGAATTTTTTTAGGCCTGAAACCCAATGACGTAACAAATTGTATGGTAACTGTTTATGGTTGTAAATTGTAAAACATATACTGTCTTTCAATTGAAGTATGTTACATGTATATCCTATTTTCTATGTACAGTGCCTAAGTATTGTGTGCACATCTTAACTTAGAAATAAGGTTGGACGGATGGCGCAGTGGTAACGCACTCGCCATTCACCTAGACGTATGGCCTGACCACGTGGGTTTTTCTCGGGTACTCCGGTTTCCTCCAAAAGTAAGACCCCACGTGCGCTTACATCCGGGCCAAAAAGAGTAATTGATATAAGATAGGATAACTTGTTTCGCAACTGTTAAAATAAATTAAATTTAAATTTAAATAAAATAAAATGTCAACAGTAAATATCCAAACTACTAAGGTTCCGATCTGTTAGAAATCTGTGTTTAGATGGTTGTCCTTTTGCAAGGCATATAAACTGTACCTTAATAATTGCTGTTAAAGGCTTGTAATGGGCCTCCCGCATGTTGTTTAGTGTGGTCAGGACCAAAAGTCAGGAGAGTCCACCTCTCAGTGTTTATGTTAAATCATTAATTTTTGTGGGAGATTATTTTCATTGATTTATTGGGTAATCTTATTTTCACAAATCCATATATCAATGAACTATTAAAATAAGTTTAAGTAGATTTAATGTTTAATTCAATTTAACTTAGAAATAGGAATTCTGTTGAACAATTATATAAAATGAGTAAAAAGATATGGTATCTATGTACAGTAAAGCACGTGACTTCGGCACTTTATGATGGTGGCGCACGGTCTGGTAATGGTTTACAATGTTAGGTATGAAGATCTACATTCTTTACTAGTGTGTCACCCTCATTCTGGTATAATAGCTTATAACTTAAATTTTAAATATTATCTGAAATGTTTTGTGTGTAAAATATTGTCATTCTGCCGATAACTAATGTTTTACATTACCGATTTTTAAAGTTTTGAGATAGTTGAACTTTCGGGGTCTCTTATTGGCTTAACGACACATCTTTATTAAATTTTACTGATAGAATAAATGTTTTCTTTAGCTATGTGTAAAAAGTGTAGATATTACTTATATAGATGACAACGAAAAGCATTCTTATTTTTTTTCTTCAACTTGACCTCTGAAGTTTGACCTCTGTTAATCTGCACATACCAGGCCCTTAAATAATGTTTATTCACATCCCGGTACAGCAGATAAATTCAAAATCAATCGGAGCCAAGCCTGAACTGGACCCAATTATACTGGACGCAATACTTTTGGATATCGAATAATTTAGAAACTCTAGTTCACTTTTTCCTTTTTTATACGTCTGATTTTCGTCTTTTATTACTCGTAGCTATTGAATGATATTGAGTTACATTCATAAATCTGTGACACTTGTCAAACACGTAGAATATTTTTACTTTTTTTTTAGGCTTGTCAATACTTGACTATCTTTTCCTGCCGGAAGCGACAAGTAATGTAAACGACATTTCATACTTGACGAGAACCGATTGTTCAGAAGGAGAGTCAAAATCAGTTTTAAACCCTGCATGAAAAAAAAATTGATAATGCCCACACGTATAACACGACATTTTGTACAACATCAGTGACAATGGTTGTTGCAAAGATACCTTCGCATGAAAAGGTCATGTGACCGATATAAACAAGAGGCCCATGGGCCTTAACGGTCATCTGATGAAAAACATATTTGACCCCTGTGACCTTGAAAGTGGGTTGAGGTCATTCATTTGAATAAACTTGGTAGCCTTTCCTCCCAGCATGCTACCTTCGGCACTCAAGGTCATGTGATTTTGACATATTTGACCCCTGTGACCTTGAAAGTTGTTCAAGGTCATTCATTTAAACACCGATATAAAAAAGTAAACGCTTCTATATAGGTTCGGGTTTTCCTTCGCATGGAAATGTCATGTGACCGATATAAGAAAGGTACCTTGGCATGGAAAGGTCATGTGACCGATATAAGAAATATGAAAATACCTGAATAGACTTTTAATTAGAAATATATGGAAAGTTGCGAATGTTTTAAGTCGTTAATCAAGCCACTCTCATGTTTTCCACGAAACGAGACAAGACGCTTACTATTCCGGAACCTTTCGCATGTTTCTCTTTGTGCCTTCTTTTCATGAGTAAATAAAGAAAACGCATATCCTTCTGAAACACTTTGTTCTTTTTCACATGCAATGGAGAATCTCCATGTACCTTCCTTCACATATCCTGAAGACGCTTACCCTTCAGGAACTCCATGCCTTTTATGTGCCTTCATCCATATGTAAATGAAATGGATGATGCTTATCCTCCGGATGCTCCGTTGTTTACCTTGCCTGTTTTCTAAGGTCTTCGTTTTTTTCTTTCGATAAGATGTTGTCCTAATTGCTATGTACATGTCAGAAAAATATTAAATTTTTTCTTCTTTGACTCGCCTCCTTTCCGCCTTTTTATGATATATACTTTCGTGTGCAGTTCATTGACATTATTAAGAATCTTAAAAAATAATTCATACATTACACATGTATGTATCTACCTTCGTTTAACGGTAGAAAAAACACCATAGTAACGGCACCAAAACACAGAGAAAATAATTGGTAAAAGGAATATTTCATTTTAAAAAAATCAACTTTCCTGAAGGCTTCTTATATCTCTGTTGACTGTTGTGGTTGTGTCCATAATTGTTGTTTTGAATAGCATGTCGCGGGCCTCCTGCATGCTGTTCAGTGAGGCAGCCACCAGCTTATACTCGCGGACCCCGTCTCTAATGACCCTGGGTGTTGACGGAGCGATAAACCTCCAAGCAAATGGTTATGAGTGAAAGAAAGCTGACAGTGTCGGAAACTGATTTCATGACGTATAGGAATAGCTCGAATTCGTCTCATTGCTTCCATACAGCATACAATCTGAGTCTTGAGCACGCTTGAACCAGTCAACTACTTTCTCATAACCGGAATTGGATTCCAGGGACGATAAGCTTTTTAAAGATCCCTTATTCATCTGAGTGACTTTCAGTGGTGACGGTATGGGTGTTTTAACTTTAGAAGCCACTGGGCATTCAAAGTCCCACTGAAAATGAACAAAACCACCTTTTTATACAATTCTGAATATAGATAAGTCAACAAACTTATGTATAAAGGAAAAGGCCGGGTTTAAATCTATATTAACGAAAAGCATTCCTTTCTTCAGATACTTTTGGACAGGCTTTTGATAAACATCTCCAGTCACAACACTTTTATTACAGATTATAAGAATATTATTCAGAAATTAGATTTCGAACGATTATAATGATATGATACTATAATTGTACCTCTAAGTCCTGTTCTGACGACGTATCTGCTGGACTGTCGCAGTATGTGTACCTGAACAGCTGTTTTTGACCAGTATTGTACATCACAGAGGTACTTGGTGAAGGGACAGCGGCGTAGGAATCGCCCAAATCTTGCTCAGAAGTCTGAAATAAAATGTTTGAATTCCAAAGCTAAAGCAATCTGAAAGAGTAGAATTCATAACTACATTGGGATTAAAATTGAAGAAACGAACGCCCATGTCCAAAGGTACCACAAAGTGCTAATTACACACCTGTGGATATATTGCCGAACTGGTGTGTTACGTCTGTAAATTTGTTGCTGAACAGACGCATCGCACGCGTGAATTCTAATGCCGAACTGATGCATTATACCGGTGAATTAAAATGCCGAACTGATGCATGATACATGTGAAAAATTGCCGAACTAATGCATCATACATGTGGAAAAATTGCCGAACTAATGCATTACACCTGTGAATCTGTGAATTAAATGCCGAACTGATGCATCATACCTGTGAATAAATTGCCGAACTAATGCATTACACCTGTTAATGCCGAACTGGTGCGTTACGTATGTGAAGCTCTGAAACCTGCTAATGATAGTTGCCTAACCCCAAATCTACGTATTTCGGTCATTAGACAGGTTCCATATTCACGTGATACAGTTTGTTTATCGCCCTGCTCATATCTGTATGACGAGTCGGGAATGCTCATCACGCTGTATTTGATTAGTGCGCGTGCAGACGTCAGACTTCTCTTTCCTCGCCTTATGTTCCGGGCATTGTACATGAACACTACAAATTAAATATCTGCAGAGCACGTGACAATCTTCATTACACGAGAACCCCATAAAATCGTCCCATGTTTCTCTTCTGAGTTTGAACTTTTGACCTTTGTATTACAACTAATTGGCGATATTTTACAAATGAAATTTTCAATTACAGTCACAAAGTCTATGTGTGTTTGTTACCACCTCCCATCACTATTGTTCCGAGTTACAATCAATTACATTACCTCCTGACGAAAGTAAGACCTGGTCCATATCACGTGATCCGAGTTGATGTGTGGGACGTTGTAATAAACCATCTGTGTTTGATGCAGACAGAAAGAATCCGGTTGCCCGCGACAAAATATCTCCGCGTGCGTGGGAGCTTGGTATGACAGTGTTGGAAACAGCGGAAATACAACACTGATTCAGAGTGATGTTTCATCAAACTTGTTTAAACACCTGTTTAGTCAGGTGACGTGTGTCAATGTCCAATGATTAAAAGGCATTTCACTATCGGATCATACTGCTGTTGTTGGTATTGTCCAAAGATTACGGAACATAATTTTACAAAGTCACATTGAGACACAAAGTCACACTGGGCAGTTTGTCCAATGATTAGGGGACATATCTTTACAGAGTCACACTGAGTGTTATTGTCCAATGATTGGGGGACATATCTTTACAGAGTCACACTGAGTGGTATTGTCCAATGATTAGGGGACATATCTTTACAGAGTCACACTGAGTGGTATTGTCCAATGATTAGGGGACATAATTTTACAAAGTCACATTGAGACACAAAGTCACACTGGGCAGTTTGTCCAATGATTAAGGGACATATCTTTACAGAGTCACACTGAGTGGTATTGTCCAATGATTAGGGGACATATCTTTACAGAGTCACACTGAGTGGTATTGTCCAATGATTAGGGGACATATCTTTACAGAGTCACACTGAGTGGTATTGTCCAATGATTAGGGGACATATCTTTACAGAGTCACACTGAGTGGTATTGTCCAATGATTAGGGGACATATCTTTACAGAGTCACACTGAGTGGTATTGTCCAATGATTAGGGGACATATCTTTACAGAGTCACACTGAGTGGTATTGTCCAATGATTAGGGGACATATCTTTACAGAGTCACACTGAGTGGTACTGTCCAATGACTAGGGGACATATCTTTACAGAGTCACACTGAGTGGTATTGTCCAATGACTAGGGGACATATCTTTACAGAGTCACACTGAGTGGTATTGTCCAATGATTGGGGGACATATCTTTACAGAGTCACACTGAGTGGTATTGTCCAATGATTGGGGGACATATCTTTACAGAGTCACACTGAGTGGTATTGTCCAATGATTAGAGGACGTATCCTCACAAAGTCACACTTTGGTCAAGTCGTTTTGTCCAGTTTCGTTGAAAAATCAGTGTATTATGATATTTTTATACATTGTGTCCTGGAATATTTACGTATTTATACGTTGTGTTGAAGTTCGAACGATTTGATATGTTTTGTTTGTATACACAAAAACATATGACAATATTGTGGAACATTGTATATGCACGTGCTGATTTGATATATTTGTAAATGTTCACAGAATTTGTGCCAGATTAGCCCTTCATCATTAGATGGCGGGCTACTGAAACCGATCTGCGTTCGTCCTCTGTCAATATGTCCTTAAGTAATTCTTCTAATTAGTATTCCTGGAGAGGCATGTGTGGATTATTCTCAAATTTTATATGCAGGTTTCTTTTGGTTTCCAGATGTGCAAAGTTACAAACTTTACCGGAGCAAATAAACATCAGACAACGCCGGTCACCTAGAAACTACACATAATCGTTGTCACCAGGTAAGTGATGGCGCTGCGACGTCAAGATCACTGATTGGTTAATGAAGGTAGCGTGTGGAGAGGTTACGTAAGTTAACACTTTTTCTGATCTAAAGTCGTAATTTGTTGAAAGTGTGAACCCCCCAGGACTTGGTCACTTCCGCACCAGGGGAGACTTACATTTCCTGAATTAGATGGTCAGGCCTAAAGACCGCTTGCATTTAAGGCAAACCTTGTTAGCTTTCAAATGCTATATCAAATTAACAGCAGCTTCAGTGCAACGGAATAATTACTATTATAATTATTAATGAAAACAATGATAAGGGTCCGAAAAAGATTTGATAATATTATGCATTTTTTTCTATAACATGCAGAAGAAAATATTGAAAGTATTTACGAAAATACGAATGAAGCTTCCCGATCTTTTGGATCCGGTATACTATTGACCTCTTCGATTAGCTGTACAGTGTTATTACTGATTGTCCACGAAAGCCAATTAGATTTGTTCAAACAGTTCATTACCGAACCGAAAAAAGGAATAGAATGTCTATTTTTGTTAACACGTGAAATATCATTGAAACAATTGTGTTGTAAATAACAATATTGTTTGTGCGAGTTATGTCATAGCGAAAAGTTAATTTCAACAATGAATATTGTGTTGATTTCGTAGAAATAGGGAGCTTATCTCTAATGTATATAATGACACCGTCGTACGGTCGTACACCAATCCACCAGATCATAGTTTACATATATACTTAACACTATTTTTTGCACAGTAAGAAATTGCTGTCCTCCTCAAGGGTGAAATTTGTCATCAACGTTGGAATTATGGATTGAATAGTACAACAAGTTGGGTGAACATGGGGCGAACATGACATAAGTAAATGAACCACGAAATCGAGTAATATGTTGGGGTGAATAGGGATTTGAGGTCGAATTTTGCGAGTAGAGAGCACTGAGTTGAACATACACACTAGCTGAATTGAACTGAAGGCAAACAGTCCAAGAGAGAAAATGTAACATACAGATGTACGACTAAATAAATCACGGGAGCCGAATGAAATGTTAAGATAGTTGAGTAACTTTAGTGAATCAAGAAAGTTGACGACTTCAAAACACCGCTATTAAATTTTCTTTTTTGTCTTCTCGTTTTCGTAAGGCCTATCACTTCCAGTGAAAAAGGAGAACTATTATTTCTACCTAAAACTCTTTAGGCTATAAATAGTCACAAATTCTCGCGGTTTTGACCAATAGAAATCTGGAAATATCTCACCCAGATGTGCATACCTGTGAGTTATCGCCCCTGTTTACATCGCCATCTCCATCACACGTCATTGGCGGAAACTCTAACGTCACAGCATCACGTTCAGCGTCGCTGATATCAGAGTCAGATGTTGTACTGCAACGATAGACAAAATACACGCGTTCATGTATAATATACAATAACTGACCGTGATTAAGGTTCACACAAGAATTTATAAATCTTGGAAAGTTATATCCTACCTGTGATTATCCTACCTATGATTATCTTACCTGTGATTATCTTACCTGTGACTATCTTACCTGTGATTATCTTATCACTGATTATCTTACCTGTGGTCATGTTACCTGTGATTATCCTACCTCTCTACCTGTGATTATCTTACCTGTGATTATCCTACCTGTAATTATCCTACCTGTGACTATCCTACCTTCCAACCTGTGATTATCTTACCTGTGATTATCCTACCTTCCTACCTGTGATTATCTTACCTGTGATTATCCTACCTGTGATTATCCTACCTGTGATTATCCTACCTTCCTACCTGTGATTATCTTACCTGTGATTATCCTACCTGTGATTATCCTACCTGTGATTATCTTACCTGTGATTATCCTACCTGTAATTATCCTACCTGTGGTTATCCTACCTTCCAACCTGTGATTATCTTACCTGTGATTATCCTACCTGTGATTATCCTACCTTCCTACCTGTGATTATCCTACCTGTGATTATCCTACCTGTAATTATCCTACCTGTGATTATCCTACCTTCCTACCTGTGATTATCTTACCTGTGATTATCCTACCTGTGATTATCCTACCTGTGATTATCTTACCTGTGATTATCCTACCTGTAATTATCCTACCTGTGATTATCCTACCTTCCTACCTGTGATTATCTTACTTGTGATTATCCTACCTGTGATTATCCTACCTTCCTACCTGCGATTATCTTACCTGTGATTACCCTACCTGTGATTATCTTATCTGTGATTATCTTACCTGTGATTATCCTACCTGTGATTATCCTACCTGTGATTATCTTACCTGTGATTATCTTACCTTCCTACCTGTGATTATCTTACCTGTGATTATCCTACCTAAGATTATCCTACCTTCCTACCTGTGATTATCTTACCTGTGATTATCTTACCTGTGATTATCCTACCTTCCTACCTGTGATTATCCTACCTTCCTACATTTTATTATCTTACCTATGATTATCTTACCTGTGGTTATGTTACCTGTGATTATCTTACCTATGATTATCTTACCTGTGATTATCTTACCTGTGATTACCCTACCTGTGATTATCTTACCTGTGATTATCTTACCTGTGATTATCTTACCTGTGTTTATCTTACCTGTGATTATCCTACCTGTAATTATCTTATCACTGATTATCTTACCTGTGGTTATGTTACCCGTGATTATCCTACCTCCCTACCTGGGATTATCTTACCTGTGATTATCCTATTATCCTTCCTGTGATTATCCTACCTTCCTACCTGTGATTATCTTACCTGTGATTATCTTACCTGTGATTATCTTACCTGTGATTATCCTACCTGTGGTTATGTTACCTGTGATTATCTTACCTGTGATTATCTTACCTGTGATTATCTTACCTATGATTATCTTACCTATGATTATCTTACCTGTGATTATCAAACCTGTGATTATCTTATCACTGATTATCTTACCTGTGGTTATGTTACCTGTGATTATCCTACCTCCCTACCTGTGGTTATCTTACCTATGATTATCTTACCTGTGATTATCAAACCTGTGATTATCCTACCTGTGGTCATGTTACCTGTGGTTATCTTACCTGTGATTATCTTACCTATGATTATCTTACCTGTGATTATCTTACCTGTGATTATCCTACCTGTGGTTATCTTACCTGTGATTATCTTACCTGTGATTATCCTACCTGTGGTTATCTTACCTGTGATTATCTTACCTGTGATTATCTTACCTGTGATTATCCTACCTGTGGTTATCTTACCTGTGATTATCCTACCTGTGATTATCTTACTTGTGATTATCCTACCGGTGATTATGTTACCTTTGATTATCTTACCTTTGTAGTATGGCAGTGTATCCCCCGTCAGTGACGTCACCTTTCCACGTGCAGTAGAGCATACTTCCCTGTAGAATGACCTGTTTGGTCAAGGACTCAAGTACAATGTAATTACTCTGTCGTATTCCAAAACACTTATATCAATATAAATAAACCCTTTCAACATCATCCCGACATACTGAGTTACTTCCCTTTGTTCGTTTTTTATAGCGATTACATGTAGCTTGACAGTACGGGCCGAGATTGGTACAAAACCGCTTCAGCCTAGTAGGGGCCGAGATTGTCACAAAACCGTTAAAAACGTATGACAAATGTATCTAGTCAATCTATTTTACATCGTATGATGTTTATCAAATTTATCTGAGACCGGATTACATCTAAACAAGGACTATTTGCATGACCTATATATAAGACCTATATAGATATTAACTATATTTATTTTACAACAATTCTGAAACAAGTTATTTCATCTTATACTTATCACTCATGTAGTGGTCTTACTGTGAGAGGAAACCGGAGTACCCGGGGAAAATCCACGTGATCAAGCAAATAACCCATGACCTTTGCACGTCCGCTCGGGTAATCGAACCCGGGACGTGGAAAGGCGAGTGGGTTACCATTATGGGACCACCCTGAACGGGCAATTGGATTGATAAGTTCCTTTTAACAATATTGATGTTTTATGATGAAGGATACACCAACATGGATTCCGGCGACGCCCAGTCTGAAAGTGGAAATCATTTCAAATAGTTAGTACCAAGGTAACGTTTGAATTAACTACGTACGTTATATTTTTATTACTGGTAACAAGTTCAACAAACATCTTCCACAGATCTTGGGGTTGGGGCGAGGAGGGTGTTTGTGTGATGTCCTTTTTTGTTGTTAATTAATCCGTTGTGATTCCCAGTTTTGACCTTGCATGACCTTGTTATGTTAATGGATTGTAAACACAACCGTGTGTTACGTCGTTTAGTCACCCTTTTGACCCCATATGACCTTGCTGTGTTGATGAGTCGTTTAGACACCCTTTTGACCCCATATGACCTTGCTGTGTTGATGAGTCATTTAGTCACCCTTTTGACCCCATATGACCTTGCTGTGTTGATGAGTCGTTTAGACACCCTTTTGACCCCATAAGACCTTGCTGTGTTGATGAGTCGTTTAGACACCTTTGACCCCCATATGACCTTGCTGTGTTGATGAGTCGTTTAGACACCCTTTTGACCCCATAAGACCTTGCTGTGTTGATGAGTCATTTAGACACCCTTTTGACCCCATATGACCTTACTGTGTTGATGAGTCGTTTAGACATCCGTTTGACCCCATATGACCTTGCTGTGTTGATGAGTCGTTTAGACAACCTTTTGACCCCATATGACCTTGCTGTGTTGATGAGTCGTTTTAATAACCGTTTGACCCCGTATGACCTTGCTGTCTTGATAGGTCGTTGGGACATTCATGTGTACTTACTGACTTTTTATGTCCTTACTCTTACCATGCTGAATGCCGTGTGGTCCCGCATGACCATATTTGGAACTACAATTTGGCCTTTTCATTCACTTATTTCCTAATATTATTGGAATCTTTTTAAAGCTCACAAACAAACATGTAACATATATAGATGTCTTCAGAAAATTTCGTTTTCAATTCACCTTGCAAGGATCCAAGGTAACGTGTGAAGAATGAAGTCACGTGACTGGTTGTATGATAACAGGCCGGTGACGTAAAATCCCTCGGCCAAGATGGCGACGAAGTGAAGCACGACCCGGATGTAGATGTATGAATGCGGTCGATACTACTAAATAAAAAACAAAGTCGATATAGATAACATATAACACAGAAGCTGATTGGATTATTACAGCTGATATAGATCATGGTCACTGATTGGCGGATATGTCGTTGTTTAAAATTCTGAAGTTCAGAACATGCAAGCAATATCGATGAAATTAACATTAAACAATAATAACATTATATATAATAGATAATTAAGACCTTGATTAGTGTTATGTATATCGCCAAAGTTTCGAATTTTACTACAAAGAACAGCAAACACGAGAATTTCAATGAATATTCTAGAATGCAAGAGGCCCAAACACGCCTGAATCGCTGAGCTGTTCATTTAGGTTAAAAAAGACGACATCGACGGTAACGTAAATTTCTGTAAACCTGAAAGTTTATTTCCTATTGCAACACTAATACCATTAACGATAGTCTAATGCTTAAGGAAAAGAACCCTGAGACATTGAAAATGGGTCAAGGTGATCCATCATTTGAACAAACTTCCCTTTCATCCGAACATAATACCGGCCCAATATCATGACCCTTGGCTTCTTGGTTGAGAAGAAGTTGTTTAAAGATTTTAAAATATTTGACCCCTGTTACATTGAAAGTGGGTGAAGGTCGTCAATTTGAACAAACTTAGTAGCCCATCTTCCCAACATGCTTTTGAACCTCTATTGTTTTAAGGAAAAAGACTGACTATAGACGACGGACGCCGTACCTTAGCACGAGCTCACTTGCCTTTGAAGTTAAGTTAGAAATGATGTAACGATTGGATAAGTTATCAATCATTCAGTTCGGAACTAAACCAACACATACCGAATCTGAAATATAGACTTACAAAATGGATGACCTCTCTGAGCTTGGTCAGCCAAGTCAGTCCAGTCGAGACAGCTCCGAAAACGTAGCCTATCACAATGTATATCCACGGCGATACCTATAAATAGAATACAGGAATCACGTAAAACGAATCTGGGGCGACACCTAGATATATCCGGAGCGACATCTATGAATAAAAATCAAAACATAATACGGGGATTTCCTCAAATACATCCAGGATTGGGGGAGGGAAAGAAAAGACGGGAAGGCTCTTAATGAGGAAAAGAAAATACTACAGGGTAATTTTACATAAATCCTCTTTCTCTCAACAAAAACGGTGTAATCCCCAGGCATAAACAAGACTGTTCCACTGACGTTACGAAAATATTATGTTAACCGAAAACCTAGACATTTTACGTCTGTTTTTCGGATATAAAACAATGTTTTCATTTGAAATATGTCTCCTGCTTTCTGTAACTAATTTTAGCAATAGCAATCATTAAAGCCCGAGGTCATTTGATACTAATTAAACCACACCACTAGTACACAATGCTATAACATTCATGCTTTCTATTCACTTTATTTTCATCGTTTCTGTCGCGTTGTAACCATCAGTACATTGTGCTGGTGTTTCCCGCTGTCAACATCAGCAGATCAGAGGGGAAAAGGAGGTCATGAGCATGTGCACCGGAGGTGTCCCGGATGTGTAGTGTCCCGGATGCGTAATGTCCCGGATGATGATCAGTGGTTCGGGACCACGACAAGCATGGACCACGATCGCGCAACCTTTTTCAATACACTTCTACCGGTATTAGATCCACGAGTTTGGTGACACGACGTAAGAGAGATACCAAGTGTCGTCAAAATCAATAAAAAGAAGGCATTTTTAAATCATCTAGGCAACATTTCGTCAATTGTGAAATGAAATCAAAATTTCTTTTCTCTTTCCAGATAACTCGATCTATTGAATCTACCAGTCCATTCTAAAAATTAGATTTCTGAAAAGAAAAATCACCGCTTTCACTGTGAATATTGATTAATCAATTACTGATTGTTTCTTCATAATCATTCACACTCTGAAAATGTCTTGTAATTTAGATATTTACATGAGAAAATAATTGATTTCTTGACATTTTATTACTTTGAAGTGACCCCTGTTTGTTTGTTAACGAAGGTCTCTATACAACACTGTAGTTATGTCGGGCAGCTACTACAGTAATGTATACGATAACGTCAGTGTTTTCGACTTTTAAACAGACAACAGCAGATCAATCTGTCCAGCCTTCTCTCGAGATCTGGTCTAATCCCGAAAGGTCTGACAGTGGCTGAGCTCTTGTTTTTATTCAAGATAAAGAGATAAATGAACTCATGTTTCACTGTCCCTGTCCCCCGCATACACTCACTGAATACAATCAAATTCTGCTGTTTCAGAGGTTAGAACGGATCGAGGATACATTGCTCCACCGGATTATATAAAGTAAACCTTGCTACAAATAAAGATCTTACATATATAGTAAACATTGGTTAACCGGATTGTACAGGTAAACCTTGGTAAATCGGATTGTACAGGTAAACCTTGGTAAACCGGATTGTACATGTAAACCTTGGTAAACCGGATTGTACAGGTAAACCTTGGTAGACAGGATTGTACAAGTAAACCTTGGTAAACCGGATTGTACATGTAAACCTTGGTAAACCGGATTGTACAGGTAAACCTTGTTAAACCGGATTGTACAAGTAAACCTTGGTAAACCGGATTGTACAGGTAAACCTTGGTAAACCGGATTGTACAAGTAAACCTTGGTAGACAGGATTGTACAAGTAAACCTTGGTAAACCGCATTGTACAGGTAAACCTTGGTAAACCGGATTGTACAGGTAAACCTTGTTAAACCGGATTGTACAGGTAAACCTTGGTAAACCGGATTGTACAGGTAAACCTTGTTAAACCGCATTGTACAGGTAAACCTTGGTAGACCGGATTGTATAAGTAAACCTTGGTAAACCGGATTGTACAGGTAAACCTTGTTAAACCGGATTGTACAAGTAAACCTTGGTAGACCGGATTGTACAAGTAAACCTTGGTAAACCGGATTGTACAGGTAAACCTTGGTAAACCGGATTGTATAACTGAACCTTGGTAGACCGGTTTGTACATGTAAACATTGGTAAACCGGATTGTACAGGTAAACCTTGTTAAACCGGATTGTACAAGTAAACCTTGGTAGACCGGATTGTAAAAGTAAACCTTGGTAAACTGGATTGTACAGGTAAACCTTGTTAAACCGGATTGTACAAGTAAACCTTGGTAAACCGGATTGTACAGGTAAACCTTGGTAAACTGTATTGTACAATTAAACATTGGTAAACCGGATTGTACAGATAAATCTTGGTAGACCGGATTGTACAGGTAAACATTGGTAAAGCGGATTGCACATGTAAACCTTGGTAGGCCGGATGGTACAGGTAAACATTGGTAAACCGGATTGTACAGGTAAACCTTAGTAAACCGGATTGTATAACTGAACCTTGGTAGACCGGTTTGTACATGTAAACATTGGTAAACCGGATTGTACATGTAAACCTTGGTAGACCGGATTGTACAGGTAAACCTTGTTAAACCGGATTGTACATGTAAACCGGATTGTACAGGTAAACCTTGGTAAACCGAATTGTATAACTGAACCTTGATACTCCGGATTGTATAAGTAAACTTTGCTACTCCGGATTGCACAGGTAAACATTGGTAAACTGGATTGTACAAGTGAACTTTTGTACTCCGGATTGTACACTAAACTTTAGTAGACAGGATTGTACAAACAAAACCTTTGTGAACAGAATTGTACAAGTGAACCTTGCTACTCCGGATTGTACATGTAGACCTTGCTGTTACGGATTATATAACCGAACCTTGCTCCTCCGGATTATATAATCGAACCTTGCTACTCCGGATTATATAATCGAACCTTGTTCCTCCGGATTATATAATCGAACCTTGCTCCTCCGGATTATATAATCGAACCTTGCTACTCCGGATTATATAACCGAACCTTGCTACTCCGGATTATATAACCGAACCTTGCTACTCCGGATCATATAATCGAACCTTGCTACTCCGGATTATATAACCGAACCTTGCTACTCCGGATTATATAACCGAACCATGCTACTCCGGATCATATAATCGAACCTTGCTACTCCGGATTATATAACCGAACCTTGCTACTCCGGATTGTATAACCGAATCTTGCTACTATGAATTGTACATATAAACCTTGCTAGTACACCGGGTTGTAGATGTATATGTAGGTAGCCATATTCTTTACTGTAAAATCGATCAAAGTATCGTTATACCGTTGAATAACTAGATCCTTCATCAGATAATGGGTCCTGTTTCTTCATCGCGGATTGATAAGGCTTGTTCTGTTGTCGCAGCATAGCAACCGTTACTATGGAAACGACGGAGCAGATGAACATGGCGGCGATACACGAGGTTTGTTTAGTGCAACATAGGCGAGCGCATGTGCAACGAATCTTCCTCTCCCCTGTATCTGAAAGCACACGAAATATATATCTTTTAAAACATCGTCCCGTAAGGATTGTTAAAGATACCAAGATAAGTCAAAGAGGAACCACAAACAGCATCCTGTTCACTGCTCTTTGCCACAAGTTCTATTATTTTATACCCAAATCCCAGTAACAATCTACCACACGACCTTATAACAAATGTAAATAATAGGTATGTACAAAAACACACTTCCTCCTTCCACCAGACACTTAATTCATCGGAAATAAAGCAGAATAAACCAAGACAAGATGGATGATAATTTCAATTTTATCGACGACATCCGTCAAATATACCACGTTAGACACCGAGTAATGTCACAGTCTCAAAGAAAGAGCCGCGATAGAACTATTGGATGATATAGTCTAGAAATGTTCACCTGTTTTTTGTTTTTTTTTAAATTATTATTGATATTTTTATTCAATGACATGTCCGTAAGATTCCTGTCTGCCAAGTGAAAACTGCTTGGTCTGACCGTCAGTTCGTCCGTCATATTCGTCCGTCCCACAGTTGTCTAATATAACGTTTCTAATCTATAATTAATATAAAATGCTTGTTATGTTTAGAGAGTCAAAAGCAATTCCATTCCACACAGACACTTTCATTGAATGATTAAATGTTCTGCTTTCTGCTAAGGCATGTTAACTTTTTACTGAACAACTGTTAACTACAGCAAGATATTACCATCTTCATTACCACGTGTCTTCCTACTGCACAAGATGGCGAGAACGATGGCGAGAAAATGTACCACGGCCGACGTTAAAGCGAAATAAATCTGAAACAATAACACGTGGTATTGGACTGAAATAAGACACTGAATATATATTATACTAACTCTACATTACATTGCGTCAGTTTGACGCCTTTTTGGTCGACGTCACGTCAAGGCTTTGCGTATCGACTTGGGTAACAAATATTCAAGCTTTTCAGAAAGCGTCAAGATGACACTGATTTTTTTCAAAATCTCCTACAGAAAATAAACATTAAAGTAAAATTTGTTGGAATGGAATACATTAAATAAATTAAATATTTAACATTTTTAAGTATACATTTATCTATCGTTAACATGAACGAGATGTGAAAAAATAGAATATATAATCTTTAAAACAATGTTGTTGTTTTCACCTCCTGACATCTAAAACTGACGTAATTATCTGTTTCACTCAGATTGCTCATACATAGCAATTCCAATTCAATCAGACTTTCATTCAATCGTTAAAAAACTATATTTGTTGCTATGAAAATAATTGCAATATACCATTGGGTCTTATTTGCAATAAAACACTTTTTACTTGTCCTTTATGGTCTTACGAAATTTCATCCAATAAATGCAAACAATGTTAAGTTAATGAGTACCTGAAGCGATGACTGGTTCGTCATGATGCAGCCAAAAAAACTTAAAACGTCAGCTATCCAATGAAAAACTACGATGGAGGTCACGTGACTAGCATCTGTTTTACTGGCCTTGCCGTCCGTTTGACAGTATATCAGGTACAACCTGTAATAGAAAAAAAAACGTACGATTTATCGTCACATAAATGTCTTGTTATTCAGTGAGTGTACCAATAGTATACCGTGTGTAATACAGTTAATTGTGACGTCACTTTAGATAATGTACTGACGTCACACATACACAGATGGTATTGTGGCGTAGCAATGGAGGCTTTGCGAAATCCTGATATAGAGTGGACATGACTTCTTATGTGACATGAGATGAACTTTTTTTTTTCGTTTTGCTTGAAGAATCTATCATGTGATAAAAATGATCGCAAATTAATTCCCAATGATATGTGATTATCGTACGTTTTATGTTTTGAATGTTAACGGTTTATCACAGTATTTTTCTCGTTAATCGCTGACAATCGGTCTAAGGGAGACAACCTCTAGTAAAAATTGGACATGTTTAACATTTAGCAAAATAAATCTTCAACTGAGTGATGGACAAACCTTGGTGATGGATGCGCTTAACTGATGAACGTACCCGATGATGGCCTCGAGTGACGGACCTTCTTGAACAGTAACGAAGTATCCAAGTAATGGGTGTTCATAGGTGAACACGTGCGAGTGAGGAGAAACGGAATTCCACGAGTGACAGACGTACGAAAGTGACAAACAGACGTATAAAATCATTAACGGGTGTACTTGATCCATGACTGACCTACCCGAGGAAAGGGTGTACTCGATCAGTGACTGACGTACCCGAGGGAAGGTCGTACTTGATCAGTGACTGACGTACCCGAGGGACGGGCGTACTTGATCAGTGAGTGACGTACCCGAGGGAAGGGCGTACTTGATCAGTGACTGACGTACCAGAGGAACCAGTGTACTTGATCAGTGACTGACGTACCCGAGGGAAGGAAGTACTTAATACCCCATGGAAGGGCGTACTTGATCAGTGACTGACGTATCCGAGGGTAAGGCGTACTTGATCAGTGACTGACGTACCCGAGGGAAGGGCGTACTTGATCAGTAACTGACGTACCCGAGGGTAAGGCGTACTTGGTCAGTGACTGACGTACCCGAGGGTAGGGCGTACTTGATCAATAACTGACGTACCCGTGGGTAAGGCGTACTTGATCAGTAACTGACGTACCCGTGGGAAGGGCGTACTTGATCAGTAACTGATGTAGCCTTCCCGTGGGAAGGGCGTACTTGATCGGTAACTGACGTACCCGAGGGTAAGGCGTACTTGATCAGTGACTGACGAACCAGAGGGAAGGGCTTGCTTGATCAGTGACTGACGTACTCGAGGGTATGGCGTACTTGGTCAGTGACTGACGTACCCGAGGGTAGGGCGTACTTGATCAATAACTGACGTACCCGAGGGACGGGCGTACTTGATCAGTAACTGACGTACCCGTGGGTAAGGCGTACTTGATCAGTAACTGATGTAGCCTTCCCGTGTGAAGGGCGTACTTGATCAGTAACTGACGTACCCGAGGGTAAGGCGTACTTGATCAGTGACTGACGAACCAGAGGGAAGGGCTTGCTTGATCAGTGACTGACGTACTCGAGGGAAGGGCGTACTTAATCAGTGACTGACGTACACGAGGGTAAGGCGTACTTGATCCCTAACTTACAATTCCGAGTGACTCCCAACTTTTGTATCATCGTTACGTACGTGACTTGTGAGAGGGTCCATAAAGGGACGCAAACAATCCCGAACACGAGTCCAAGTGTCCCCGGGTCACCTGAATAACATCCTCCAATGTCAAAGGTCAAGGGATTACCGTCTGTACAGTTACCATCTGACGTCACCACCTGGAATAAATCGAAGTTATACGCTAATGATAAAGATTGTGCATTGAATGCATGTGTAACCACTTTATTTCAGTCTGTTACTTCTGTTTGCCTCCCCACCTTCCCGCCTTTTTGAGTTTTGAACAGCAGGAAAGTCATGAAATTAGAAAATACCCCTTACAGTCTCTTGCAATCAACATCTAAATATTTTTGATACGGTATACCGTGAAAATAGTGTCTGGTATATATGAATTTAGTGCTGTTTATTGTGGAAACTGTATTGGTGACCACTCCACTTAATCACATAGAGCTCGCATGAGTTCAAGGCTGACGTGGAAATGCCTGCTTTCTACAATATTTGTCTAGAATATTGATCATGTGATAAAAAGAATCTTAAATTCGTTTTCATTTGATGTGTGTTTTATGAGACTCACCAAGGATTCGCTAAAATTAAAAAATCTAAGACTTGTTTCATATTTCACATTTAGAACCCTGGATAGATCTAAAACATTCTTATCGTCTTTAAAATAATGATATTTTGTCTATATTATTCTTTACAAATTCTGATAATATGCAATATTTATCATCTCTAAAGTGTGGAAGTCCCATCTCAAATAAATGTCCAAACGGTACGAACGGCAGTCCCTAAAATAACACTCTTGCAGTCTAGTCGTATTAACCTTATATTACGCTAAATATGGTAAACACAAAATAACATCAAATCGGAAATCAATGACATTTCATCTATTTATTCATTTATTTTATTTATTTATTTATTTGTTGTTCGTTAATTGACAAAAGAACAGTGTATGTTTATAAAACATCCGAGCTTAATCGAACAAGGCAGACTGCAGATGAAAATTTATCAATGATGGTGCACTTGTTGTGTTTACAAAACAATGGCGGACTGCTGAAGAAATCCTATCAATGTTGGAGCATTAGATATGTTTATTAAACATCCAAACATGATCGCACAAGGCGGGCTGCAGTATGTTTGCCCTTAAAACGATGTCATTTATAACGTACATAAATGCCACAGCAATACTTATATATATATATATATATATTCCCAATTCGTTTTATTGTCTTGCAGCGATTGATTCGTTATCGGCAGTGTAGTCCGTCAGGCGGAACAGCCATAGTGTCGTCATATTATCATATCTTAAAATCACAAATCTTTCTGATGTGTCTATATAGTGGCATTGTCAAAATTTTTATCATATATGTCAATACAGTTAGCAAAGTCACCTACCGTTGTTGTCATCTCCTTTTGATCGACAGTTCGATTATATCTGTCTTAAGTCCGACATGCCAACCGTCTGTCTGATGACCGGCTGTTACGTACGTCTCTGTGATGCTGAATCTGAGAATATCTGTATGACGTCACATCGGAAAACGCAGATTCATTTAAATTTAGACGTTTGATAGCTAAGTCTGAATTCCTGTTGGTTTGTCCTCCATGTAAAACATTTAAGTTACATATAGGAATGCGATCGACAGTCACCATCTGTTGCGCTGGAAATACCATCAATAGTATTAAAATTGTATGCAGAAGTGACAGGGAACATCTGCCAGCTTCCTGATCGATTTGGGACAACCGTCATTTGATTAGAATACTTCACCGACTAAGATGGGGTTTGCTTCAATAATATCCTATTGAAATGACTTCGGTTTAAGCAAGACAATTTTATAAGTTTATAAGTTACACATGTGGGGTTTCCTCTACGGTGAATCATGCACTCTTTACTCGAGAAAGATTTGAATATCTGTATATCATGTATTTTTATATAACAGCGGTAAATTATTTTTAATGTTTTAAAATTATACGGACTTTTGTGTGTAATCACAGTTTTTCTTTTGTTTTTGTTTTTTTTATATGGGAATAAAAATGAAAAATGATAAAACACAAACTTCATTACAGATGCGCATTTTCTACTACGGGCGTTGCCGGCCTTCGTGCATTTTTTCCTAATTATAGCTACTACCTAAGTAAAGGTTACATGTATATCATAAAGAACTTTTTGCCATTTTAAAAATTCTTTTTACTAGATCGTTTATTCACATTCATCCCTTTCTCATTCTGATCTCCTAGAGTTACTTCCCTTCGTTTTTTCTGATAAGTTTGTTAGCGTTCGCGGTTCAGATAGGCCGCCAAGCGTGCTGTGTGTGAAAAGACAAGAAAAGTGAAAAGAAGGGCAATAACTCTTGGAGATCAGAATGAATTGACCTCCGATTGGGGGTCAGGAATGACCGTTTCTTTACAAAGTATTTGTACGAATTGTTGTGTCAAAAATATGTTTTAAGAGTAACATTGGAACTTTCCACTAATGAATATTTTCATATATAGATATCTACCCGAGGTAATTACGTCATCTACAGAGGCAATGACGTCATCCACTGTTAATGATTTAGGCTACATGTTTCTCTATGCCGTAAACAGTAAATTTAAATGTATAGGACTCTTTAGTGACGGTAATCTAAACTATGTATCTGTCCGTGCTAATATTAAAAAAATCATGAAGTTACTGAAAAGGTTTTTAATCAACAATAAACACTGTCACTAAGTAAACACTTAGTAAAGTCTGTGTATATTTAAATATTTGATACATACATTAATCCAAAATATCTCCATTTATAATAAGAGATATCGGTCAAGATTTAAGAAGCACGAGACAAACTAGGGTACAACGTAATAAATAATGTCATGATTGTCCCCGGGAATGGAATTCATGATACGATTGGCCAAGATAAACAGTGCCGACATATGACAGAACGGAATGATGAACTGACTACCACGTCAGTTATAATCACGTCAGAAATTAACTTTCTGAACCAAAAGCTACATAGATAAGCCAGTGTACCTTGCTGTCCGTGAGTTAGCTCGTACTGACGTATAAGGAGCTAATCATCCAATTCGCTGTTAGGGTCTTTTGGCTGTTTAGCAAACGAGTTAGTGAGGCATTGAGACAAGTCCTAGTGATAGGAAGAGACTCGGAGACTTTTAAATGTTAACAAGAGATCCCAGAGGGATCTTGGCGCCCACCATTTGAAGATCTGTTTTCAGTTCTTGAAGATTTGTTTATTTTTTTTTGTGTTACAGGTTTTGTAAATGTTCATGAACTGGTCTTCATTGAATGTACTCAATGATGGCACACGATATTTTTATTAAGCACCTATTAGCAAATATCATTTGAAAAAGATCCCAAAGTATTATTAGATAGCAGTCAGTTACAGGTGGATAATGGACATGGTCTTGAATCAATATGATAGAATATCGAAGAAAATATGCTTGTGCTGTATTACTGTCGACATCCAAGATGGCTGCCTGTGGGCCAACTTGATTTCAAATCAGTCCACAAAAAGTACAATGCACAACTAGGGACCAAGGGAAACCAATACCTATGAAATATCAGAAGTATCCATCCAGTACTTCCTCAGAAACAGCGGTAACAAGATTTTACTCTCAAAATCCAAAATGGCTGCCTGTCAGCCATCTTGATTTCAGATCAGTCCAAAAAGGTACAATGCACAAGAAGGGACCAAGGGGAACCTGCATATGAAATTTGAGAAAAATCCATCCAGTACTTTCCCAGAAATAGTGATAACAAACTTTTACTTCCAAAATCCAAGATGGCCGTCTGTCAGCCATCTTGAAATCGAATCAGTCCAAAAAAGGTACAATGCACAACTAGGGACCAAGGAGAACCTGCATATGAAATTTGAGACAGATCCATTCAGTACTTTCCCAGAAATAGCGGTAACACAATTTTACTTTCAAACTCCAAGATGGCTGCCTGTCGGCCATCTTGAATTTGAATCAGTCCAAAAAAGGTACAATGCACAACTAGGGACCAAGGGGAACCTGCATATGAAATTTGAAATATGAAACTCCCTATCTGCACCCCTGGAACCATCCTCAAAACTCCAGAGGTTACACTCCCTATCTGCACCCCTGGAACCACCCTCAAAACTCCAGAGGTTACACTCCCTATCTGCACCCCTGGAACCACCCTCAAAATTCCAGAGGTTACACTCCCTATCTGCACCCCTGGAACCTGAAGTTTCCTCCTCTGTGCCCCAAACCCCGCATATACATTGTAGAAATGGTTTACACATACAGCAAAGACAGTTTTGCCCGCCGAGGGTTCCCAGCGGAATGCTCGATGCCGAATCTGTACACTTAAACAAACCTCCACATCATATACAAACACAATATTGCACGGGTAAGGGTAACAGAACGGAGACTCGGCATCATACCAAGGGCACTGTAAGGCAACCAAGAAGATATTTTGTAAAGCAACATCACATTCATTTACTTATATGGCTTCAGACAGGGCATAATGCTCACAACATAGGGCATTGTAGACTGACAGGAGGGTCATCTTGTTGGGAAAAACCAATACACCCACATAGGTTCAAACATGATTTTGTATAATTTACAGCTTCGTCACCTCGTCAGGTGCACTTACTTACTATCTTAAAGTGAAGATATGTAATATCACATAAAACACACATAACACAAAGTAGAATACAAAATATCATAACTTAACACCACACTCTTTCAATACCTGGTTTTGTATGTATTTTATAGCTTCATCACCTCGTCAGGAGCACTTATTTCCATCTTAAGTGAAGATATATACCATCACATAAAACACAGAAAATCAGACATTATCAGTCAAATAAACACAACAGCCACCCCCTCGGACTCCCCAACCCAACCCCCCCCCCCCACACACACACACCCTCCCAGCTCCTTCATAAAGGTTACAAAATATAAAATAGGCCTCACCAAACAGGAATGATAAGCGTACTGAAGTCCGCACATTTGTATTCCCCGCACAATACCTACCAGTGTCCTCCTCTCCTTCTCCAACCATCATCCCTACCCCTTATCATTCAATCATCAATAAATTCTATAACAATTATTTGGATAATAGGTATATAATATCATAAAACATATATATTTCTTAACCACCTAGTAAACTCTTCTAACACCTCCACCCCACCTAATACCATTCTTACAATCTGAATCATAGATAAATAGAATTTGGAATGCAAATGATGACGAGATACCAGGAACGGTCTGGGATAACAGAAAGTATGGACATAGTGAAAGCGAACAGTTTTCAGTGTGACAGACAGAAAGGGAAAGCAGCATTACCTATGGACGCTAAAAAGATCCAGCACCAATACCTTACTTACATTTACCCACTGACACCCAGTCCGTCGGATGGGACTTAAAATGATGGCCTGTGTAACAATGGTGGCCAGCTTGCACGATAAAGATCCATCTGCGGTTCTTCTGAGAGTAGGGGTGACAATCCCCGGTCCAGAAGATAGGGTTAGAATAACAATTGGGACTACACATTAAGTTTGACAGACTTTCAAAATATTATAAATATATTTAAAAATTCACCTCTCATTTCCTAATCTCTCCCGGTCCTCTTACCGCGACTTAAAATTAGACCAATGGTCATCTTCAAAATTATAGTTTAAGAACAGATTTGGTGGTAATTTTCCCCATTTCTCTATTCCATTCTCTGCAATAGCTACTTCCTATTTCCCCTCTACTTACTTTCCTATCTTTTCTCGTCCGCTGAAAGGCCGAAAGGCCGTATACGTAATGGTGGACATGAAACCCGTTAAATAACTAATGCGCAGTGCTCCTTTCCATACTGACCAATCAGAACTAGCGACACAGAAAAGTCCGCCAAATCCGATGTAGACCGAAACTCTGCTTTATTATGATGAAATGTTGTAAGAAATATGTTGTAAGAAATTATACGTAGATATTATTTCTCTAGAGGTAAACTTCTAGATTATAATACAACGAAAAACACACGCAACCGACAATGTTTCTCGGTGTAGATGGCATCTTGTTAGGTACATTGTCGAAACTGGGACAGAAAATACAAGTGATATCGGCAACAGAAATCCCAAATTCGCATAGAAATTGAAAATGATCAAAATAGCAACACGGAGTTCGAAATAGACTTATATCTAAGTCCGTGATATAGGTAAAGATATATTTTATTCACCAGAAACTAGAGACAAAGTACTTAATTATTTTATAACGTAAGTTCCGATTTTACTCATTTTGTCTAGTTTTATTTGTGTCTATAACCAGTATACCTGCAAAAAACACTATTAAATGAGTTATGAGAGACAAAATGATTAATAATAAAGACATGTTTCTTAATTAAGCAGAACCCTCTACCAATATAGAGACCACTTCCGACAATTATCAATATATATATTTGTACGTATATTACCGATATCTATATCCAATGATCACCAATATCATTATTGGTCTCCGGGTAAAAGTGTCGATGCCTTAAAACTATTGACAAAATGTCCACCACGGACTAAGATACATCTAAGTAATATCGGTCTAAAAGATACGTCCTGGTCTATGCCCTCACTAAAGAAATGCTTTGTCGTCCATTACTTATACACAGAATTCTTCTCGGTCAGTCGGCCATGCTTTGGGACAGTTTCCTTAGTTAGGGTATATTTTTATATGGCAATGTAGAGTTTATAAAGCACGTCCAAAGCTGGTACAGAATTATATTATCTCAGCCAGTGTGACGTTACATAAATGTAAAGACATAGTCTACAGGACTGTACTACATTTGTGAGTTTCACCTCAGTAAAACAAGTACAGATTGTATTTTACGTTTAAAGTGAAATAAACCGTTATCAGACATTTGTTAAATGACGGCGAGACATTCAATGGTTAAGTACTTCAATTTTCCTGGTTAATGGATCCTCGTGCCACTGTAGAAACATCACTTTTGGTGAACACAACGTAAATGCAGATGTAGTACCACAACACAATGCATTCTAATGACCCAATCGGGAACCCTCGGCACTTTCCCCAAACGAAAAAATACATTGCAAGCGGAAAGTGACGAGGGATCCCGATTGTCTAACGACAATGGCTTCCAACCACTGGAATATGAATTCAAATTCTAGGATGAACAACTGTAAGCTGGAAAAGGAAAAAAAAATGATTCATTATTATATGGTATCAGTTTTACACACTACTATGTAAAACCTTGACGTCTGATTATAAACTGAAAAGATTATGTCAAACTTTGTTACAAAACTTAGCATTGACGTCCGCGCATCTTTAAATAAATGAAATTCTGTTCATGTGATCACTACTATTATCACGTGACACGGATCATGTGAGTGGTAATTGCAACACACACACAGTGTACAAAATGGCAGACCTGTCAACGTGGATAAACAACCGGATGTAACACTCCCGTTTACCGCGAATCGATCGACGTCAGCTTTGTCCAGTACCTGCTGTTATAAGTAAGATATATCTATTTTAATACTGACAACATCAAACAATTTTGCTGCACACAAAATCGATATATCAGGTTAGTACGTTTATTACTATTTATAGAACTGTAGTGTACGATGTTAACCGAGAGGCCTGAAGCTATGATATATGTTTTTACGTTAAGGTAATCTTTCCTGATGTTTGTCGATGTTAGAAATTTAGTGCTAGTGACCTTAGATGCGTTCTTTCAGTAGTGACGGAAAATTATGGTCACGAGTCTTAATGCACTGAAAGGTTAGAAATCAGGAGATAATATATATACAAAATACATTATTTTGCCGATAGCTAGTCACTACAGTGTATATCAAGTAGGCATATTTCAAGCCTGTTGTAACTTAGGAATCACTTATAGTTCAAATATATGTCTGGAAATGTAAGCATAGAAAAATAGATACACATGTACTTGAGATTCAGGTGTACACGATTTGTAGTTCTGCACATCTGTAAATGTATCTAGTATTCATCAGTGGCCTAGCAGGCATTAGTCTTGATATTAAAGTATCATTTTATGTAGATATGTTTGCATATATCTCTGTTGAGCTATTAACCAGTGATGTAAGAGATAGAAACATCAATAAAACAAAAATGACACCAGATTGTTCAGGCCTTAATTTAATTGTCTCCCATCTGTTGCCATAGTATTTTTCAACATGTATGGTTCCATGTCAGTTTACTGTTAATCGACAGAATATGGAAAAAAAACTTTTGTAAATAAATTTACATTTTTTATTGGAAGTAGGATCAATAAAAACAGTACAAGCTATATATCTGTAGGAAAAAATAAAAAAAGTTTCACTGAAAGTGTCCTGCTGTGTTGGTGGTAGCAGAGACATATATAACACATATATATAAGTCTCTGGTGGTAGGATGATATTGATCACAGTGTTATGGTTACTGTAGAGAAGTCTTTACATTATTCTAAGTGGAAAAAGAATGAAATATTTTGATTTGTGAAATTTTACCAATGATGAAATAAATTGTAAATTGTATCAAAGAATCAAGTTCAAATCTATAAGTTAAAAATATTTAAATTTGAAAGTGACTGTTGTTGTTGTCAAAGCATATAAGTAATTTATAGATATAGCTAACTTATGATGAAACTTTTATAAAATCTAAATCTGGATAAGGATTAACAAATCTGTCTGCATTAAAATTTAAGCTTATATTTGGATAAACGTTTTCACAACTATGATTGCTGCCCTAGTTCTGTCATCATCATTCGGTAAAGAAGGTTCTGACTAAGATAGATGAATACCATCCTGTGAAAGTTTTGTCACCGCAGCATTCATGAAGCCTACATATACTCTGTTGTATGTCTCAAACTTGAGAGATCCACAAACTCACCTGATCCATAAACTCACCTGATCCATAAACTCAACAAATCCACAAACTTGCCTGATTCACAAACTCAACAGATCCACAAGGCCACCTGGTCAACAAACACACCTGATCCACAAACTCATCTGTTCCACAAACCCACAAACACAACAGATCCAAAAGGCCACCTTGTCTAGAAACACAAAACATCCACAAACTCACCTGTTCCACAAACACAAAACATCCACAAACACACCTGTTCCACAAACCCTCAAATACAATAGATCCACAAGCTTAACAAAATTCATACTGCTACTAAAGTGATCAATTGAAATCAATATTTGTCAGTCAAACTTCTTGTACATATATCCAAAAGTTAAACTAATTGACAAATTGTGTGTATTCCACAAACTTACATCGTATCAGAACTAAACTCAGCTGTTGATAATGTGACGAAGAAGAAAACAATGAATTGTATATACATGTCAATTTGTAGGATGCTTAGAATAAGGTTGTGAACTGAAAGATAACCTGGTAATTTTTATAAGGTAAAATGGCCAATTTTTAAAATTTTACTGTCTCATCATAATTTCTTGTCATATGATATTTCGCAATGTTTAGTGTATATGATAAGAATTCAGACAATGTTCCAGTCAGATGTAAAACCTGAGACTGTACCCTGTAGACAGGAGGTATGTCAGACACCCAGTCACCTTATAGAGACATCAGCTGGCTGTCTGGATGATAACTCAGTACAACTGACCTCAGTCAGAACATGATGATAAATTTTCACACATAGAGGACATGTTCATTGCTTCTTCAAGGATTGAAATCTACATTTTGTCCAAAAAATTAAAGTCTTTCTTGTACAAATTCGCTTGAACAAATCAAATCATATTAAATGCAATTTGTGTCTAGACCATGCTTGATAATAAGCCCACCCATATTTGTAGGAGTTGCAGAAACCAATCCCAACTTATGCATTTGTTATTGTAATAAGCCTAGTTCCCTATTTTGAGTCAGAGGCAACATTCAGACCCCAGGACTTACTTATTAAGTATATTGAACAGTTGATCAGATGTACAATAAGGATTTAAGTTAGTACATAAGTGACAATGTAACTGTACTTAGTGACCCCTTAATGCTTATGGGTTTCATACCAGTATTAGTGAATCAATATATATTTGGAGGAAATATTTGAAAGACAAACACTTTCAATAACCAATTTTTATAGCATGGTTAGAACTTATCACAGTGCTGGCTGCCCATTTGTACCTAAAATGTACTGAGAATCAATGTTAAATGTCCACTTGTATTTTGTGTTAGTGGTCAGTCCATTTGCCTGTCCATCCCCACTGTGTGCAAATTTTCCCAGATTTCACATTGTGATGCAATGTGAAATCAGGGTCATTTTATGGTCAAGGTAGATTTTCATACATTGTATCTCAATAATATAACACTCAAGTTAAGCTTATTTCAATATCGAGGTTCAGACACTGATTCTGTAAGTAGGATGGATCATAGTTTGACTTTACCCCCTCCTCCTTGCCCCTCCCTTTCACCCTTTCCCCTCCTAATTCACCCAACACACTCATTCTGATTTATCATTCACCATGACATCCTCACCTCCAGCTTGATTGATACTTTGATTGGATAACAGATGTATAGAAGCCTGTGTTGTTGACATGATTTTTTCCCTATGTAAATATTGACTCACCTGCACAGCTAATTGTTATCAGGGATCAATGTGAGGGTTGTTGTCGTCGTACATATAAAATATCAGATCAAAGTTTCTACCTAACAGCCTGATTCAACCAGACAGAGTTGCATCACTTTTGTGTTGCCTTCATCACTAAGATAAAACTGCTCTAGATTACGAACATTAGGACACAATCTCTTCTTGGCTTCCCAACAGCTGACTACCTCAAACCTGACCAGGACACAGGTATGATCAGATCACAAATGTGTTTGAAAGACTGACCACAGAAACTTTATTAGACCACTTTGATCAGGGACTGACCAATAAGGGACGCGGACCAAAAGGACTCAATTCTGTAGGAACTGGCCTGAAGGGACTCAATTACAAGGGGACTTGAACCAGAGGGACTCAAATCAGACTCAAATCAGGGACTCAATTCAGAGGGACTCAAATCAGGGACTCAATTCAGAGGGACTCAAATCAGGGACTCAATTCAGAGGGACTCAATTCAGAGGGACTCAAATCAGAGGGACTCAAATTAGAGGGACTCAATTCAGAGGGACTCAAATCAGAGGGACTCAAATTAGAGGGACTCAATTCAGAGGGACTCAATTCAGAGGGACTCAAATCAGAGGGACTCAAATTAGAGGGACTCAATTCAGAGGGACTCAAATTAGAGGGACTCAATTCAGAGGGACTCAAATTAGAGGGACACAATTCAGAGAGACTCAATTCAGAGGGACTCAAATCAAAGGGACTCAAATCAGGGACTCAATTCAGAGGGACTCAAATCAGGGACTCAATTCAGCGGGACTGACCTTTATGGGAATAGATACTTGGACAATCTCTAAAAAGGTATAGATGAACGTGAATGTTTTTCAAGATTTAAAAAGTTTTTGAAATTGTTTACAGTAATTTATTGTAATTCAAACTGTATAGAAATGATTCAGGATTTTATCTATAATAAAAATATCATACTTAAAACATTATTAAATTGAAAAACTATAATCAACTCTCTTGCCAGAGCAGTTCTCAAAATATTTTTGTGTTATTTTCAAACATTTATAATTCTGTGCAAGATGTGGTGTATTTAAGACATGAGAAATGATAATGAGCTGCCACTTTGATCTTTGTGTTTATAATAGTCATTGTATATTATGCTGTATTTGAAATGTGAACTATAAACATAAATACAATTGTTATTTCAAATTAAGATGGAAAGAAAAAGTTTATATTATGTGAAATGTTGATTTGACACATAAATTAAACTAACATCTGAACATCAATATTAGATTGATCAACTCGTAGAAATTCTTGTCAGATTCAAATTATTAGATATGAGAAATATACAAAATTGATTGAATTATTGGGCTAGTGCACCTCTATGTCGCAATTTTAAGGTTTCTTTTGATCAGTTTTGGTTTTTCTCAGTCGCCTCCTGGTTTCGAACTTTAGACCATTAGTGTTACTGACGCATCCTAGAATTTGTAATAAAATGTGCTATTGATTGGTGTGTCCCTTGTATTTGACTTGTTTCAGATCTGCAGATTTAACATATTCAAGTAGTTATGAAAACATAACAGATTTATTTTATTGTTAAGAGCTCTAGTAAAACTATTTTGCTTTGATTTGAGTCTTAATTAATTCAGAACAGATATTTTTCATGGAATTTATGAAAAACACATGAACCAGCTGTTACACTTGATATATGATCCATACAGGTTTTCATCTTGATTCCGGCAGCCAGACACAATGACCAGTTTCGGACAAAAACTCCTGAGGAGGAAGTTTGTGGATTTGTCGTCGGTTACAAACACAAAATTAGCACGTTGCCTCACTACCCTGGATTTAACAGCTTTAGGTAACTGTATTCTGATCTCAGTGAGATTCATGTAGACATATCAGGCGTAAAATTGTTAATAGATTTGATGATCGAAATCAGGAATAAAAAAATCACATATTATTTTCTAATTATCAAATGTTAAGAATGTTTGTCTATGGTGTGGAAATATAATTTTCATCCAATTAAAAGATATTGTTAATTAAAGTCTTAGAATACACTTGTTAATAATTGTGTTACATGGCCCCAGGAATGACTGTGAGATTTCTTGCTAAGAAATTTATTATAGACTGGCATGTTTTGTTTTTAAGACTTTCAAGTTTTGTCAAGACTCAGATTGTTTTATATAGTTATTTGAGTTTTTCATTGACTTATCTGAGTTTTTTCATTGTGATATTGGAAAATTTTCATTAAAACTCATGAGTTTTGATGTTAAGAGTTGTGAGTTTTGATTGATGAGTTGTTTTTTATTCTATTAAAAAAGGTTTTATAATTTTGATACTTCAATATGTAAACATTGCTTTTAAGACTTTTAACTTTTGACACTTTTAAGAATTTTGCCGTGAGAGTGAGTTTAGTGTTCACACTTTTGAATTTCGTCTGCTTAAAAAGATATTCAAGTATTTTTCATTAAGACCTGGAAGATTAACCGTTATGATTTGCTAATTTTATTGTTTAGAATTGTTGGTATGAAGTGGTATCTATTTACAGGTATTGGAAGTACACTTGGAGCAGGTATTTATGTGGTTGCCGGGCAGGTTGCTAAGGAAAAGGCAGGACCTGCTGTAACCATTTCCTTCTTGATTGCCGCTCTGGCGTCAGTTCTGGCAGGTAAAAATCTGACACCTAGGTGACCAGATAATATTTTATTATATTATACATATATTAACTTAATGAGGCTGTTGTGGCTTAGTGGTTAATGCCTCTGAGGATCTGTATCTCACTAGCTCCCCATTTCTGGGTAGTAGATTTGAGGCCTCCATAAGGCAGTCCCCAGGTTCTGGCCGCAAGTTAGTTGTTTTTCTCCGGGAACTCCCACTTTCCTACATCACCCAATCCTGGCACGTCCTTAAATGACCTTGGCTATTAATAGGATGTAAAGCATCAGTAAACCAAACCAATTTAAGCTTAAAGAAGATATACAAAAAATTCAATTGAGATTTTGAATGAAGTTTCAAGGAAAACCACATCAGCAATTTGATTCTGGCTCTTAACAGTTATATTGAAATTATTGCAATATTTGCAGTGTAATTTTTAGAGAAAGGATGTCTGTATTGTCAGCTGTTGAATTTGTTTTATGTTTCAGGTTTATGCTATGCAGAGTTTGGTGCCCGTGTACCGAAGACTGGGTCAGCTTACGTATACAGCTATGTAACTGTCGGAGAATTTGTGGCATTCATCATCGGTTGGAACCTAATTCTGGAGTATGTCATAGGTGAGTATACGATAATTCAGAGCCTCATTCTGGAGTTGTTATAGGTGAGTGCACAAAAATTTAGAACCTCGTTCTGGAGTAAATCAGGTTGATGTACAAAAATTCAGAGCCTCATTCTGGAGTCATTATAGGTGAGTGTATGATGATTCAGAGCCTCATTCTGGAGTATGACATAGGTGAGTGTACGATATTCAGAGCCTCATTCTGGAGTATGTCAGGTAGGCGAGTATTCTGGAGTTTGTCATAGGTGAGTGTACAAAAATTCAGAACTTAATGTACTGTTTCATATAAGAAATTGATGTGTTGGTTCTAGTGTAGTTTGATTAAAAATTATATAAGTTGTTTATATATTTTGTACATTTTGCAGCTGAAGTCATTGTTATGTGTTTCAGGGACAGCCAGTGTGGCGAGGGCTTGGAGTTCCTACTTTGACTCTTTAATCAACAAAGTCATACAGACATTTTTCAGGGACCACATGGCAATGAATATCAACGGCCTTTCAGACTATCCAGATCTGTTTGCTTTGGGCATCACATTACTATTAGCTGGTTGGTGATACTATGTTGAAAATTTCTAAAAATACTTTACCCATATATTGGATAATTATATGCATAATTATCTCGCTCCTTCATTAAAATCTGTTTAGTGGATGACTAAAATTTACTTGTCATGTTTCTGAATCATTCAATTAATCTTTCTATATTATCATAGTAGGACTAATTTCAGGGCTTTTCTTTGAGGTTTTTTGGGGCCAAAAATGGGCCCATTCCCAATTGTACCTATTTCATGTTCAGTCCAAATTCCTTTTGAATTTGCAGTATACTCTTGAAAAATTCCTTTCCAATTCACCAATTTTCGTCCCAGAATGAGGCAATTATACCCTGTCCTAAACCAGTAAAATAAATGGACACTTTGATATATGTGGTATATCCATTTACTTTACCTGAAAAGTTTTCAATGTCAATCCAATACTACAACTTTCATTCACTTACAATTTTTTCACATTTAAATAGCTGTACAATATATATATTTGGAATTAAATTTCTCAAAAAAGCTTCTATAAATATCTATAAAAAAAATAAATAGATTGAAGCAATTACAGGGTAAATATCCTATTATTTAAAAATTGTGTTTGCTCTCAGAGACTTATACTTTTTAAAACCATGTTTTCCTCAGAGAGATAATTAAACATTTGTCCCGAAGGTACATTGTACATAAGATACATATACTGTTTGACCAGCTCATTCATCACTGGATATAATGATAAAAATGTTCTGTCTATTTTCAGTGATATTAGCTGTAGGAGTGAAGGAGTCGTCAACTTTTAACAACATTTTCACGGGTGTGAATTTGTTGGTGGTGACCTATGTGATTATCTGTGGATTGTTCAAGGTTGATATACACAACTGGGAACTAAAGCCCTCTGAGGTAAGCTCAAGGCAACATATATTGGCCATAAAAATGTCAGAGATATGACTGATTGAAAGATATCTGGTGTAAATGGTTCTTATCAATTATCACTTTAATTGCTGTTAATTTGCATGAAAAAATATGTTATTATATTTTTAATGGGTGGTATTAATGATGTAAGTATTGTTAAAAAAATAGTTTGGCTGATTGGAGTTTCTGTATTCTGTTTATATGCTAATTCCTCATTGTGTTAATTTGACTAGGAATTTCACCAAATTTAGTATATTTATTGTATAAAGTTTAAATAGAATCAGAAATTTTTGTGGATAGCCAGGAAATAGGAGTTTAATGATAAACTACCATCATATTATTTTTCTTGTTGATAGATAGTGTAATGACTTCAAAAATAAAGTGATATTAAATGTAGTTATGTAAACCAATCCAGTAACAGTAGCTGTGTAATATATATGTATATAGTAGAGAAAAACAGTGTTTTAATAAATCATGATATTAAATGAAAAGTGACATTAAACAGAAATATGACATTAACAGATAAATGACATTAAATGGAGTTTACTTACACTTACACTATCACTTGGTTGGTATCTGTTATGTTGCTGGAATTGCTTCCCCTGGAGCGTCACTCTATGATATTCTGCTGTATTTTTAGCTTCCAGGTAACGCTACGGTATATGGAACTGGAGGATTCATGCCATTTGGATTTTCGGGGATGATGTCTGGAGCGGCTACCTGTTTTTATGCCTTTGTTGGCTTTGACTGTATAGCCACAACAGGTAAAGATACTGAATAAAAGTTTATATTTTCATGAACATTTATTTAATAGTATATTACAGTTATTATTGATAAAGTCATAACCAGTGATAGGTTTATTTTACTCTAAATTATACTGGAGTTAGTATGAACTCTGGCATATTTTGAAAATATTACCTACTTAAGAATCAAATTTTCATCTTTTTCACACTGATTTCGACATAGCATGAAACTTCAGACTGCACATGTCAGTTTAATCTGAAGATCACTCGTTTGTTTTGAACATACATCTAGGTTCAAGGTCATTCATATTACATAATGAATAATAAAAAAAACTTACAATTAATTCTAAACTGTATTAAATACGTTAATCTTTATAGTCAGGTTTCCATAAACCATTATGCATCATTGATCCATGAATTCAAGTCATGAATATTCATTTGTTGATTTTACTTGAATCCTGAATAATTGTTTATTCATGAATATTCAGTAAGTTTTGATTTCAGCTGCTTTGTCATTTTTGATGAATTTTTTTATATGTTTGTAATTATATAATAGATGTAGAGACCAAATTTTTTTAATCTCCTGGTGATCGAAACCAGGACCTCTAATTTTTTGTCTTTAAAACTCAAACTTGATTATCAAAGGGCATAAAAGTGTGTTTGTTCTGCAGGTGAGGAAGTGAAGAATCCTCAGAAAGCCATCCCCATCAGTATAGTGGTGTCACTGATCGCTATCTTTGTGGCGTACTTCGGAATATCAGCTGTGATGACACTGATGTGCCCCTATTATCTGCTAGATGAAGATGCACCTCTTCCAGATGTGTTTGACCGTGCTGGTTGGGGAGTGGCTAGATATATCATAGCGGTCGGGGCAATATGTGGCCTGTCTACAAGGTGTGTATCTGTTAGGTATAATCTGTGTGGTATAATGTGCCAAATTTTCAAGTTGATTGGATTCTCAAGATGGCCACCAGTGACCATTTTTGATAAGAGTTTGTCACCATTATTTCATCAGAACAACAGCATGGTTGCTCCTAAAACATTTTACACATGTTCTGTATAGACACTAAATGTTTATGCAACATTCTAAGCTTCATTGAACTTTTTAAGATGGTTGCCAGAAGCTTTTTTGAATTTTAACGTTTGAGGTTTGTAACCACTTCATATCAAGATCTACTTTAATTCTTAGCTCACCTGGTCCGAAGGACTGAATTTGGTCAGAAGTATCCTTGGGGGAAGGTGAATAGATTTTATATAAGTGGTTAGTCTCTGTCCCCTGGGCATTATTTAACATGATGAAAAATTGGTGTATGCCTGCCTTGGAGCAGAGGATTTTTGGCCTGCTAGGTTAAATAGATGCCGTCTTATCAGATACTTCTCTGTTAGTCTTAATGAATCAAATTCAGCAAACAAAACCAGGTGAGTGATACAGGCCCTATGTGCCTCCTGTATCAGTATGCTCAATAAGTACCTTTATTGTCAAGGTTTTAAATAAACCATACCTGAATTGACTTTCATGGTCATAACATTTTGTTTTCATTTAGTATTTTGTTTTTTATGCCATTTTCCCACCTTCTTTGTACCATCGCCAACAAGAAGATAAAAATGATGATAAAAATATGGAAATGATGATATCGTAACCAATCATGTTCACAGTTTGCTTGGGGCCATGTTTCCTCTGCCGAGAGTTATCTATGCAATGGCCAGTGATGGAATTGTATTCCGGTGGCTTGCAAACATTAACGATCGTTTCAAGACACCATTGATTGCCACTGTGATATCAGGAATATTTGCAGGTAAGTCTACATTGTGTGGTTTGTGTTGTCAGGAAGCACTACATCTAATGCATTATTTTAGAACGTTTTCTTCAGGTTGGTAATATCAATAGAATAGAAATTCTTCTAACACAACCAGTAGAAGGTTAGAGTGTGACGTTTCGATGACTACACGGTCACCATCATCTTATAACACAACCAGTAGAAGATTAGAGTGTGACGTTTCGATGACTACATGGTCACCTTCATCAGACAAATGACCAGTGTGGAGCATATTAGCAATGATGGACGTAGTGTGCGAGATGGTACAGAATCGATCAACTTTTTTGGCTGTACTATAATCCTATGGACATTAAGGTCAAAAATAGCGTGATGAGATGGTAAACAGAGTTAAAAAAGGTGCAGCCGAGAAAGTTCGTCAATTCTGTACCATCTCGTACACTTCGTATTATGCTCCACACTGGTCGTTTGTCGGATGAAAGTGACCTTGTAGTCATCGAAACGTCACTCTGATTTTCTACTGGTTGTGTTATAACAATTTCTATTCTATCTAATACATGACATAATGCAAAATCATTAATTTTGTTGAGCTTTTTATTTTGGTTGATTTTGAGTTACTCTTAAAACCAATTCACATTACCGTGGATGAATTTTCTGTATCATTGAATATCTTATTCACAAAATCAATTGCTCACAAAATAGAAAGTGTTAGAAACAAAAAATAAAAACAAAAATCCTGATTTTTTTTCCACAGGTTAATTTGTTGTTTTATACCATAACATTCTGCAAAGATATTTTCTTGCGAAATGAAACACATAGTATAAACATACAAAATAAATATTTGAAAGGTGTGATGGCCATGATGTTTGACCTGTCCGAGCTTGTGGATATGATGTCTATTGGGACACTGCTAGCCTATACATTAGTAGGAGTCTGTGTGTTACTGCTAAGGTAAGTGATATCAAATTATATATCTAATGTTCACGCTGGGAACAGAAACCTGCAGCAACTACTGCGAGATAAATTGAAATATTACTGTTTTATCCATTTCTTTTCTTCAGGTAATGCATAAATAACTTTATTCATTTTCCATAATTGCGAAACACATTTTTCCATCTTATATTAATCATTCTTGTTGGCCCAGATGGAAGCCTGTGTGGGAGGAAACTGGAATACCCAGTATTTCATTGTTTCCTAATATAACTTTAATGAATCAAATTGTTAAATTTGTTTTCAGATATCGGGTTACCGTTATGAAGACTACAACAGATGGAGACGAAACGTGAGTTCAAGGTCATTCATTGTATAATGGGATAGGAATGTGGCTATGTGGCATTTGTCACCTGTCTGACTATATCATAAAGAGAGGGGGAATACTTTTGATTTTTTTTTTTTCAAATGAACGACCAGACTTACATTCAAGGTCACAGAAGTCGTATATTGAAAAAAAACTACAACAACTTTTCACTAAATCATAAATCCCAATGTCAAATGATGTTTGCCTGGTGTATGAAGAGCTATCAGATTTGATCAGGTAGATAAGTTTTACCAACTTTCAAAGTCAGATGGATCCGAGATATTGAAATATTCGAACAACTTCTTCTACAAAACCAAAAGGCCTAAGGTCAGGATATTTGCCCAATAGGGAAAGTGGAATGGAGTGCTATGATGTTTACTTAGATGATATAATGTGCCAGATCTCTTACAGTCCATCGTGTACAAAATTGTTGTCAGGGATTTCTTCTTCTTGTTCACAATGGTTCCATGACCTCTCACAATCCTGAGACCACTTTGCCTTCCTCCTTTAGGTCTATTTCTTACTCTCTCTCAGTCTTTCTATACCCCTCCCCCCACAACAATGTGACCACCTGAACTTTTCTGAGCGAATATTTTAATTGTTGTTTCTCATAAAAGTACTTGACAAGTCTTTCTCAAATTTTACATCATGACAGGTTCCCTGCTATTTAATTGTTTATTATAATTATAGTAAACATCTAAAGTAAACAAATACTCATGCTGTATCCTCTTGACAAATGAAAACTTAGACAAACATATTGTAGTGATTACGGGCCAGTGTTCCTTTGTATAGTCATCCAGACGAATACCAAAATTTCTAGATGGATAAGTCAAAAAAAGAATGTTTAAAACTTTTCCGTTGATAATTATGTTCTGAAAAAGAGTGTAATGTTTTAATAGGGAATAGAATATTGTGTAGTACCACTGTATGCAATGGTTCAGACCCTCTGAATTAAGATTGCTTGTGACTCGTCACGCATGTATGGGACTTCAAGAAACACTGTCAAGTTTATCAGACTGTGCGAAAGAGAATGTTTGGAGTTTGTTTCTACTCCGGTAAGCATTTTTTTATTTACATTCCAGAAGCAGTGTTAATCAAAGTAGCAGTGATGATGGTGATATCATGGGTGCGAAACGGGAGTCTGACCCGTTAGTGAGTGAAACAACGTATAAAATCATGCTGAAAGCAATGGTAAAATGTAACGAAAAGCAGCCTACAGCACTCACGGAAAAAATCACACAATTCAACATTATTCTTATATGTGAGTAAACAAATTGTCTGCTATTTGTTATATGGGTAAACAAATTATCTGTTATTTATTATGTGAGTTAACAAATTGTCTGTTATCTATTATGTGAGTAAACAAATTGTCTGTTATTTATTATGTGAGTAAACAAATTGTCTGTTATTTATTATATGAGTCAACAAATTGTCTGTTATTTATTATGTGAGTTAACAAATTGTTATCTATTATGTGAGTAAACAAATTGTCTGTTATTTATTATGTGAGTAAACAAATTGTCTGTTATTTATTATGTGAGTAAACAAATTGTCTGTTTATTTATGTGTTTTCTGGTAACATTTTTCTGTACACATGTTATACGGTTCTAATTACGGTTTCTAAAGAAATAAGGATTTGAATTTGAGATGCGCCGGACCTTGAATAGATTTATAGGACCTTTCCCTAGCTGGAATGTAGGAATGAGAATTTTCTGACCAAGGAGGAGATTCATGATTGTCTAATCCGAGAGTGAGACTGTCAGGAATCTCCTCGGAGGGTAGAGATTTCTTTGTTCTACCCTCCTATTAGGGAATTATCCTTTTTCTACCCTTAATTCCCCCTTAAAAACAAATAAGAAAAAATATATACATGTGACATTATAATCATCAGTATAGTCATTTGAATTTGAGGCCCGGATGACAATTGTTAATGACGTCAATGACCCCAACTGACCCCGACACGCCATGAAAATGACGTTATTAACAATTACAAGGACCCGAAATGTCACTTCCTGTGCGTGCAGGCTGTTTTGCCGGAAGTATAGATATTTCTGTCCGGTGGGGTAGAAATATTTCTCTCAACCATATGATGAAGATCTACGGTTGTCTGCTAATACACCGATACAAAACATTATACTATTTATGATATCATAGTACAAGGAGTACATCATGCTTTTTACCGTCTCATCTGCGCGGCAAAGTTGTTGATAGACAGATATATATTGATTTTATTTCATTTCAGGTATAATTATAATAATTCTTAGCATCGTGCTGATCTTTGCTGAGGAAAACCTTGCAAATATAGAAGGTTGGGCGATTACCATAGTGACAATTTTAGTGTTGTCAATCATATTCCTGTTGTACTCTATACGTCTTCAGCCAGAAAATACTCAAAAAGTCAGCTTCAAGGTGAGCCATCGATTACCTGCATACTAAAGATTTGTCAATCATTACAAACACATATATCTAAAACAATTCCGACTTTTCATATCCTAGGAGTTACTAAAATATCTACTGAATAGTTATTATGTTTTTCTAATATTTACAAATGCTTTGAAAACTGTCCGTATCCTGTGAATCCATTGAATTCATTATGAATACTTACACATTCCGTAGCACAAACTTATTATCTACAAATGCTGCATAAACTCTTCCTATCCCACGAACTCCATACAAACTCTTCCTATCCCACGAATTCCGTACAAACTCTTCCTATCCCACGAAATCCATACCAACTTTACCTATCCCGTGAACTCCATACAAACTTTTCCTATCCCGTGAACTCCATACAAACTTTTCCTATCCCGTGAACTCCATACAAACTCTTCCTATCCCACGAATTCCATACAATCTCATCTTTTTCCGCGAATTCCATACAAGCTCTTCCTATCCCACGAACTCCATACAAACTCATCCTATCCCACGAATTCCGTACGAACTCTTCCTATCCCACGAATTCCATACAATCTCATTATTTTCCGTGAATTCCATACAAGCTCTTCCCATCCAACAAAATCCATTCAAACTCTTCCTATCTCGCGAATTCCATACAAACTCTTCCTATCTCGCGAATTCCGTACAAACTCTTCCTATCCCGTGAACTCCGTACAAACTCTTCCTATCCCGCGAACTCTGTACAAAATCTTCCTATCCCACGAATTCCATACAAACTCTTCCTATCCAGCGAATTCCATACAAACACTTCCTATCCAGCGAATTCCATACAAACACTCCTTTCCCGCGAATTCCATACAAACACTTCCTATCCCGCGAACTCCATACAAACACTCCTTTCCCGCGAATTCCGTACGAACTCTTCCTATCCCACGAATTCCATACAATCTCATTATTTTCCGTGAATTCCATACAAGCTCTTCCCATCCAACAAAATCCATTCAAACTCTTCCTATCTCGCGAATTCCATACAAACACTTCCTATCCAGCGAATTCAATACAAACACTCCTTTCCCGCGAATTCCATACAAACACTTCCTATCCCGCGAACTCCATACAAACACTCCTTTCCCGCGAATTCCATACAAACACTTCCTATCCCGCGAACTCCATACAAACACTTCCTATCCCGCGAACTCCATACAAACACTCCTTTCCCGCGAATTCCGTACAAGGTCTTCCTATCCCGCGAACTCCATACAAACACTCCTTTCCCGCGAATTCCATACAAACACTTCCTATCCCGCGAACTCCATACAAACACTCCTTTCCCGCGAATTCCATACAAACTCTTCCTATCCAGCGAATTCCATACAAACACTCCTTTCCCGCGAATTCCATACAAACACTCCTTTCCCGCGAATTCCATACAAACACTCCTTTCCCGCGAATTCCATACAAACTCTTCCTATCCCGCGAACTCCATACAAACTCTTCCTTTCCCGCGAATTCCGTACAAGGTCTTCCCATCCCGCAAATTCTGTACAAACTCTTCCTTTTCTGTGAATTCCATACAAATTCTTACCATCTTACACATTCATTACCATATGTTTGTATCTATATCTTAACAACTTCTGTAAATATCTTGACATGTGGTCCTTACAACGGTACGTAAAGCAATATATGTATTTTTTCTGTCCCTTGTTGATAAAAAATTGTTAATTTGGTATTTTTTCTGTCCCTTGTTGATAAAAATTGTTGATTTTGTTTCTGTCCCTTGTTGATAAAACGTGTTGATTTTATTTCAGGTGCCTTTACTACCAGTCTTACCAGTGCTAAGTGTGTTTGTCAATATCTACTTGATGTTAAAGTTATCAAGTGCTACCTGGATACGATTCGGAGTATGGATGTTTATAGGTAGGTTAGCGATATATACATATATATTAGACACCAAGCTAGAAAGTCCTCATCCTCACACGCTAGTACACTCAAGCATACACCGGAATCATAGATTGTCCGCGAGACATGATATTAACTCAGCTCTAGGATATTGATTTGATTGGTCACTAGAGTAATTCAGATCAGAGTAGACCTATAAGATTTGAGTGATTGGGTTTCAGTAAGAAATATTTATTAACATCCCACCATCATCAGATAGTAGGCTATTAAAATTGCCCTACATCTATGGTCCGTCTTCCATCCGTCCATCCGTCGTTAAACAATATTTGTCATCACTCTCAAATTTCATATGTTGGTTCTTTTAATTGGTCCTTAGTTGTGTCCGTTTGATTTCGATATTGATAAAAAAACATAAACAAAATGGTTGACAAGCAACCATCTTGGATTTGGCAGATGAAGATTATTATCACTATTTCTGTAAAGGAATGTTCAAATTTGGTATTATTGAGAGAAAAAGACCAGAGAAGGGAAAAGAAAGGAAAAGATCCAATAACTTTAAAGAACAAATAAAGATCAAACAATAGTGGGGGCCAAGATCCCTCTGGGACCTCGTTTAAATTCTTCATTGCTTTTGAAAATTGAAAATAACCTTCTTAGTCAACATTCATATCCTATCAAAGAGCAAATTTTAAAATAGAAATTAATAAATTACAAAAAAAACTTATTAAAAATGATTAGCACTTTAAATATTTCCATATATAAAGTATTGCCTTTCCAAGCACCTGTTTACACTACAACCTTGTCCTCGCACTTGTATATATTTCCTTTCAGGCTTCCTCATATATTTTTCCTATGGGATATGGCACAGCACAGGAGCCGATCCGATCCACGACGAATATGTCCTCCTCACAGACTCTCTTCCTAGTCCTTCCCCTACCTCAGGTGTCCTCTCAGGCAGCGAGGACAGTCTCTTCGACGGTGAGGCTGTGCGGAGCTCACGTGATATAGACCGAGATACACATACATTGTCAGATGATATATAGGAAAAAATCTGACGTGTTCTGTACGTGTTCGTTTTTTTTCCGGAGTGCAGCTGATTTAAAGAAAGGTCTATGGTATACACAATTGAAATGCTAAGTTACTTACAGACATATGGTGGAGAATGATTTTTACAATGACTTTAGTGCTGTGTGAGCCTCCTATGACCCTGCTAGTCAAAAGTATAAAACAGTTTGGTAACTGAAAATACTTTAAAGTAAATGATGGGAATGAAAATAGTATCGCAAATTATTTATACCGATAATAGTAGACATAATAATGGCTGGAATTGAATTAATTTAACACGTGTTGAATTATTTTTAAAAAGCTTAAAATGGGAGAACTGAATAATTGATTTGAAATTTAAGTTTAATGCGTTAAAATTGGAACGGCTAGTCATCTTGTTTTGTTCTGAGAATCAAATACCTATAATATTTTTATGTGTTGTTAAGGTACTCGTAACTAAGGGAAAACAACATATGAATGGATAAAAAGCAATAAGTAAGGATTTTCTTATATCTTCATAGGTAACTTTCAGAAAAAAACTAAAACTGAAATTATTTTATGAAGGAATGTGTTAAAACAGTTAAAATGCTTACCCAGAACACAGGTAAAAAAATAAGGAATCTTTAGACTTTCACTTGTATAATAAGATGTAGATTATATTTTCAATCAAATTCAAGGTGAATTTAATTACTACCACAATTAAAACAAAATGATAATTATAATGTTATTGATCTAACAATGTATAATTGAGACATAAATTTGTTCCATGGATGATGTGATTATTTGATATGTCATGACTTTGTAAATATGTTTTCAAAATTCATTAAGATCATTTTCAAACTGTAACATTCACGGTGCAAGTTGCCTCCCCTCCTACAAAGGCCCTTGTACTTAAGTTAAAATGGTTGCTATTTACGTTTGAATTGCATTACTATGGTGATATTTTTCTATTGAGAAAAGTTACATGTAGCTTCCACCATTAATCAGGAAATCCCTTTTTATATTTGAAAAATATCAATTTGATTTGGCCTTGGTAGATTGGGATATTTGTTTATTTTTATTTTTTTGTGCGTGATTTAATGTTTTCTTCTGAAAGTGATATACTGTATCAATACAAAATAATCCCTTTGTCACATATTTTGTTGATCCGAGTTGAAATTAGTTTTTTAGAGAACATTTAAAAGATGTTTATTTTAATATCAATCTGGCCTTGCCTTGGAAGCCTTTTATGGTTTTTATAAACAAGCACATTGTAACAACAACTACACTATAAGTAGTATGTTGACATACATCTGTATGCAATACATCTTTTATTTTTTAAATCCTCAGACGGCCTTTAACAGTTTTTATATTTCTATTTTCAAATTCCCGAGATGGCATACATTTTTTCAATTCCTCAGACGTCACATAAAGTGGTTATTTATTTAATTATTTTCTGCACATATTTTGAAGGATTTTTTTTGTCGTTTAAAATTTTAATATTGTTTTTTAAACTGTTTTACTGATGTGTTGGACCAAGATTTCTTTAATATACGTTTACTTGTGTTTTGATTTTTTATCATTTAAAAATCTCATTTTATATATAATTGATCATTTTTGCATCTGTATTGAGGTTGTGAAAAAGCATTGAAATTTTTTTGAAATGTTTGCATATAAATAAATTTGAAATAATGATATATATATATATAAAATCTTGTCAAACCACAGGGAATTCAACATTGGTTAAAACTAACTTATCTTTCAGTCTTTTATTTAACTATGTACATGGGAAACATATGTTTACATTTGTGTATATAAAATTATAGAAATTTTCTTGAATATGTATATATTAGTTTAACACCATATATAACTAAATTGTACTAACAACATATACCATCATTGACAGATTCCAGTTAAATTGATCTTTCACTACTGATAAATGGCATGACTTCAGAATCTCTTGACATTGGTTCTTCATGGGTGGAACAACAAAATATTTCTATCATACTAATCCTACTCGTACTATGAATCTATAGGACTATAATTATGTTGCATCTGAAATTTATCCCAAACAGAACAGAATAATTGTGATGTGACTTAGGTTGATGTCATGTCCCCGCGAATATCTCCGACTGTAATCATCCTAGACTACTAATATCCCAGATAATACTTGGGTAAACTAAGGGTCCTAGGATATACTATACTTTTGTCTTCCTTCACCCAAAATACAGCTTATATTTTAAGACACTTACCATGTATTCTATTTAACTTGCAACACTGATTGAAAATAAGACCATCAAAACTTCAACAATTTTGTTGTTAAATCTGTGTTTACCCGACATCGACGTTACGCTGAATTTTGCCTCATGACGGACACCAAAATAATTGCTCCGCGCAGAAACATAGTTCCAAACTTTATCGGATATAACCGCGGTTTTATGAATTTTCATAAATCATCTTTTTCATTAAAACATGTAAAATCGCTTGTTTCAACAACTATTGATTATCTAAACGTAATATTCAAAAACATTCAGAGAGTAATTCTGTCGAATTACCGCACGTGCTAAAATACGGCTGTTTTCCGTCACTGCTAAACACAGCGAGACTATATGTGGCAGATATATTCCGACAATGGCGGTGCCAGTTGCAGGATAAATGATATTGATAGATTGGGATGAATTTTATTTGAACACAGTTCATCGTAAAAAGTGCAATGGGATTGGGCACAAGTTTTGCAACTCATGTAAAACGCTTTCCCCATCAAGTTTGAGAGAGAGAGAGAGAGTATTGTTACTTGGACTATCTGAAGTCGGTGACGTCTTCAGTGCGTCTCGTGTCCTCAGTTACCGCGTGATCACTGATTCGTGTCACGTTACTTCCTTTGTGTATTACGTGATATCATTCATGCGTCATGTGACCTCTGCTTGATCCAATGAGAAGTTGGAATAACAGCATATCATGGCGTTGTGATAGAATTTTGTGATAGATGTTGATGTGATTTTGGTGCTAGAGATTTGTTCTTAATCACAGATATGTTTTACATACCAAAGATTGTTATATACAGTGTGACGTTTTATCATTGATGAATAAAACAATTTTGTTTTAACGTTTTTTAACTTCGTTTTTTTCGTATTGCATGAATCATCACAAGTAGAATTGTAACGTAAACAGGTCGTTTAGTATCTTGGAAGTTACGAATTAAATAGAAAGCTTACATTTCGGAATGTAAAGCTGCAATTTGTTCTCATTTGGGTTCAGGACGTTACTCACCAAGATAGACCAATATTTACATAGGAGATTTCGTTGATGAGCAAACTTAGGCGACGCTAACCCTTTTAGAACACCGGGTCTTGTTTCCTACTTTTTCTGGAGTGTAAATCTTTTCTTAATTCATATTTTGATCTAGTTTCATGGACTTTGAGCTTGAATTAGTAATCTGTTGACATGTCGGTACAATTTATATCTTCAACTCTTCTTTTGTTGAAGTATCTAAAATTCAGCATTTAGTAACTCAAAGCTGAAATTTTGTTCAGACTGTAGAGTTCAAAGATCTTATCAATTTTTAAAACGAAGACGACGGCCTTCAGGTTATTAAACTTTGGACTAGGCTAAAGTAAAATCACGGAAGCCAGTTATGATATTTCATGACTTATACTCGTACTTCTACAACATGATGCTAAACTTATTTACACTTCTAACTACGCAATCAACCACGTAACAATGGTATAAAAACGGATTTATCGAATTACACTGACGTCACTAGCTGATCCATATTTAAAAACTTATTTTCTTGAAGCATTAGAAGAATAAGGCTTCCACTCTTCTTCCATGATTTTACTGAAAAGTCACGGTTAATTTAGACCTGACACATTCTTTGGATCTGAAATTGACATCGTTACCGTTTGTTACCTGGCTACCAGCGTGTTCGACGTTAATCTCGCTAAATCTCGTTATGTTTCGGGGCAAATCTAATTTTCACATGTGGTTGGATAATTAACGGTAATATTGGAATAAATCTTCAGATTAAAGGAAACATTTTATATGGAGTTTCCCCTGACCTACTTAATTAGTATCAATGTTCGTCTTAGCAGCGACTAATGACAGTCATTACCGGTACGAGGGTATCCGCCGAGCCCAATAATCAGACGGAAGCAGACGGATCACATCATCAGATATCTCTGTCTCGTTAGTCGTTGAGTTATCTCCACTTACCTGATTTAATAATTCTCGATAATTGCCTTCCTTGCTTTCACATGATAAAACCTCCTGCCAGACCAGTCAGGATACACCCGGGTACGTACACAAGTATTTCACTGCCCCTCGCACACCATTAGTCTTTCCTTCATCGAAAGTTGCTTGTTTCAAATGATTCAGAATGACTCGCGTCCAGCAGGGAAGAGGTATATGTATGATGTCTGATTGTTAACAGTAGAACATTTGTGTAAAAGTACCAATTATGATCAGATTTATATAATGCTATAACATATATGCGGCAGGTAATGAAACTCAATACTGTTTGATCTTAAATCTTCATTCTATTTCGTATTACGCACGAAAGGTTAAACCTTATGGACTGATACTCGTCTAATGAATACAACTGATACTCTTATGTAGGATTAAGTATTGCTATATTTACAATGTAAGATTTACATAATTGAACAAATATATTCTATGCTAATGGTTGTCTGTTGATATTGTATCATTCTATCAAGGGTTTGTCGTGTACTTTGCATACGGAGTCTGGAACAGCAGCGAAGGTGAAAAGTACAAACAAAAGCAGTCAACGGACCCGAAGGAAAATGTATGTTAAAGTCAACAGGGACGATGAAACAAACTGTTACTGGAGTAAGCTTATGACCCAAGAGAAATAAAACTGATTACGGTAATAAATTACCGAAGATAGACATTAAACTGTCTGGGATTTAAAACAATACTGGATAGGGAATGCTGATTTTGTCTTTTTACGACTTCATGCTAAACAATGACTGTATTTGCTTTTACATGAATATAAAAAAAAAGTCGGCCATTTTTTTCATATTTTGTACTTGTATAAAATAACACTGTGTAGAAGTTTGATATTTAGAAATAGCTTGTAATGATTTGAGTTTACATCAATTGTCGATGTTCGGAAAAATCTCCCTTTGTTTTAAGGTAGAGGTTCTGCTTTCACATTCTATTACTTGTATAGCATCATTCTTATTTTTTAACCAGAACATGTTTAGAGTGTACGCTGCCGTGGGATATTGATTTTACCCGATGTCGATTTCAGATATGCTGCTGAATAGATTTCCTCCTTATCATGTCAATCTTTATCCAGCTATTTCATCAATTTGAATTTTACAAACTCTGTAATGTGGGTTTAATTCAGTTTTAATGTATCATTCGAAGAACTCTTGGGAATGAATTGCCCTTTTCCTATTACAGCTCACAGAGTTACCGATTACATAACGGGATTAAAACTGAATACTTGAACAGACTCGTATCCTTATTAAAAAGTCGCTTTCAGAATTCTTTTATTTACACCCATATTGTATGATATTTTTATCTTTTTTTACTTTAATATGAACAACACTACAAGTTATTAAGTTAGGGTTTTAAACATGTCCTAAAGCTTTTAAAGTGGGAGAGCATATATTTTCGCGGTTTATGATATAGATATTTTCTTTGGCATACAACGTCACGATGAAAGAAGACTAACGGAATTCACTAGTTCAGCAATCCGTGTCAGATATGCTTAATGTTTCGTTCACATATAAATTCGGTGATTTAAAGTAACTACGAATTCAATCGAAAATAAATTCCCATCAAAATTAATTATTTTACAGTTTATGGCATTGTTAATGCAAAGTCTCTGTGTTGATTTGAATTCAAATTATCTCTTTTCTGTGTCTTCATAAATTTCGAAGTTCCAGTAAGGTTTTCATTGATTTGGCTTTTGGAAATGTTATTTAAAGAGAAAACAAACAACATACTTTAATCAATGTTTCGTAATTGTGCAATGCATCTTTTCTTTCGTTGGTATATTTGCCTAAAGCTTCGTTTAAGAATCTGGAAACCAGATTTTACTTTTGTTTAAGCTATTTCATTGTCATATTACAATGTCGGAAGGATTGGTCAGTAAGTTTTACCATCTTATAAGTGACCTCTCCCTACATACAGACATACAATTATTAAATAACAATAGTCGAATGATTAAACTTTAGAATGTGAATTATGACGAGATCACACAATCAATTTTTCATGTTTAGTACTACATATAGGTTAATCAAGTATGAATTATACATTTAAGAAAGAGAGACAGAGAGAGTCTACCCGACCTTCCCAGGGAATGCTGTGCAGCTTTCACAATCTTTGTATTATTTAGTGAGATAGTTGGATCACCTTCACAAAGTATATCGAGTCTACCCGACCTTCCCAGGGAATTCACAATCTTTGTATTATCATTTAGTGAGATATTTGGATCACCTTCACAAAGTATGTCAACATCTATATCCCCTTCGTACCATGCTAATTCTCCGTTAAGTGCATTTAGGAAATCGTCCTATAAAGGACAAGTAAAACAAAAATGATCAGAATCATTACAGGGATGTCCACACTGATACTCATCAGACTCTATAAGTTTTGCTCTGAAAAGATCATTACTAAAAGCCCTCGCTTGATTTCTCAGACGACAATAAAGAATATTTAGTTTTCTAGCTCCGTACTTTGTTAATTGTTTGCTTAAATTATAATCAATGGGTATATTTTTTACATCTTTTTTTTACATCAGTCTGAAAAGAACTTATAGAAGGAGAGTCTCTAAAGTCGTTATCTTAATCATTTCAGAGTTTTGTTGTAGAAGGAATTTTGCGACAGTTGAAAACAGATATGTTGTTTTTGAAAACCATAAAACTAAGTATCATAGGGGTAGTTTAACAACGACATGGGTATGTCACTATTTTATTAATAGCTTTCATTACTTAGAACGAGTCCCTAATTCTGTTAATTGTGACATTTTAGTCTTTACCATTTGTGAAGAAATTAGATCATAGTTTATTTTCTTTTATGTTTACTTTGAACTGATATATAAATCCCCCATTGAATAGAAGATGGCCGCCTGGGTTGGAGGTGTTGTTGCAGTGCTCCTGGTGTTTACATTTTTTTACCCACATACCAGTCTTCTACTGAAGCAGGATTTACTGGACAGTCAGTATACTGCCCCTGGTAATACATGGCCAGTTTTAAATGTCAAAATTCTCTGTATCATATGTATTTCATACTGGTTTTTAATCGAAACTTCAGTACATTATATATATTGAAATGTTTCACAGTCCTTATTGTGACGTTAATGCTATCTTGAGCTCGCTGTCATATACTTTCTGCGCTAAGTTTACTGATGTATTTTATCGATCAGAAGTATTGTAAGATAATCTAAGTATTAATAATTGGTTATGTTTTTATCTTAACTATTTCTAAATAGATTCAATGCTAAGAATTATTTATGTATTTATCGAAACTCTTGTCGAATAATTTAGGTGCTAAGAATTGCTATTTTTTGTTATTGAAACTCGGTCTACTGTAAAACCATTCATTTCCGTGGAGGATTTATTTTCGCTCAAATCCACGAATTAATAAACTAGTAGAAATTGAATGAGATTATGTTCAAAAATTATCCACGAAATTAAGTGTCAACGAAAATTTTATTTATTTTAGAAACCCACGAAATTTGAGCCCCACGAAAATACATGATTTTACAGTATTCCAACTTTTATGTACTAATGTGATAATAAAAATAGTGTCTTCCTATTTTATGAGTAAATTTTATATGTTTACGATAATACCACGCTAGATCAGCGATTTCGTTTGTAAAAAGAGCGTTATTATAATTGATTCTGTATGAAATCATTTCATAATATCGTAAAGCATTCAGAATCCACGTGACTTGATAGTGTTCCATACATGTTGTATCGTTACAAGTCTGAGCATTAAAAACTTATAGGTCAATACTGGAGAACCAATTCTCACTGTCAACAACAAATCAAACGTCCTTTATACTGATCTGCAACAATCTCTTCATACAATAATAAAATGTACATGTTTGATTCAAACATATCTTATTGTACAATTACAAACGGCACAAGTTATCAAAATGTATACGTATGATGTAGTATATATGATATGGTGAGCCCGCGTTCATGAAACCATTCACGTGCTTCAGAGTGAAAGCTGTGCTCAACATGCCCTCATTTAAACTCTCTTAAATCATGAAATGGCAAATCATCAAAATAAGATCTTAAAGATTGAAAATGATAGTTCACTTTTAGTTTGAAAGAAATTCCTACAAATGAATGAAAACATGTTTATTCAGACGTCAGACTCATCATCAAAATTATCACAAGTTGAGACTGAGCGTAAAACTGTTATTTGAGCGAGAGCATGTTTTCATATATATCCATGGCTGTACTTTTCTGAGGCGAAGCCAATGGAAAACAAAGAAATGCCGATATCAAAAACAGAAGGGTTATTCCAACTCGAATTCGATGAAAAAGAAAGATTAAGACGGGGACTCATTAGAAAGGACAATGTGTTTCGGGAGGATTAACTTCATCAACGACATTCAGCTGAACTAAAACACAGGACTAATACACAGCTTAGCGAATTCGAGGAGAAAGTGGCGATATAATTGAAAACCTGTTACATTTGATAAAGAATTAAAAAGAGTTTGACTCTAAAACGGTTTAATAATTTAAGAGATGACTTCAAAATAAATCTTACTGAACACAACATACAATGTGCAGTAATTGGTTATTGTTTTGTTCGTTTTTTTTGTAAAATAGATATACTACATTCCCCCGGATCTTATTTAAGCTTTGATAGGAATATTTTTTAGTTTCAAGCTGGAATGAAGGAAATTTTTTTTTGCAAACTGAATGAATTTGCGTAGTAGCGCATTCACGATAAGTACACAGAAAAGTTTTTCTTTCGTACCAGCAATCTTTGCGTTTTTTTGTAAGGTGCAAACGAACATCTCAGCGCGTCGGTCATGTATATCTCTTTGCTTTGTTTATAAAAAACCGTTGCAATTTCAGCAACATATGCTGTAGTCTTTTAGGTGCAGATGCACTTACGAGACTCTTTTTACAAATTCTTTCCAGTGGTTTGTGGCTAGATTCTATGGTTATTTTCCTTGCGGACATTCCATGCAAAAAACAACTGCCAGGAGCTCCTTATCGATTTACTTTAAGTTGTCTTCTGATGGTAGCTCTAGACACACAGAATGTAGTACATCGGGTGATCCTCTTGCAGCAAACATGCTTTCATACCTGACTGGGAAGCATCACATTAATGAACAGTTTATTTTGACCGGTCAAAATATCGCAGTACAGGAGCACTAGAGAATTGCTTTCATGTCCTCAAAGATTAGACCATGTATATTTACTTCCACACGAACTCACTGTCATCTCTCTGCAGTAGTAATGGTGCTGTTGTCCGGGGAGGCGCGAGGCAAACTTTTGTACGTATCTAGACTTCCTTCTTGTCTCTCAGAATTGGCGTTTAACAGGCCAAGCAATATCTAGATTTTCTTCTTGTCTCTTGGAGTTGGCATTTTGACAATGCCCTTGACCTTTTCAGGGTCGGCGTGTAGTCCGTGCGAAACAATTATGTGCCCCATGTAAGCAACCTTGTTGAGCCTTAATTTAATTTTGTTTTTCTTGAAACACCACGTTCCTGACATATACGATTGTATGGCTTTGGGGTCTCACGGTAACTGCGGGCACGAGAGACACCAGGCATTCCGGGTGATAATTACCTGGATTCCTTGGGACTTGGCATTTTAACCTATGTACACCTGAAATACCACTCCATAGCGTGTACTACTTTTTGTCCGAAATATGGGGAAAAACATCAGAGAAGCACAGGTAGGTAAGATTAGATTACAGCAATAAGAAGAGCTCAGTGAACAAAGACAAAAGCTAATACCACGAAAGTCACCGCTTGGCCTAGTTTCTTACACCTCTGAATTACACGTTACTGAAATAATCACATCAATTACACTTCCAACTTACCGCACTTCCGGTATAAGAAAACTGTTGGGACAATCATAAATCTCGGCTCCAATTAATCTACCTGGAGTTATTATGAAGTTTCCTTTCAGGAAACATCAATACAATTCCAAAACAATGGTCTTTTCACATAGGATTTTCACGGGCGAGTCATTTTCTCCTTGTTAATGAACGGAAATTATTCTTTTTATCATCAGATGATGCATAATGTGTCGCTTATCTTCGCCGATTCGTATACGAAGTGATGATTGATGCATCGTGTATTAAGATAGAGTTATCTGCACTTAGATGTGTAATGTACCCATTGCGCCCTCTGTAATTGCCTTGCCAAGCCAAATAAACTTATTCAACGATGAACCTAGATCTGTGTTTAGTTAACTTAACAGGCGATGTTCAATTTTGAAAACACATTTCAAAATAAGTTTAACAAATATTTGGCTTCCTGTTTGTTTATCTTTAATTACTTTATTTTATTTTCTTTTGCACTCTGCACGTAACCATATGTCGAAAATATTAATAAAAAAAAAAGATATTAACTATCCCTTCCTGGGTTGTCAAGATGACCAATTATGACCAAGTTAGGACCCGATAATTTGCAAACTATATGATATTATTGCGTCTGTTTCGATCTCGCAATGGTCCATTGTCATCGTGCTAACGAAGCGTGACATGGAACGACGGCCATAGAGAGGCGTTGCCATGGAGACGAATGGAAATTATTGATGATAAAACTGAAGTGTATACAAACAAGGCATCTGACATGAATCTTTCCGCCATGTGAACGTGTAGATACCGTTTCTCCTATTCGTGAGATAGAATTAGCTTTATTGGGTGTTTACATACTTAAAATGAACGCATGGTGATATTTCTGGATCAAAATAGTGCCGACTTTGTAGTTTGTTCAGTAACACGGTAAATCACATTGTGGAACCTGTTACTTTGGATGATTTGCCCAAACTGTAAAACGGACTGTGTGTTGTATCTTTACGTGTTGAATTGATTTAAGCATAACGAAATGTAAGGTTTTACTCTAAACAATGGAACCGACAAACAATAAGTGTTGACTTCATACGCACTAACAATGATAACAACCAGCTACGTATAGTAACCTACCAACAACTTTTAATATTAATTATTAGTTATCATAGTAGCAGACTCCTCCATTCATAATGTACCTATCACATTGGTTCCTCCAATCAGAATATGCATACAATGTACTTACCACAGCTGAATCCTCCAAACATAATATACGTACTATAACAGCAGGCTCATCCAATCAGAATACAGGTAATATAACAGCAGGCTCATCCAATCAGAATACAGGTAATATAGCAGTAGGGTCATCCAATCAGAACATATGTACAGCAACAGGCTCATCCAATCAAAATACACGTAATATAGCAGCAGGCTCAACCAATCAGAATATACGTACAGCAGCAGGCTCATCCAATCAGAATATGCGTACAACAGCAGGCTCATCCAATCATAATATACGTACCACTGTAGATCATGATTAAATATTGTTTCTTATCAAATAAGGTGATCACTTCGAAAGTCTTCACTTTCTGTGTTCCATTCCATTAAGTGTGATGAATGTTTTGCTATGTTTTTGCAATTGATTTATTAATTTGAATTATTTTATGTCTGTTTTCAAACTATTATTTCTTAGTCATTCAATATTTAAAATACAATTTCTTTACTTGTTATAAAAAAATCAGATTATTGTACAACATAATAATAAACTTGAAATTATCACTTTCCGTAACTTTGGCAAATCTCTCTTCTTTAACCCAAGATTTACAACAACTCACAAATTCCATAATCGAATTTAAAAGTTCCTACAAGATTAATTAATAGAGGATAGTTATCTAACCACTATGTGATGCATATTGTAGTTCATTAATATGAAGCAAACATTAAATTCTACAAATCCTCCCACAGATATCGGCAAAACCTTCCAAAACAGGAAAGAATCTTTCTAATGACCTCTAAACAAATATTATATCTTTGTTTGTTACCAGACGCAGCTGGTTGGAACTATCGTTAATTACCCAGGCGTTGCTAGAAAATGTCAATCCAATTTGTCACCATCTTCTTCCCATTGTATGCATGGATATATGTGTAACTAGATATAGGTCCCTTACTTAAACATTTGTTTTTAAAAAGCTTTCAAATCTAATTCCTATCAGCTGGTGTCCATTCAGTTGTTGTTGTTGCTGTTGTTGATGTTTTTTGGTACAGGAACTGTTTTTAGCTTGCGATTTAATCGTTCATCGACATTTCTATGATACCATTTTGTCCTGTTAAAAAAGTCACACTGACACTTAATTGTCCTTCCATATTGTCCTTTAATTGCCAAGTAGATACAAGAAACTCTAATAATCTCGCCTTAATTAAGAAATTAACGTGGGCGTGGTTTGTTGTTGATGGCCTTTAGAAATATAAAACATTGCAGGCAAAGCATCGTATTGCATCAATTTGTGATGTTTACTCCCAAAACTGTCATTTAAAACGACCATTAATTCAAATCCAAGACGGTTTAATTCTTATATTTTGTATAACCCGTCTAATGTAACAGCTATTTTGACGATGAGTCGTCGCCGTTTCTATGTCAACGATGACGTTGCATGATGACTTCAAACTCTTAATTTGTTTTAGAAGGCGATATTCACTTGCGTGTCTTAAATACAATCTTAGACATTGCAAGTGGCAGACACTGCTGGTAGACTTTTAGTCCCCAAGGTTTTCCGCAACCTGCATGCCATGTTTTAATTCCTTCCAATAGTGGCACGGTACACTTGTACCTTTTTTTTTTTTTTTTTTTTCAGGCTTCATTTTCCAAGAAATACTTTTGTCAAACTGTCTTCAAATTATCCAACGATGTTTAATTAATTTTTATTTACTCTTTTTTGTTTTGTTTTATTGTTGTTTCTTTTTGTTTGTTTGTTTTTCGTTAACTTATCAATATTTCGGAAATCCATCTTGAATATGTTCATTCAATTATGTCCAGTTGGAGACGTACATAATGTAATAACTGCAGATATAAGGATGACAGAAACAAAAAAAAACAAAAAAACAAAAACAAAAAACAAAAAAAAAATCAGAGTATCGAGAGACTCCAAATTGTCCCATCCCAATGTCAGTGACTTTCAATAGTAGGCTGTCGTGATTGCATACAAGACATTTCCTTGTGTAAACAATATGGCATTGCCTGCTGGTGAAAATAACAAGGATTGGTTATTAAGAAACGATACTTTTATTAGATTGGGAGAATGAGCATAACATTCATTGAATGGTTGATGAGGAAGAAAATGTCCTCCCATGTTAAACTGACCTTGTCGATCTTAATATCATTTAAATTGTTGTACTCTAACACGACGCTATCCTACTTCTTATTACTTTCTTACTCAAGTAGAATAATTTTCATTTGTAGTGTGATACGTAATGACGCGAAGATGGAAGTGATAGAAATTGGATTTTGAAGAAATGGGGAGGCCTTTTGATGTCTTATCACATTCTGAATATTAACATATAAAACCTACGTACGACGGCTGATAAGTTGTGAACCTTGTATCAAAGAAGTTAAGCAGGGATTTCCTCTTTCAGTTCACTGTTCTCTGACTATTTAAGACTGTGTACCCTAACACAGGTGTCATGTGGTCGGTTTATGTCGAAGAGGTAGCACTCTAAAGTAAACAAGGTAAATTAATTCGTCAGGAATTCAATATTTCTATCAGAAAGGTTTTAACTCCTATGAATATTAGTGCTGATATGGCAGCAACATTAGGGAATGATACTACATCATATCTTACAGTGAAAAGGTGGATGTCAGAATTTAAGCATGGCAGGCAGAGCCTTGGGGACGACGCCTGTCATTGTTGCAACCCCCGAAATGGTCAATAAAGTCCATGATATTGATATGGCTGACAGGCGAGTTACAAAGAGACATATAACCAACACAGTTGCGATTTCATATTCCATCCTGACATCCTATGGGAAAGTTCTGAGCCCGTTGAGTATCAAGACTTCTGACTGTTGATCAGAAGCACACCAGAGAGACTTTGGCGCGTGTCAATCTGAACCTTTCAGACGAAGATCCTGCTTACTTTCTGCAGAGGTTTGTGAGAATGGATGAAACGTGGGTCCATCATTTCATCCTAGAGGCCAAACTACAATCTAAACAATGGGATCTACCCCGCCAAGGAGGACAAACTCTGTTCCATCAGCCTGAAAGGTTATGGTATCATTTTCTGGAATTCTGGTGCTATTTTAAAGGCTGAGTATCTTTAATCAGTCAATGGTATACATTATGCATCACTTCATATGCAATTAAGAGAAAACATTAAACTCAAACTTAAACTCAATAAAGGTGCGTTGTTCCACCGTAGTTTATCAGTGACGCCATCTCCCCGTACATACCAACTGTTTTTCGTAGTTTATTAGTGACGACGCCATCTCCCCGTACATACCAACTGTTTCTCGTAGTTTATCAGTGACGTCATCTCCCCGTACATACCAACTGTTTCTCGTAGATTATCAGTGACGTCATCTCCCCGTACATACCACCTGTTTCTCGTTGTTTATTAGTGACGACACCATCTCCCCGTACATACCAACTGTTTCTCGTAGTTTATTAGTGACGACGTCATCTCCCCGTACATACCAACTGTTTCTCATAGTTTATCAGTGACGCCATCTCCCCGTACATACCAACTGTTTCTCGTTGTTTATACGTGACGACGCCATCTCCCCGTACATACCAACTGTTTCTCGTAGTTTATCAGTGACGCCATCTCCCCGTACATACCAACTGTTTCTCGTAGTTTACCCTGTACATACCAACTGTTTCTCATAGTTTATTAGTGACGACGCCATCTCCCCGTACATACCAACTGTTCCTCGTAGTTTACACGTGACGACGTTATCTCCCCGTACATACCAACTGTTTCTCGTAGTTTATTAGTGACGACGCCATCTCCCCGTACATACCAACTGTTTCTCGTACTTTATTAGTGACGACACCATCTCCCCGTACATACCAACTGTTTCTCGTAGTTTATTAGTGACGACATCTCCCCGTACATACCAACTGTTTCTCGTAGTTTATTAGTGACGACGCCATCTCCCCGTACATACCAACTGTTTCTCGTAGTTTATTAGTGACGACACCATCTCCCCGTACATACCAACTGTTTCTCGTAGTTTATTAGTGACGACGTCATCTCCCCGTACATACCAACTGTTTCTCGTAGTTTATTAGTGACGACGCCATCTCCCCGTACATACCAACTGTTTCTCGTAGTTTATTAGTGACGACGCCATCTCCCCGTACATACCAACTGTTTCTCGTAGTTTATTAGTGACGACGCCATCTCCCCGTACATACCAACTGTTTCTCGTAGTTTATTAGTGACGACGCCATCTCCCCGTACATACCAACTGTTTCTCGTTGTTTATACGTGACGACGCCATCTCCCCGTACATACCAACTGTTTCTCGTAGTTTATCAGTGACGCCATCTCCCCGTACATACCAACTGTTTCTCGTAGTTTATTAGTGACGACGCCATCTCCCCGTACATACCAACTGTTTCTCGTAGTTTATCAGTGACACCATCTCCCCGTACATACCAACTGTTTCTCGTAGTTTATCAGTGACGACGCCATCTCCCCGTACATACCAACTGTTTCTCGTAGTTTATCAGTGACGCCATCTCCCCGTACATACCAACTGTTTCTCGTAGTTTATTAGTGACGACGCCATCTCCCCGTACATACCAACTGTTTCTCGTAGTTTATTAGTGACGACGCCATCTCCCCGTACATACCAACTGTTTCTCGTAGTTTATCAGTGACGACGCCATCTCCCCGTACATACCAACTGTTTCTCGTAGTTTATCAGTGACGACGCCATCTCCCTGTACATACCAACTGTTTCTCATAGTTTATTAGTGACGACGCCATCTCCCCGTACATACCAACTGTTTCTCGTAGTTTATTAGTGACGACGCCATCTCCCCGTACATACCAACTGTTTCTCGTAGTTTATTAGTGACGACGCCATCTCCCCGTACATACCAACTGTTTCTCGTAGTTTATTAGTGACGACGCCATCTCCCCGTACATACCAACTGTTTCTCGTAGTTTATTAGTGACGACGCCATCTCCCCGTACATACCAACTGTTTCTCGTAGTTTATTAGTGACGACGTCATCTCCCCGTACATACCAACTGTTTCTCGTAGTTTATTAATGACGACGTCATCTCCCCGTACATACCAACTGTTTCTCGTAGTTTATCAGTGACGACGCCATCTCCCCGTACATACCAACTGTTTCTCGTAGTTTATTAGTGACGACGCGTTTCTCGTAGTTTATTAGTGACGACACCATATTAGTGACGACGTTTCTCGTAGTTTATTAGTGATCTCCCCGTACATACCAACTGTTTCTCGTAGTTTATTAGTGACGACGCCATCTCCCCGTACATACCAACTGTTTCTCGTAGTTTATTAGTGACGACGCCATCTCCCCGTACATACCAACTGTTTCTCGTAGTTTATTAGTGACGACGCCATCTCCCCGTACATACCAACTGTTTCTCATAGTTTATTAGTGACGACGCCATCTCCCCGTACATACCAACTGTTTCTCGTAGTTTATTAGTGACGACGCCATCTCCCCGTACATACCAACTGTTTCTCGTAGTTTATTAGTGCCGACACCATCTACCCGTACATACCAACTGTTTCTCATAGTTTATTAGTGACGACACCATCTCCCCGTACATACCAACTGTTTCTCGTAGTTTATACGTGACGACGCCATCTCCCTGTACATACCAACTGTTTCTCGTAGTTTATTAGTGACGACGCCATCTCCCCGTACATACCAACTGTTTCTCGTAGTTTATTAGTGACGACGCCATCTCCCCGTACATACCAACTGTTTCTCGTAGTTTATTAGTGACGACGCCATCTCCCCGTACATACCAACTGTTTCTCGTAGTTTATTAGTGACGACGCCATCTCCCCGTACATACCAACTGTTTCTCATAGTTTATTAGTGACACCATCTCCCCGTACATACCAACTGTTTCTCGTAGTTTATACGTGACGACGCCATCTCCCCGTACATACCAACTGTTTCTCGTAGTTTATTAGTGACGACACCATCTCCCCGTACATACCAACTGTTTCTCGTAGTTTATTAGTGACGACGCCATCTCCCCGTACATACCAACTGTTTCTCGTAGTTTATTAGTGACGACGCCATCTCCCCGTACATACCAACTGTTTCTCGTAGTTTATTAGTGACGACGCCATCTCCCCGTACATACCAACTGTTTCTCGTAGTTTATTAGTGACGACACCATCTCCCCGTACATACCAACTGTTTCTCGTACTTTATTAGTGACGACACCATCTCCCCGTACATACCAACTGTTTCTCGTAGTTTATTAGTGACGACGCCATCTCCCCGTACATACCAACTGTTTCTCGTAGTTTATTAGTGACGACGCCATCTCCCCGTACATACCAACTGTTTCTCGTAGTTTATTAGTGACGACGCCATCTCCCCGTACATACCAACTGTTTCTCGTAGTTTATACGTGACGACGCCATCTCCCCGTACATACCAACTGTTTCTCGTAGTTTATTAGTGACGACGCCATCTCCCCGTACATACCAACTGTTTCTCATAGTTTATTAGTGACGACACCATCTCCCCGTACATACCAACTGTTTCTCGTAGTTTATCAGTGACGCCATCTCCCCGTACATACCAACTGTTTCTCGTAGTTTATTAGTGACGTCATCTCCCCGTACATACCAACTGTTTCTCGTAGTTTATAAGTGACGACGCCATCTCCCCGTACATACCAACTGTTTCTCATAGTTTATTAGTGACGACGCCATCTCCCCGTACATACCAACTGTTTCTCGTAGTTTATTAGTGACGACGCCATCTCCCCGTACATACCAACTGTTTCTCGTAGTTTATTAGTGACGACGCCATCTCCCCGTACATACCAACTGTTTCTCGTAGTTTATTAGTGACGACGCCATCTCCCCGTACATACCAACTGTTTCTCGTAGTTTATCAGTGACGACGCCATCTCCCCGTACATACCAACTGTTTCTCGTAGTTTATTAGTGACGACGTCATCTCCCCGTACATACCAACTGTTTCTCATAGTTTATCAGTGACGCCATCTCCCCGTACATACCAACTGTTTCTCGTAGTTTATTAGTGACGACGCCATCTCCCCGTACATACCAACTGTTTCTCGTAGTTTATTAGTGACGACGCCATCTCCCCGTACATACCAACTGTTTCTCGTAGTTTATTAGTGACGACGCCATCTCCCCGTATCTCCCCGTACATACCAACTGTTTCTCGTAGTTTATTAGTGACGACGCCATCTCCCCGTACATACCAACTGTTTCTCGTAGTTTATTAGTGACGACGCCATCTCCCCGTACATACCAACTGTTTCTCGTAGTTTATCAGTGACGACGCCATCTCCCCGTACATACCAACTGTTTCTCGTAGTTTATTAGTGACGACGCCATCTCCCCGTACATACCAACTGTTTCTCGTAGTTTATTAGTGACGACGCCATCTCCCCGTACATACCAACTGTTTCTCGTAGTTTATTAGTGACGACGCCATCTCCCCGTACATACCAACTGTTTCTCGTAGTTTATTAGTGACGACGCCATCTCCCCGTACATACCAACTGTTTCTCGTAGTTTATTAGTGACGACGCCATCTCCCCGTACATACCAACTGTTTCTCGTAGTTTATTAGTGACGACACCATCTCCCCGTACATACCAACTGTTTCTCGTAGTTTATTAGTGAAGACATAATCTCCCCATACATACCAACTGTTTCTCGTAGTTTATTAGTGACGACGCCATCTCCCCGTACATACCAACTGTTTCTCGTAGTTTATCAGTGACGACGCCATCTCCCCGTACATACCAACTGTTTCTCGTAGTTTATTAGTGACGACGTCATCTCCCCGTACATACCAACTGTTTCTCGTAGTTTATTAGTGACGACGCCATCTCCCCGTACATGACAATTGTTTATAGAAGTTAATTATTTGCTGTTCCATCTATATACATCGTGTTAAAGATATCCGTGATTCATACTTGACACTCGCTCCAAGTTAGCACGAAACATCTGGCATCCATATCATTTCACAACACACTTTATCTAAGATTACTATTTTTTTATTTGAAGGATCGTCACGCGCAATCTCCTAAATAGGCTATGACGATATTGCTTCAGTCTTGTAATGTGTATGTGTTATCAGCGGATGTGATATAAACCTCGTTCCCGATTTCACGGAATTAGGTTGGGAGATATCTGTTTGTACACACTCCGGTCCATGATGCTTGGGGTTAGGCCGGGAATACAGAGAATAAACGAAGTCGATTGACATACTAGGTTTTAAGGTATGCAGAATAATTAAAGATAAGATTCCAACAGATTTTTTCTACAGCCGACATATATCTTTATCAACGAGCATTCACTTAAAGCTAGCCTCAAAAATTCAAAATAATTAAATTCTCGAAAGATTCATATCATTAAAATTATATTGTATTAAACGTAAACTTTCAAGCATTTAAAAGGATCTTTGTCAGAACTAAGCTACGAAAAACAAAATCGCTTTATGGGCTATCCATTTCGATAAGAAAATAATTGAAATGTGAGGTTTATACGGAACGAACCAAATATTTGTTGATGAAATTCAGTTCAGTATCCCTTTCATACGGAGCCCGTTAACTGACATGCTCCATACTTATTTTATTTCGTTTTTTCGAAATATTATTTCGTTTAAACGAAATCTTAATTCGTTTATTAGAAATATTATTTCGTTTTTTCGAAAGAATAATTCGTTTAAACGAAATCTTAATTCGTTTATTAGAAATATTATTTCGTTTTTTCGAAAGAATAATTCGTTTAAACGAAATATTACTTCGTTTTTTCGAAATATTATTTCGTTTCTTCGAAATATGATTTCGTTTTTTCGAAATAATAATTCGTTTTATCGAAATAATATTTCGAAAAAACGAAATTTTATTTCGATAAAACGAAATATTTCGTTTAAACGAATTATTATTTCGAAAAAACGAAATAAAATAAGTATGGAGCATGTCAGTTAACGGGCTCCGTACTTTCATTTAAATAGTGTCATGTGAAAAAATCTTAGTAACAAATTCTTTCATTATTGACTAATTTATCTTTAATATATTCATCTCTTTTTAAGGGTGTAAAATAATAACCCATCAGATAACAGGTTTAAAAAACAGCTCAAGTATGGAAAATATCTTTTGATATGCGCGGTATTACTTTACGCGAAAACAAGCCGGAGACGTCCAGTGTGTCCTAGTGATACGTAGTAACCTAGTTATGAGTCCTGATTTCGAATTGATCAACTTTGTACAATATCCAATGAATGCAATGTATATAAAATGTAACCCGAAATCGAGGTTCTTGATATAAAGTACATTTTGTGATAGATATGTAACAGAATTTTGAATGACATGCCAGGATATACTATCACATAATAATACATTACCATATAAGGTCATCTATCTCCAATTTCATATTCTGCCTCGTGATGACGTAATATCTATATTTGTAATATCCTGTCAGTACTCAAATTTACTTGGTGTATTTAGTGAATCTTAGTGCAGTTGTAAAAACCTTACTTGCCACAGATTACAATAATTAGATATTGTTGAAAAGATAAATAGTGAAAATACCGTTATGTGTTCTGAAAACACCCCCCGAATCTTTATTAAGTTCCAAATTCTGTAATTCCAATGATGAAAAGATATATAACTTAAGTCTGTTCATGTAGATAGTCACTGAATTCCAGTGAAAGGTATATAGAATTATATTGTAATTGAACAGTATCGGCTTATAAATTTAATTTCTTTATTAAAACATAAATTTGATCGAGTGGAAACACCACACGAAAAAAATCATTAAAGGAACGTCAGAATAAGAAAAACATCACCCTATGTTCAGGAAGGGAAAGCATTTTCTGAGTCATCGTTCTCAAAAAGAGAGCCGGCTCAGAAAAAAATAGCTAACCGAGAGCGCGTTTCTTTGGATTTAGTTTTAGGGTGTATTTCGTCATTCATCAATTCAACTGGTTTTAAATATAGATATACACAATAGACTAAAATATCTAGCATTGTATCACTTACTCTTGTACAAAAAAAATCCAATCAAACCAAAAACGGAGTGTACTCTATATAAACCGCGTTTTTGTGTTATGGAACAAAAACATTAATAGATAATTAAAGTTGATCTTTATGATGAAATCACAGATTGCGATATTTTTTTTTTACATTGAGAATGGTATTTTTGTCAATTTCTTACACCGCCGTGTTGGACAAAAAATATAACTGATATTTTATAATATGCCTATAATATTACACACACAAGCTCGGGATGAAGAATTGTTTTCACTCACTTCATCCTCTTTTATAAAGCTACTTCATAGCTCAATATCTCATTCAGTCGGATGTTGGCTTACGCAATCTCAGATGAAGATCTGAAGACTTCCGGTTCGAAATTCCCTAACAGTGGCAGTTTTTGTTTCTGTAGAAGTTGAGACACAAGCCAATCTAGGTCTGTTCTGTAGTAGTTTTGTTATTAGGCAAAACATTTTACCCAAATTATTGTTCATGCCATGCGACGTGCCTCCGCATGGTGTTCAGTGGGGTAGCCACCAGCTGCTACAAGGAGACCATTCTTCCAAATGCCTCTGGCTGTTTACGGGACTTTAAAGCCTGCAAAAACAGTTGAGTTCTTCGCCAATGAATGTTAGCAAAAAGATTTTTTTCTAGAGGTGATTACAGCCAATGTCTGTGGTTATATAAACGTTTATCTTAACTGATTTTACCCCAGGTAAAACATATTCAAGTTATATAGATGGTAACAACTTGAATCGCATTCAAACGTCTGCCTTCGATTTTACTTGCATATGCTATAACGCTAGACAGTTCTTAATAAAGTCGTCGTTTAATATTCTTCCAGAGCTAAAATCATTTTCCATATTCATCCAAACGAAATATATATAACAAACAGTACTTGACGATAAACATTTACAGAGTAATTCGCAGAGAATTTTAAACAGTGGTCCAGTACTACCACGACGGCGGTGGACGTGTGTAGCGAAGGCAATGACAGGGAACCGTTCAGCAGCTTTGCTTCAACCTTGACTCTGTCTGTACATTTACCTCGAATCAGGGAAGACGATCCAGATTCTGAAAAGCTTCCGCTATTTGGCAATCGTAACAACCTGCTTATTACACTAGACAAGGCCCGTTCCAGTCACCACCCAAGCCGGGGATATTGATTTCCTCAGGCTCTGTCCACAGCGGGATTTGTAATTAAAGTCCCTCTACTGTGTTTGGGGTGTAATTAACTGCAAAATAGAAATTAGTGTTAACTTATCCGTGTAAAATTAGGCGAGAAGAGAGACGGAGATGATACAACAGAAGCAATCTTTGTCAATCTGTGTGTCTGGGCATTTATAGAATAGCATGTTATTTACGGTCAACATTTTAAAAACAAAAATACTTTGTTTGCATTCCAGCATCCGAAAAATTATTGTTCAATACTGCTTTACAAAGCATTCTTATGAATTTCTGATAACCTTCGCACAAACCTTCTCCCAGCCAATATGAACCCCATGACTAAAAATCTTACTTGTGCATTATTTCAAAATGGGATGTGTCGGTTGTATTTTAACATTGTATAAAAGAAGTTGAAAAAACAGGCTGTAAGCTGAATGGTTCCTCTAACTCTCTTGCAACGCGAAACAAAAAGTAAAACATTTTTATATGATACCAGGAGAGATCTATGACACGTGTTCCATCAACGCCTTGAGAAAGACCTAATTATTATTACGCCAATAGAACAGGGTTATAGGATCCCGAGAATCTGAATCACTAATGAACATACAAATGAATTTTAACGTAAACAAAAACTCTTTAAAGCCATTTTGATAAGGGACAATAAACCAGAAGGGTGTGACATGACGTCACATTTAATACCTTAATTATGACGTCATAGAAATAATATTTGTGACGTCATATACTGACAATATATACATATATATAATGAAAATATCAACAGATCAGTGTCCGGTTCAATATATGAGAATAATAATCATGTGTTAATCTTTAGACGCTTTACATCGTGTACTGTCAGGCTTACATGGTTGCCTACATGGTTACAATCTATGACATCATCAACGACTTGATTATACATTGTGACGTCATATATATATATTGCTGGATTGATATGCCTCGATGAAGAAAGTAAAATCCAACCCATTCCCGTTTAAGGAAGTGTGCTTTTGATCTGAGTGAACATATATAATGATGCCACGTTTTATTCCTTAGTTTTACAGGTTGGTTGTTTGGTTGACAGGTTTTCGCTCTCTGTGAGTCCTCCCGTTTCCGGATATCGTCTCACTAATGAACGTCAGTATTCTAGTGAAATACCGATGAGAAACGACCTGAATCCCCCGCAGTAATGTGTTTAAACGTGGAATGAGTTCACACGTAAACCAACTGTTTTCTATGCCAATGAAAAATACCGGTATAATACAGACAATTCAAACACGTAATCTGATAAAACGCTGACATTCCCAAAAGCATCACCGCGTCAATATCTTCGATAGTTTTCTCATAAAAACAGAACCAGGCGGTGCCAAATTTCATGTGAAATAGGACTAGACCTGTCTGTCGCAACACAGTTGCTTTGGACAAATAAAACATATGAGATATACAGTTGTATATAGGAGCTCCACTGCAGAGAAATTACAAGAGTGTAACGTAATTTCTAAAATTTCGGTAAACATTGATTTAAGACACGTGCATTTCTCAAGCTCAACCTCTAATTTACTGATAATCTTAGCTATTAATTAATTCGTAGCCGATTGTTTCCTGTCAATTACTTTCCTCAACGTAAATATTAATGTGATGATGTCTTACCAGAAACCTAATCGTGACTGTGTTATCAGAAACATAAATGTGATACTGTTATATCAAAAACATAAATGTGACACTGTGTTATCAGAAACATAATTTAGGCTGTCTTATCAGGAACATAAATGTAGCACTCTCTGATTAGGAACATAAATGTGACACTGTTTTATAAGGAACATGTGACATTGCCTCTTCTAGAAGATAAAGTGACATAGTCTCAACATAAACATAAATTTGACACCAACATACCATTTGGCTGCGACTGGTTTAGATATGAGGTCTGTGACCTGGAGTAATCTGTCCCAGTAAATTCTACAGTGCTGTGAAAAACCAATCTGGTTCTCCTGGCAGATTTAGAAACAATCATACATGAGTGTTGACGATGACGCCGACAAGTGATCATGTGGCAGGGCTCCGGAGGCTGGACGCGGCACGAGCACCTATATAATGATAAAGAAACTCATCTAGTGACGACGGCTGGTCCCGCGAGGTCGAACCATCATCTGCTCACTAACACGGCTAGTCGAATTAGACACCTAAATCCGAGTCTAGCAACAAAATCTGCTATTTCAAATTGTATCTGTTTTTATGAAATTATTCATTATGATAGATTGCTTTGCCATGACAACGGTTACGGAATATATTACATGTGATGGGAGTTTCTCCCATTCACACTCCAGAAAACGATCACTAGGCAAAAGCTAGATTAACAGATATTTTTGGATTGGGTGTAAAATGGGGTACACTACATAGTTTTAGCTGATGTAATAATAACCTAGATAAGTGTTCGCTAAAACAGGGACGGATAACCTTAGAAAAGGGAAATAACTCAATACAATATGGAAAGGGGGAATAACTCGATACAATATGGAAAGGAAAATAACTCGATACAATATTTAAAGGGGGAATAACTCGATACAATAATGGAAAGGAAAATAACTCGATACAATATAGAAAGGGGGAATAACTCGATACAATATTTAAAGGGGGAATAACTCGATACAATATGGAAAGGGGGAATAACTCGATACAATATGGAAAGGGGGAATAACTCGATACAATATGGAAAGGGGGAATAACTCGATACAATATGGAAAGGGGGAATAACTCGATACAATATGGAAAGGGAGAATAACTTGATACAATACGGAAAGGAGGAATAACTCGATACATAATGGAAAGGGAGAATAACTCGATACAATATGGAAAAGGGGAATAACTCGATACTGTACGGAAAGGGGTAATAACTCGATACAATATGGAAAGTGGGAATAACTCGATACAATATTTAAAGTGGGAATAACTCGATACAATATGGAAAGGGGGAATAACTCGATACAATATGAAAAGGGTGAATAACTTGATACAATAAGGAAAGAAGGAACTAACTATTATTTGACAATTTAAACGTCAGGAATTATCGAGATATAATCGAGTGCCTGAGCATGACTTAGGCTGCACTATTCTACAGTAAGGTATGCCTAACTTTTAGTTGTGAGCGACTCGGCCGCTTCAGCTCCTTATGTCACTAAATTAAAACCTTCCAAAACACCCCCCGTAAACGTCATGTCAGCATTTTCATCAATTTGTTTAAACCTTTAATTGGCCTCCCTAAAATCCCATGTTTATCAATGTGTTTTCATTTCCTAAATGCGATATTCGACAGCTTCACGTGGCTTGCTTGAGATATAACCAAATTACGCATTTTTATTGCTTTACGATGCAACCAGACCTTAAGAACACTTTCAAAAGTTCTTCATCATAGAAATTTTATTTCCTACTCATTGAACGTGCAAGTAGAATTTTAGAATAACAATTTAGTCGCGTTTTGCAACTACTTTATAAATGTATTTTCTATAATGCAAGGTGCAATATACAAAAGGAAAATATCAGCATTTGAACAGAATAATAATCCAAACTTAAATTCCGTTCAACTAGGATAAAGTATGAACAAAAGGATGATTTACACGTAGACTCACGAAAAAGTACAAGGAGAACAAGACCGGGTGTTCCGGAAGAGTAAGCGTATTCTGCTTCATCGACGACTACCGCAGAATAAAAATCGGTCAATCCAAGAAAGTAAAGTCAGATTCTTAAATGAAAAGGTTTAAAAACCATAGGAACCAACAGGCAAGCTAACGAACATAAAATACTGATAAAGGGAAAAGGCTAAGAGCTCTTCCGTATGTGTGCACACTGTTATAAAGTGACACTGTATTTTACAGCAGGGTCAAATTGAAAGTGCAGTCAAGTGGCAGGGCTTTTTAATGGTTAATATTAGGATCGACAGTCGGGTTTGTTGCTTTCTTGGACTGATGAAAGGAAATGAACCCCGTGTAAATGTCGCATGAATTGCCTCGCAGTTCACTTCACTAGTTCATGTAAGTAACAAAATAGACAATCAATCTATTTATTAATGTGACGTGAACACGTGTTTTCTTCCCCGCTGCCATTCAAAAGAAAAAAAATATCCCCAGGTCCGCCACTCAAGAGAATAAGTTTTCTTCCCGACTGCCATTCAAAGGAAAAAAGTATTCCCAGGTCCGCCACTCAAGAGAATAAATTGAGAACAGTTTATTTATATTTCTTTCTAGTTTAGGATCAGACTGTTTATTTACCTCAAATTTGTTAATGTAATCTAAATATACAATAATTTCATTTCCTGTTTTTCACCATGTTATATTTTGTCCGGTCTCAAATATAAATCATTGTCAGAGATTAACGTATCCTGTAAAACTGAAACAAAAAATGAATAGATATGACACCACATCACAGTCGATGGTGCGAATTCTAAGAAAATATTCAAAATTGACCTATAGCGATTTTTTTTTTAGCAAATTTATCTTATGATATTCATAAGCAATAGAGACAAAGCATGTACAGTGCACATATAGCATTTAATTCTTTCCGACTAGGACATGTGATTTCAGTCATTGCCCGATTTAAGGAAATGACAGTGTTACCCTTGTATTGTAAAATCTATCAAATGTTTATTAAATTGAGTTTTTTTTCTAATCTATAGTAAAGCATTTCTAACGGAATCGTTATCTGCCGATACCAAGATCACTGGTTATTGTCAACCTTCCGCTTTAAACTAAACGCCAAACAACACTAAAATATTTGTATTCGCGTATGAGAAGGTGGCAGACGAGCACTGTGCTGTGTCTCGTCAGCGGGCTAGCCAGCAGCCGAAGCAGCCATGGTCTGCCTTAATAACCGTCTGTAGAATTCATTCGTACAGCAAACGAGAGTATTGAATAAATGAAAACTTCATCTAAGAGCAAACACGGACAGTGGTCAATGTTTCACATGTGGTCCAGAAATCTCACTGTTATTGGACTGGCCAGTTGACGTTAGACCCTGGTTCTGCGCGCTGCTGCTACATTCAATATGGTAAACGTCACACAAACCCATATTGTGCATTAATCATTTTGGCAGCACAGGGTGTAGATGTCCCGCTGTGAACATGTACGCGTTCCTATTGCAGGGATGCAGGATCGCAAACGGGAGTTCTACTCTATGATCGAAGACAATTATTTGAAAAACGCTCAATCGGGGACAAGAGTTCGGTGACGTGCGCGATCGAAGACAGGAGTTCGGCAACATATGATCGAAGACACGTGTTAGGCAATTAACAAGGTTCCACTGGCATTGATTGTGTTTCCATAATTGTGTTTACGGTCGTGTGGCGTGGACTAGTGTTTGGAGAATTCGGCAGGATATGTAATCTTCTACGAACTCATAGAAATATATAGCATTTCCGTCACTGTGATACATCTGTGTGAAATAGTGCCTTCTAAATGGAATAACCTCTCGCGTAGCAAACCTTCCCCTCTCCAGGGTTCGTCCTCGTATCTTTATAGCAACAGGTATGTATACAGGCATGAACAACGACAAATGTTTAAGTTCTGTCAATCAAACTGTGTTTATATTAATTACCAAAAAATACCATCTCTAAAAAAAAGGTGACATTACGTACATTTTACAAAGCAAATACACTGATATTAGATACATGTACACCTTACACAGTAGATACACCAAATACTAGATATATGTACACCTTACAAAGTAGATATACAAAATAATAGACATATGTACACCTTACACCGTAGTTACACCAAATACTAGATATATGTACACCTTACACAGTATATATACCAAATACTAGATATGTGTAAGTCCTCCACAGTAGTTACACCAAATACTAGATATATGTACACCTTACACAGTAGATACACCAAATACTAGATATATGTACACCTTACACAGTATATACACCAAATACTAGATATATGTACACCTTACACAGTATATATACCAAATACTAGATATATGTACACCTTACACGGTAGATACACCAAATACTAGATATATGTACACCTTACACAGTAGATACACCAAATACTAGATATATGTACACTTTATACAGTAGATATACCAAATACTAGATATAAGTACACCTTACACAGTAGATACACCAAATACTAGAGTTATGTACACCTTACACAGTATATATACCAAATACTAGATATACTTACACCTTACACAGTAGTTACACCAAATACTAGATCTTTGTACACCTTACACAGTAGATACACCAAATACTACATATATGTACACCTTACACAGTATATATACCAAATACTAGATATATGTACACCTTACACGGTAGATACACCAAATACTAGATATATGTACACCTTACACAGTATATATACCAAATACTAGATATATGTACACCTTACACGGTAGATACACCAAATACTAGATATACTTACACCTTACACAGTAGTTACACCAAATACTAGATCTTTGTACACCTTACACAGTAGATACACCAAATACTAGATATATGTACACCTTACACAGTATATATACCAAATACTAGATATATGTACACCTTACACAGTAGATACACCTAATAGTAGATCTTTGTACACCTTACACAGTAGATACACCAAATACTAGATATATGTACACCTTACACAGTATATATACCAAATACTAGATATATGTACACCTTACACGGTAGATACACCAAATACTAGATATATGTACACCTTACACAGTATATATACCAAACACTAGATAGATGTACACCTTACACAGTAGATATACCAAATACTAGATATATGTACACCTTACACGGTAGATACACCAAATACTAGATATATGTACACCTTACACAGTATATATACCAAACACTAGATAGATGTACACCTTACACAGTAGATATACCAAATACTAGATATATGTACACCTAACACAGTAGATAAACCAAATACTATATATATATGTACAACTTACACAGTAGATATACCAAAAACTAGATAAGTGTACACCTTACACAGTAGATACACAAAATACTAGATATACTTACATCTTACACAGTAGTTACACCAAATACTAGATCTTTGTACACCTTACACAGTAGATACACAAAATACTAGATATACTTACACCTTACACAGTATATATACCAAATACTAGATATATGTACACCTTACACGGTAGATACACCAAATACTGGATATATGTACACCTTACACAGTAGATACACCAAATACTACATATATGTACACTTTATACAGTAGATATACCAAATACTAGATATATGTACACCTTACACGGTAGATACACCAAATACTAGATATATGTACACCTTACACAGTATATATACCAAATACTAGATATATGTACACCTTACACGGTAGATACACCAAATACTAGATATATGTACACCTTACACAGTAGTTACACCAAATACTAGATCTTTGTACACCTTACACAGTAGATACACCAAATACTAGATATATGTACACCTTACACAGTATATATACCAAATACTAGATATATGTACACCTTACACAGTAGATACACCTAATAGTAGATCTTTGTACACCTTACACAGTAGATACACCAAATACTAGATATATGTACACCTTACACAGTATATATACCAAATACTAGATATATGTACACCTTACATGGTAGATACACCAAATACTAGATATATGTACACCTTACACAGTATATATACCAAACACTAGATAGATGTACACCTTACACAGTAGATATACCAAATACTAGATATATGTACACCTTACACAGTATATATACCAAACACTAGATAGATGTACACCTTACACAGTAGATATACCAAATACTAGATATATGTACACCTTACACAGTAGATACACCAAATACTAGATATATGTACACCTTACACAGTATATATACCAAACACGAGATAGATGTACACCTTACACAGTAGATACACCTAATAGTAGATAGATGTACACCTTACACAGTAGATACACCAAATACTAGATATATGTATACCTTACACAGTAGATATCCCAAATACTAGATATACGTACACCTAACACAGTAGTTACACCAAATACTAGATATATGTACACCTTACACAGTAGATACACAAAATACTAGATATATGTACACCTTACACAGTAGATATACCAAATACTAGATATATATACACATAGCACAGTATATATACCAAATACTAGATATATGTACACCATACACAGTTACACAGTAGACACACCAAATACTAGATATATATACACCTTACACAGTAGATACAAAAAATACTAGATATATGTTCACCTTACACAGTAGATATACCAAATACTAGATATAAGTACACCTTACACCGGAGATACACCTAATAGTAGATATATGTACACCTGACACAGTAGATACCCCAAACACTAGATAGATGTACACCTTACACAGTAGATACACCTAATAGTAGATATATGTACACCTTACACAGTAGAAACACGAAATACTATATATATATATATGTACAACTTACACAGTAGATATACCAAAAACTAGATAAGTGTACACCTTACACAGTAGATATACCAAATACTATATATATGTACAAATACTATATATATATGTACAACTTACACAGTAGATATACCAAAAACTAGATAAGTGTACACCTTACACAGTAGATACACAAAATACTAGATATACTTACATCTTACACAGTAGATACACAAAATACTAGATAAGTGTACACCTTACACAATAGATACACAAAATACTAGATATACTTACACCTTACACAGTATATATACCAAATACTAGATATATGTACACCTTACACGGTAGATACACCAAATACTAGATATATGTACACCTTACACAGTAGATACACCAAATACTACATATATGTACACTTTATACAGTAGATATACCAAATACTAGATATATGTACACCTTACACAGTAGATACACCAAATACTAGATATATGTACACTTTACACAGTAGATACACCAAATACTAGATATATGTACACCTTACACAGTAGATACACCAAATACTAGATAAATGTACACTTTACACAGTAGATACACCAAATACTAGATATATGTACACTTTACACAGTAGATACACCAAATACTAGATATATGTACACTACACCTTACACAGTATATATACCAAATACTAGATATATGTACACCTTACACAGTAGATACACCTAATAGTAGATCTTTGTACACCTTACACAGTAGATACACCAAATACTAGATATATGTACACCTTACACAGTATATATATCAAATACTAGATATATGTACACCTTACACGGTAGATACACCAAATACTAGATATATGTACACCTTACACAGTATATATACCAAACACTAGATAGATGTACACCTTACACAGTAGATATACCAAATACTAGATATATGTACACCATACACAGTTACACAGTAGATACACCAAATACTAGATATATATACACCTTACACAGTAGATACAAAAAATACTAGATATATGTTCACCTTACACAGTAGATATACCAAATACTAGATATATGTACACATAGCACAGTACATACACCAACTACTAGATATAAGTACACCTTACACGGGAGATACACCTAATAGTAGATATATGTACACCTTACACAGTAGATACCCCAAACACTAGATAGATGTACACCTTACACAGTAGATACACCTAATAGTAGATATATGTACACCTTACACAGTAGAAACACGAAATACTATATATATATGTACAACTTACACAGTAGATATACCAAATACTAGATATATGTACACCTAACACAGTAGATATACCAAATACTATATATATATATATATATATGTACAACTTACACAGTAGATATACCAAAAACTAGATAAGTGTACACCTTACACAGTAGATACACAAAATACTAGATATACTTACATCTTACACAGTAGATATAACAAATACTAGATATATGTACACATAACACAGCACAAACACCAAATACTAGATATATGTATACCTTACACAGTAGATATCCCAAATACTAGATATATGTATACCTTACACAGTAGATATCCCAAATACTAGATATATGTACACCTTACACAGTAGATACACCAAATACTAGATATATGTACACTTTACACAGTAGATACACCAAATACTAGATATATGTAGACCAAACACAGTAGTTACACCAAATACTAGATAGCTAACACCTGTCTATATCTACCACCTGTCTATAGCTAACACCTGTCTGTATCTATACCACCTGTCTATAGCTAACACCTGTCTATAGCAAACACCTGTCTGTATCTATACCACCTGTCTATATCTACCACCTGTCTATAGGTAACACCTGTCTGTATCTGTACCACCTTTCTATATCTACCACCTGTCCATATCTAAGACACCTGTCTATAGCTAACACCTGTGTATACCTACCACCTGTCTGTATCTACCACCTGTCTATATCTAACACCTGTCTATATCTACCACCTGTCTGTATCTACCACCTGTCTATATCTACCACCTGTCTATATCTACCACCTGTCTGTATCTATCACCTGTCTATATCTACCACCTGTCTATATCTAAATCACCTGTCTGTATCTATACCACCTTTTTTTTTCTCCCACCTTTGCCCATGTAGGATAGACATGTCCCATGTTGAACACCCATGGACGATAAATCTATCCCACATGACTGCACTCGGTGACCTCAGTCGGCTATCACAACTGACTCAAACCGACGAGTAGATGCTTTGTTTGCTGGTTCCGTAATGCGCGACTTTAACATCACAGTAAACATTAACTATAACAATCCTTCTCCAGTGAACACAAATACACGTCGGAGGATCATCTATGACTCTGATTTTGAATGAACACACGCGTGACACTCACACCATTGCAATTTTTCGCGCGCATAAACAATAGACGTCATTATAAACTGGGAAATCCCCTTTTTGTCCATGACATCGCAGCAAGCCTACCCTACCTTAATAAATGATACGGAGTTAAATGTTGTTCAATACAAGTATTTTCCATGTATCTATCGCTAATTAAAATATTTAATTTCCAAAAAATAAATATTTCTAATGGTTATTCATATTGCGTTTGTAGTCTGTCATTTTGCTCTCGCGGAAGAATATAGAATTTTGGAAACGTGAATGGTGACATTCATGCGCCATTCAGACACTTGTACCGTGGGATTTTTTTTTACGTCGTTTCGGAAATAATAGGATGGGAGAAAAATAATCAACCCCTACCCTCAGAGGATGTGACAGAGAAATCTCCAACCCTCGGGGTGATTTTTTTTTGTAGTATAATCCTCGGCAGAGCCTCTGGTAAACAACAACAAAAATCACCCCTCGGATTGGAGATTTCTCTATCACACCCTCAGGGTAGGGGAAGATTCTATTAATCTACCACCTGTCTTTATCTACCACCTGTCTGTATCTATACCACCTGTCTATATTTACCACCTGTCTATATCTACCACCTGTCTATATCTATTACCTGTCTATATCTACCACCTGTCTATATCTATATCATCTATCTATATCTACCACCTGTCTATATCTACCACCTGTTTATATCTACCACCTGTCTATATCTAACACCTGTCTGTATCTACCACCTGTCTATATCTATCACCTGTCTATATCTACCACCTGTCTATATCTACCACCTGTCTATATCTACCACCTGTCTATATCTACCACCTGTCTATATCTACCACCTGTCTTTATTTACCACCTGTCTATATCTATATCATCTATCTATATCTGCCACCTGTCTATATCTACCACCTGTCTATATCTACCACCTGTCTTTATCTACCACCTGTCTATATCTACCACCTGTATATAACTACCAGCTGTCTATAACTACCACCTGTCTATATCTATCATATGTCTTTACAACCTGTCTATATCTACCACCTGTCTATATCTATCACCTGTGTATATCTACCACCTGTCTATAACTACCACCTCTCTCTATCCACCACGTGTCTATATATCTACCACCTGTCTATATTGATCACCTGTCTATATCTGCTACTTGTCCATATCTACCACCTGTCTATATCTTCCACCTGTCTATATCTACCACCTGTCTTTATTTACCACCTGTCTATATCTACCACCTGTATAAATCTACCACCTGTCTATATCTACCATCTGTCTCTATCCACCACATGTCTATATATCTACCACCTGTCTATATCTACCACCTGTCTATATCTATCATATGTCTTTACAACCTGTCTATATCGTTCACCTGTCTATATATGTCTCCTGTCTATATCTACCACCTGTCTATATCTACCACCTGTCTATATCTACCACCTGTCTTTATCTACCACCTGTCTATAACTACCAGCTGTCTATAACTACCACCTGTCTCTATCCACCACATGTCTATATATCTCCCACCTGTCTATATCTACCACCTGTCTATATCTATCATATGTCTTTACAACCTGTCTATATCTACCACCTGTCTATATCTATCACCTGTGTATAACTACCACCTGTCTATATACATATCACCTGTCTATATATGCCACCTGTCTATAACTACCACCTCTCTCTATCCACCACGTGTCTATATATCTACCACCTGTCTATATTGATCACCTGTCTATATCTGCTACTTGTCTATATCTATCACCTGTCTATATCTACCACCTGTCTATATTGATCACCTGTCTATATCTGCCACCTGTCTATAACTATCACCTGTCTATATCTACCACCTGTCTATATCTACCACCTGTCTATATCTACCACCTGTCTATATCTATCACATGTCTATATCTAACACCTGTCTATATCTACCACCTGTCTATATTTACCACCTGTATATAACTACCACCTGTCTCTATCCACCACATGTCTATATATCTACCACCTGTCTATATCTACCACCTGTCTATATCTATCACCTGTCTATATCTACCACCTGTCTATATCTATCACATGTCTATATCTAACACCTGTCTATATCTACCACCTGTCTATATTTACCACCTGTATATAACTACCACCTGTCTCTATCCACCACATGTCTATATATCTACCACCTGTCTATATCTACCACCTGTCTATATCTATCACCTGTGTATAACTACCACTTGTCTATATACATATCACCTGTCTATATCTACCACCTGTCTTTATCTACCACCTGTATATATCTATCACCTGTCTATATCCACCACCTGTCTATATATACCATCTGTCTATATGTACCACATGTCTATATATCTACCACCTGTCTATGTCTACCACCTGTCTATATCTACCATCTGTCTATATGTACCACATGTCTATATATCTACCACCTGTCTATATCTACCACCTGTCTATATCTACCACCTGTCTATATCTACCACCTGTCTATATCTACCACCTGTCTGTATCTATCACCTGTCTATATCTACCACCTGTCTATATCCATATCACCTGTCTATATCTGCCACCTGTCTTTATCTACCACCTGTCTATATGTTCCACCTGTCTATATCTACCACCTGTCTATATCTACCACCTGTCTATATCCATATCACCAGTCTATATCTGCCACCTGTCTTTATCTACCACCTGTCTATATATACCACCTGTCTATATCTATCACCTGTCTATATCTACCACATATCTATAGCTTTCTCCTGTCTACATCTATAACCTGTCTATATCTACCACCTGTCTACATCTATCACCTGTCTATCTCTACCAACTGTCTATATCTGCCACCTGTCTATATCTACAACCTGTATATATCTACCACTTGTCTATAACTACCACCTGTCTATATCTACCACCTGTGTGTATCTACCACCTGTCTATATCTGCCTCCTGTCTATATCTACCACCTGTCTATATCTACCATCTTTCTATATCTACCACCTGTTTATATCTATCACCTGTCTATAGCTATCACCTGTCTATATCTACTACCTGACTATATCTACCACTTGTCTGTATCTACTACATGACTATATCTACCACCTGTCTGTATCTACCACCTGTCTATAAATCTACCACCTGTCTATATCTACCACCTGTCTGTATCTACCACCTGTCTATATATCTACCACCTGTCTATATCTAAAACCTGTCTATATCTGTCACCTATCTTTATCTACCACCTGTCTATTACTACCACCCATCTATGTCTATCACTTATCTATATGTATCACCTGTCTGTTACTACCACCTGTCTATATCTACCACCTATCTATGTCTATCACCTGTCTATACTCTCACCTATCTATATATATTAACTGGCTATACATATTACCTGTCGATAAATACTAAGGATATTTGCTTACATTGTTGACAAAAGATAGATTACGGCTAGTATTTTACCAGGGTTACACTAACATACTGGGAAGGTGAGAAAGTCACAGAAAGTTACATGGGAGCCAATCATTTGCAATATCCCCGAGGGAGCCTACCTACATCGAGACAACTTCAAAAAGCATTCCCGGGAGTCTGTCTACACGAGAACAATTCGTATAGATATCCCCTCCTCCGCGGGGAGTCGGTCTCTCCGATACAGTGATACAGAACACATTGCTTCGGCTGTCAACACATATCTACACAAATCGATTTTCTTTTCAAGTCGTTTCAGCTACTTCTAACATTATGATATAATAAAAAATGTTCATTATTCTATTGTTCCGAACGGTGTTGCTATATATGCACCATTTCGATGTAATAAAAAGATTCATTATTCCAATGTTCCGAATGACGAAGTTGTCCGATCTTGTCCATTGCATGAGCATTCTGAACGGCTCAATCAGTAACATACCAGATATAATTTGTAGCGTCCAAGACGCCTCTTTGTTATGAAAGAAACGTTCACATCAATGAATGCGAACCAATTTCGCCGCCAGACGTTTTTCTGCCTCACCGAGTTCTATTCAACACAATCTACCACAACGATTCACTTTTCATCGACAATCCGAAATAAAGAGTTATTATCGATAGAAAATCCAAAATTTCTCTGCGAAAAAAATGAAAAAAAGAACCAGGCAGATAGTTAAAAATGAGAGATAATGAAAATAAATAAATATTGAACAGATATAACTTCACGATATTGACTTACACGATGATACTATCTGTCCTAATTTCATTTTCAAATACGTTTCACAATAAAACGCTGTTGAGGTAAGCTGTTATATTCAGCAAAACGCTCTGTAAGATCTGTAGTCGTACGCATTAAAATGTTTTTGTGGGATCTGTAATCATACGCAAGTAAACACTTTGTAAGGTCTGTAGTCATACTCAATAAAACGGTTTGTGAGGTCTATGTTCATACTCATTAAAAAGCTCTCTGATGTTTGAAGTCATACTCAATCAAACGCTTTGTGGGGTCTGTAGTAAAAACACATGAAAACGTTCTGTGATGTCTGTAGTCACACTCATTAAATCGCTTTGTGAGGTGTGTAGTCATATTCATTAAAACGCTCTGTGATGCCTATAGTCATACTCAATAAAACACTCTGCAAGATCTGTACTCATACTCAATAAAACTCTTTGTGATATATGTAGTCATACCCAATAAAACGCTTTATGATGTCTGTAGTCAAACTCATTAAAACGCTTTGTGATATCTGTAGTCATACTCAATAAAACGCTTTGCGAGATCTGTAGTCATATTCAATAAAACGCTTTGCGAGATCTATAGTCATACTCAATAAAACGCTTTTGAGATCTTTAGTCATACTCAATAAAACGCTTTGTAATATCTTTAGTCATACTCAATAAAACGTTTTGTGAGATCTTTAGTCATACTCAATAAAACGCTTTGTGATATCTGTAGTCAAACTCAGTATATCGCCTCAGTATAGACCAACCAACGAAGTACATGTGTCTAAAATACTGAATGTCACTACAGATCTTACGGTCTTGTGTACGTGTGTGTGAGGTAAGAGTACGCGCATTTGTTAAAACACCTCACTTCCGCCTGGAACAGTTAAAGCAATTAGAGTGTAATATGGTGAACACATTATTGAGCGTTAAAGGGATGTGATTACTGGCTAAGAAAAGCTAAATTATTTATCTCTTAAACAGTTCCTAAGTCAATTGTATAATTACGTTAAGGATATTTTGTTTTAAGAAGTCGATAACATATATAAGACAACACACTTAAGTAATTTTTAACAGTATTTTTATAACCGAGCCTCATATTGTACAAGCTTTTTCAGTTTTAACAGACTGAACAATTCTAACTTTTGAACGAGTGAAAAAGTGTCGCGTCTTCTAATAAAGATAATCATTTTACAAAATCAAGTTGAGAATTTCAATTAGATAAATAAATTTTATTTTACGTTTGTCATTAAAAAAGTAATGGTGATCAGTGCTTTTCATCTATCGTTACGAACAGAAGGATTTTTTTTTTTTTGTTTTTGTTTTTGTTTTATTTTCAAAATTCATTTTGTACACATATATGTATATTATGCAAATGACCAAATAAAATCTAAGTAATACTGATATCATAAACGGCAGAAAAGATTTTACTGTGATTGATGTGAATTCTGAATGCTGTAAACTCAATACAAAATAAAGTGTGTTAAATATGAATTAAAACTGAAAAATGTACGATTTACAAGAGACAACGACATTATTTGAAATTATGCATCAAATAGTCATTATATAACAAAGATTAGATATTCTTCGTCAATTGACATTTGCTTAGACAGTTGTGATGTGGTGATGTTGACGTTAAAAAAAAACACGTAGATGGTGTAATGGGTATAATTTTACAGTCACATCACTAATGTCTTGGTCAAAGTATCAATAAAACACCAGGACGCTCTGGTCCGTCACGTGCCGTCCGTCGATCGTTTACCTATCACATTTCAGCATATTTCCAGTTTGATAATTTTATGAATGAAATTTTATGAGTGAAATTTTAGGACCAGGGGGAAAATAGCTCAGATGACAATGAAATAGTGAAAGTAGCGCCATAAAACAAAAAAGCGAGATTCGTTTGTCCAAAAAATAAATAAGAATATACATGATGCTACTTATCTTCGTGTGAATTATCGAAGTGACTATATAACAACTGATCTGAGTAAATCTTGTCTAAATCAGATTATCTGGTCACATGGTTTACTTGCCGAGATATACACTATTTAAATTCCGATCCAGATTGTTTAGAGTTACCTCCCTTCAATACAAGTTAACTGAACGTTTCATGTATATTGAATACTATTAAATCGTTCATGAGGAGTTGAGTTTGAAGAAAATCGATATTGTCAGAATATACTATTAATCTTTATAAATGGATATCGATATGATTTCTGTATGTAAGTTTCAAGATGTTTCATTGTAGTTGAATAAACTGTCATCTACAAAACTTTCTAAATTATGGAATTATTCCCCACTTGCGATGATATATCAGACGAAATTTGGTTGAAATATATACAGGCATTAAGAAGGAGTCGTATCTAAAAGCAAACTATTGTCCAATATTTGGGACCCCGCTCCTAAGGTCGTTTGGTCGAACATCTTTCTGAGGTTAAGAATCCGAGCCCTAATGATACTTCAGACAAAATTTGAATAAAATATATTCAAGTATTATGGAAGATGTTTGTTTTGAAGCGAAGTATAGTCTAACTTCGATTTTTGGTCTCCAACCTAAGTCTCTAAGCGTCGCATACACTTTTTGAACGTAAGAAATTATTCTGACCTGCAACGATGTTTCTGACCAAATTTCCTTGAAATTTACCGAGATATTAAGATGAAGAAGCGTTTTGAAGCAAACTATTGCCCAACTTCCCCATGTGAGGCCCTGGTCCTAAGTCCCCAGTGGTCAAATCAAATTTAGAATTAATTGTCCAACCCAACATTCAAGCATTAAAAAATGTGTATATTATGAAGCTAAGTATTGTCTAACTTCCATGTTGTTGTCCCATCACTAGGTCCCTAGAGTTCGAATAATCCCCGCCCCAATGATATCACAGACCAAATTAGGTTGAAATCCGTCGAGGCGTTCATCAGGAGTAGTGTTTTAACGGAAAAGTTTAAGGATGGCGGACGACGCACGATAGCAATGGTTGATCCTTCGGGTCTGATGACCTTTAACTACAACAAAAAGAAAAGAAAAAAAAAACGCCAAAAATTCCAGTAATCATTTACTGGTAACATTCGTTCCTTATTCGGGTAAGATATTTTCGAGAGGTTATTATACTCTCCCCAGTCAAACTACTCAGACCTCACGTCCCGTGAACTACAGGAAAACTATTTTCACACTAAATTAAGCTCATCGGAGTTGATGTAGTGTATATCCGAGAGCGGTAATCAAGTGAACGGACATACACTGCATCGACAGAGAATGAAAGAATGAATGACAGTCGCTTTAGACAAGTAGGACTCCGCTCGGGTTGAAAATTTTGATGATCCGGTTGATAATTTAACACAAATTCGTTAACCCTCTAAATGAAGTGTTCCGTGTAACGAAGAGATCGACACAAGCAAAAAGCCTTGATTAAAATTCCAGATTTACGTTCTCCTTTCTAGGCACGATTGAGTAATTCAGTGGCGAGAAATTGTGTGCTAGAGTCTGAACCAAAAATACACCCGTTTATATGTGAGGTATGGTGTGTTAGACGGCGTCTGAACGTAAGATACACCAGTTTTTGACTGAGTGCAACATAAGTACACACTAGTGTATGTCATGTACACATACTATCACCAGCGTACAATTAAGGACTCATGTTAGGTGAAGTCAGAACAGTTTATAGTAACACCACAGTACACTTTATCGACATACGCGAAGATACACTATATGAAACACGATACATCGGGGTTCGGAGAAGAATATTTGAGTACACCTTGAAGCATACCTTAGTACAAGGGAACACCGAGAGGTATACAAGAGAACGCCTAAATACACTTTGCAATACACAAGTAAAACCCAAGTATGATGGAGTACAACTCAGTATATCTAAGTATGAGGGAGTACACCTCAGTATACCTAGGTATGATGGAGTACACCTCAGTATACCTAAGTATGATGGAGTACACCTCAGTATACCTAAGTATGATGGAGTACACTTCAATATACCTAAGTATGACGGAGTACACATCAGTATATCTAAGTATGATGGAATACACCTCAATATGATGGAGTACACCTCAGTTTACCTAAGTATGATGGAGTACACCTCAGTTTACCTAAGTATGATGGAGTACACCTCAGTATACCTAAGTATGACGGAGTACACATCAGTATACTTAAGTATGACGGAGTATACCTCAGTATACCTAAGTATGACGGAGTACACCTCAGTTTACCTAAGTATGATGGTACCTAAGTATGATGGAGTACACCTCAGTATACCTAAGTATGACGGAGTACACCTCAGTATACCTAAGTATGATGGAGTAAACCTTAGTTTACCTTAGTATGATGGAGTACACCTCAGTATACCTAAGTATGACGGAGTACACCTCAGTTTACCTAAGTATGATGGAGTACACCTCAGTATACCTAAGTATGACGGAGTACACCTCAGTTTACCTAAGTATGATGGAGTACACCTCAATATACCTAAGTATGACGGAGTACACCTCAATATGATGGAGTACACCTCAGTATACCTACGTATGACGGAGTACACATCAGTATACCTAAGTATGATGGAATACACCTCAGTTTACCTAAGTATGAAGGAGTACACCTCAGTTTACCTACGTATGACGGAGTACACCTCAGTATACCTAAGTATGATGGAGTACACCTCAGTATACCTAAGTATGACGGAGTACACTTCAGTATACCTAAGTATGACGGAGTACACCTCAGTATACCTAAGTATGACGGAGTACACTTCAATATACCTAAGTATGACGGAGTACACCTCAGTATACCTAAGTATGACGGAGTACACTTCAGTATACCTAAGTATGATGGAGTACACCTCAGTATACCTAAGTATGATGGAGTACGACGTTTTCTGTAACGGATACAGATAAGTGTAATGCAGTACACTTCACAATACCTATGTACACTGGAGAACATCTGATTAAGCGGAAGTACATCTAAGTACGCCTCAGTATACTGAAGTGCACATATGAACACTGGTGTACACTGGAACACACCTCAGTACGCTGCAGTGTACATATTAACACTGGTGTACACTGGAACACACCTCAGTACGCTGCAGTGTACATATTAACACTGGTGTACACTGCAACACACCTTAGTACGCTGCAGTGCACATATTTACACTGGTGTACACTGCAACACACCTCAGTACACTGCAGTGCACATAGTAACACTGACGTACACTGCAACACACCTCAGTACACTGCAGTGCACATATTTACACTGGCGTACACTGCAACACACCTCAGTACACTGCAGTGCACATATTAACACTGGCGTACACTAGAACAAACCTCAGTACACTGCAGTGCACATCTGACCACTGGCGTAAACTGGAACACACCTCAGTACACTGCAGTGCACATCTGAACACTGGCGTACACTAGAACACACCTCAGTACACTGCAGTGCACATATTTACACTGGTGTACACTGGAACACACAGTACACTTCAGTGCACATCTGAACACTGGCGTACACTGGAACAAACCTCAGTACACTGCAGTGCACATCTGAACACTGGTGTACACTGGAACACACCTCAGTACACTGCAGTGCACATCTGAACACTGGCGTACACTGGACCAAACCTCAGTACACTGCAGTGCACATCTGAACACTGGCGTACACTGGAACAAACCTCAGTACACTGCAGTGCACATCTGAACACTGGCGTACACTGGAATACACCTCAGTACACTGCAGTGCACATCTGAACACTGGCGTACACTGGAACAAACCCAAGTACACTGCAGTGCACATCTGAACACTGGCGTACACTGGAACAAACTTTAGTACACTGCAGTGCACATCTGAACACTGGCGTACACTGGAACAAACCTCAGTACACTGCAATGCACATATTAACACTGGTGTACACTGGAACAAACCTCAGTACACTGCAGTGCACATATTAACACTGGTGTACACTAGAACAAACCTCAGTACACTGCAGTGCACATATTAACACTGGCGTACACTAGAACAAACCTCAGTACACTGCAGTGCACATCTGAACACTGGCGTACACTGGAACAAACCTTATTAGACACGAGTACTACTTAGTACAATATTGACATTGATCCACCGATGTGTTTATTGACGGAGTGACTGACACTTCTCGGAAGCTCTGTCGCTCATAAAGTCTTCATTAGGCACTCTATGTACCAATCAAGCTGCTAATTATATCAAAACAACATTTGGTAACACCGTTAGAATGTTCACACGAGCTCACGTGCCACAGCAGTGCTGTCAGGTGTAACATAGTATGCTGAAACGGGATCGTTTATCATTTCCGGACTATTTTTCGGTTCATGAATTTCGCACAGAGATTGGTTTTCTCAAATCTATGTGTATCTCTACCAATAAACACTTTTAAAAAGCCAAACAGTAAAACATTTCAAAAGTGGAAAAAATTATAACAGTACACTTTAAAGATATTGTTCAAAAAATACACAATTTATTTATAACTTTCGTTACAAATTTAGAATTAGATACAGTAGAGCCAGATAATGAATTGAACTGCATCATACAGCAGTTTTGTCATTTAGAACTCGTCAGTGATACTACATCATACAGCAGTTTTGTCATTTAGAACTCGTCAGTGATGTTGGCGACTAAGGAAAACCTCCACGGACTAAATAATTATATCGAAATCCAAATTGGAAGGCGATCTAGGCCTCAAAATTTGATAAATTTTACAATTTTCAGATAATTGTTTATTTCAAATAAAGATCAAATAGATGTGTATATTTTGAAGCGTGTTACCATTCGAATGAATTATAACGAACCCACGATATATTGCCGGTAAAGTGAATGAAGCTGTGAGAAATGAAATCTGCACACTAAGCCTTGATTACTTCGTGACAGAGCGACAGTTGTGTCTCATTACAGTTATTTATAAGTTTTCACAATCAATCATATTAATTTCCGTGGTTTCGTGTCTACTTAAGGGGGCTCGCGACAGTTTTAAAAGTTTTCATCGCCTTTAAACTCTTAATTAATGAATGAAGAATGTTTCAGATACGCCTTTTTTTAAAGAAAAGTGATGATATTATTTATAATTCTAAGTTAATGTTGTAGTGATGACTTTATGCTATGAAATAAATGAAAAAGATGAAAATAAGCGAAATTGTTATTGAACTTTCTGTGATGTTTTATTCCTCTTACATGTAACTGCCTTAAATTTGTGATTTGCTTACTGTAAAATTATATATTTTCGTGGGGTTCAAATTTCGTGGTACCCAAAAATAAATTTTCTTGTCACTTGATTTCGTGGACAAATCTTACTCATAAAATCCGTCTTTGCTATAACCCATGTCAACTTTTATCTGGTAATCATTTGTGGCCATGTATATTTGTGGATTTAGAGTACCTAGGAATTCAGCGAAAATAATTTCCCCACGAAATTTTAATGATTTATGTATTAGCAACAAATACCCTGTTAATACGCAATTAATATCCGAAAATTGAAGAAAAATGTTGATAAAAATATTGATATTGAATTGTGGTAGATATTATTATCTGTATTCTGTTGTTATGTAGTAAATCACGATTTTGTTTGTTCCATTTAATGGTAAGTCTTAACACAAATGAACGCAAAAAAAAAAAAAAAAGAATGCTCAAAGGCAAGTAACTGATCAGCTGATTTTCATAACGTGTTATCTAATTACTAAAATGGACGAAAGCTCCTAAGGGGGATATTGTGATAGTAAAAATGTTTTATAACCTAGCGATAAAGCAATAGAAAGTATCCGCTATTTTAGAAAAGATAGTTGCTGTATGTTTAGATAATGGTAAAGTCCGAGACTATCACTGGGACGTTCGGATAAGGAAAACCCCGGTTAACCAATAACCTACTTAGATAGATATGTACAAATTGCAGTCAACACGAAATCAGATCTTTTTCTGATAGAATTTAATTTGTGTTGTAGAATGGACAGAAAGCTTTATTTGGGTGTCGGATACAGAAATAGCTCCTTTCTTGGTTACTATTTAGGAGACAGCGCTGGCTGGCGATAATAAGGTTAAAATGGATGCGTATTTAAGTCCGGGAAGCTTGATGGGGTAGTCTACATATAGCAAACAACAAACCTCGATAAATTTATACAGAATAAATACTCGATTTACTATCCCTCGTTTATATACAGTAAAACCTTTATATAATGTCCCTCGTTTACATACAGTAAAACCTCGATATAATGTCCCTCGATTGTATACAGTAAAACCTTGATATAATGTCCCTCGTTTATATACAGTAAAACCTCGATATAATGTCCCTTGATTACATACAGTAAAACCTCGATATAATGTCCCTCATTTTTATACAGTAAAACTTTGATATAGTGTCCCTCGTTTATATACAGTAAAACCTTGATATAATGTCCCTTGATTACATACAGTAAAACCTTGATATAATGTCCCTCGTTTATATACAGTAAAACTTTGATATAGTGTCCCTCGTTTATATACAGTAAAACCTTGATATAATGTCCCTCGTTTATATACAGTAAAACCTATATATAATATCCCTCGTTTATATACAGTAAAACCTTGATATAATGTCCCTCGCTTATATACAGTAAAACCTTGATATAATGGCCCTGGTTTATATACAGTAAAACCTATATATAATATCCCTCGTTTATATACAGTAAAACCTTGATATAATGTCCCTCGCTTATATACAGTAAAACCTTGATATAGTGTCCCTCGTTTATATACAGTAAAACCTTGATATAATGTCCCTTGATTACATACAGTAAAACCTTGATATAATGTCCCTCGTTTATATACAGTAAAACCTTGATATAATGTCCCTCGTTTATATACAGTAAAACCTTGATATAATGTCCCTCGTTTATATACAGTAAAACCTTGATATAATGTCCCTCGTTTATATACAGTAAAACCTTGATATAATGTCCCTCGTTTATATACAGTAAAACCTATATATAATATCCCTCGTTTATATACAGTAAAACCTTGATATAATGTCCCTCGTTTATATACAGTAAAACCTATATATAATATCCCTCGTTTATATACAGTAAAACCTTGATATAATGTCCCTCGCTTATATACAGTAAAACCTTGATATAATGATATACAGTAAAACCTTGATATAGTGTCCCTCGTTTATATACAGTAAAACCTTGATATAATGTCCCTCATTTTTATACAGTAAATCTTTGATATAGTGTCCCTCGTTTATATACAGTAAAACCTTGATATAATGTCCCTTGATTACATACAGTAAAACCTTGATATACTGTCCCTCATTTTTATACAGTAAATCTTTGATATAGTGTCCCTCGTTTATATACAGTAAAACCTTGATATAATGGCCCTCGTTTATATACAGTAAAACCTTGATATAATGTCCCTCGTTTATATACAGTAAAACCTTGATATAGTGTCCCTCGTTTATATACAGTAAAACCTTGATATAGTGTCCCTCGTTTATATACAGTAAAACCTTGATATAATGTCCCTCGTTTATATACAGTAAAACCTTGATATAATGTCCCTCGTTTATATACAGTAAAACCTTGATATAGTGTCCCTCGTTTATATAGAGTAAAACCTCGATATAATGTCCCTCGATTGTATACAGTAAAACCTTGATATAGTGTCCCTCGTTTATATACAGTAAAACCTTGATATAATGTCCCTCGTTTATATACAGTAAAACCTTGATATAATGTCCCTCGTTTATATACAGTAAAACCTTGATATAATGTCCCTTGATTACATACAGTAAAACCTTGATATAGTGTCCCTCGTTTATATAGAGTAAAACCTCGATATAATGTCCCTCGTTTATATACAGTAAAACCTTGATATAATGTCCCTCGTTTATATACAGTAAAACCTTGATATAATGTCCCTTGATTACATACAGTAAAACCTTGATATAGTGTCCCTCGTTTATATAGAGTAAAACCTCGATATAATGTCCCTCGTTTATATACAGTAAAACCTTGATATAATATCCCTCGTTTATATAGAGTAAAACCTATATATAATATCCCTCGTTTATATAGAGTAAAACCTATATATAATATCCCTCGTTTATATACAGTAAAACCTATATATAATATCCCTCGTTTATATACAGTAAAACCTTGATATAGTGTCCCTCGTTTATATGCAGTAAAACATCGATATAATGTCCCTCGTTTATATACAGTAAAACCTCGATATAATGTCCCTTGATTACATACAGTAAAACTTCGATATAATGTCCCTTGATTACATACAGTAAAACCTCGATATACTGTCCCTCATTTTTATACAGTAAAACATTTGATAGAGTGTCCCTCGTTTATATAGAGTAAAACCTCGATATAATGTCCCTCGTTTATATACAGTAAAATATTTGATAGAGTGTCCCTTGATTACATACAGTAAAACCTCGATATACTGTCCCTCATTTATATACAGTAAAACCTCGATATAACGTCCCTCGATTACATACAGTAAAATCTCGATATAATATTCCCAATTTGTAGATATTAAAACCTCTATGTAATGTTTCCCGTTTACAAACATTAAAACTTCTATATAATTTCTCTCATTTTCTAAAGTGCAACTTTGATCATTCGATCCTCGTTTATACAGTGCAACTTGATGTTATAGACCTCGTTTACATACATTAAAATAATGTCCCCGGTTTATCTTCATTTGTCATTAAAGTATCCCGATGTTCCGTTTTCGTCTACAATGATTACGCATGAATACCCCAAATGCACACCGATAAACACATAAACACACGCTTAACACACGACTACAATATATCCTCATCAACGTTGCGTGTCTCATTTTCAAGTTGATTTCGAACTAGCAGTTTCGCCAATCTCTTGAAATAGGTATGCACATAATAGGTTACGAATGCGCAACATCGTGCAATACATTTTGTGTAGATTTATCATAGATCTGGCATGACAAGTCTAGGTTAATGACATTCCGAATGCTCCGTTGAGACGGTTGTGTCGAGGCATTCCGAATGTTCCCTAGAGACAAGCGTGTCTGGGCAACATTGATCAAACTGCATGTGTCCTGCATGTTGTTTTCTCATTAAGTAAGACACGGAACATCTACTATGGAAAAGTTGTCCCCGAGAGATCGGCAGGGAATGTAATGTTACGTAAAACTAGATCTTAGATAAATTTTAGCTAACCGTTCCGTCATACTTTTTTTCCTCGTTAAAAGTACAATATTAATGTATCAGAACATGATTAAACCGGATCCCTCTTAAACAAGGTTTTGATTATACTAGCCTCGTTTTACCGGTCATAATAATATGAACCGCATTATCCGAATCCTGGCTTTATCCGGATAATTTCGTCCGGATCTCGTTTCAAATTTAATATGTGAATTCAAGTTAACATTTTATCCGGAACCTCATTTTCCGGATCATCTTGACCAGAATGATTTCGTGTGGATATCTTTGTCCGTAATTTTAATGTGAATCTCTTCATTTAGATCCTTTTATCCGGATATTCAGTTTCCGGACCTTTGGTTACCGAATTAATTTATCATGATCCACGTTTTCAGCAGTATCTGTTTTATAATCGTTATAATTTTGATATTCTTTTTTCGTTACAATCCTTATTCGGATCATTGTATGAAAACCGATCAATCAAACCGCTTTATCCGAACCCTGGCCGGTGATCTTGGCATATAGGTTAAGCGTTGTCTGTGTGTCACAGATCACTGCGTACGCGTCACTCCTTCTATCTAGAATGAATGTATTCTGATTTGTATCACTGTACTCGCTAGTCTCTGCCATCATTTTCGTATTCAAATGGTATTGTGGTGCCATATTGTGTTTCTTGTGATGGCTGTGGGTTTTCTGACAGTTTCAATCACCGCGTGGGGATCTCTGTGGCAGGATTTTAGAATTAATGCTACGTTGATCCTGCTATAATGGGTGTGATGTCGATACGCTTAATCCAATAAGAGTCGGGCAAGTAGTACTAAACATACCGCAATGTTCTCTACATCATCCCATTCTGTATTACAAGCGTCTGATTCACGCTGACTTAATCTCTCTCAGTGGGGGTCTTTGTTGCTGACGTGCTTGACATTTTTGAAGTCTATGAGATGAATCTGCCTATTCGAGTTTATCACACGTGCAGGAATTGAACTTACGACTTCAACAAACAACCTATTTACCCACCGGTGTCTCAGAATATCGCATTCTGAAACGAAATACAAGAAATGTGATCAGAATCTCCACACGTATTCATAAATAATGTTTTACACTCAATGTTGAAATAAAAATAATCTAGTTTCAATATTTTCAGAGTAGTCTATAACAGTCTGAGGCTGGTGCCGAGTTCAAATCCTCGGGATAGGAAATAGCCTTAACTTGGGTTGCAAATCTGTTGTCAAACATTTTAGTTAGTACAGATGTCCCTAACGAAAGTAACGCAGATACGAAATGATTGTGATAGAGTTTTCAAAGCTGTTCTACACTGGAACGAAATGTCTTATGCTAAATTGACGTTTTTGTATTTTTATAAGAAATTCAGAATATGAATTCAGGTGTGGCCTATTGGTTTCTGTTCGTGATTTCTTCCGTTATTAACATAATACATACATATGTATATGTGTGCGGTAACACATATACATATGTTAAACCAGGGTTATAGAAAATACAGGCAATATTTCGATACTAGCAGCCCTGTCAGACTTCTCTAAATTGAAATTGCAAAACTGCAAAAGATTTAAAAAATAAACTGTATTGTTGCTTTTTATATAGTTTCCCTGCAAAGAATTTCATATATTCTGTAATTTTCAGCTATGATTCCGATAAGAACTGCCTTTTTAATCACATCGATTTTGGACGAATAATAATAAACATTGATACTTTTTCTGTGATTCCGTAATGTCTGTTTTTAATAACATCGATTTTGGACAAATAATGATCAATGTTGATACTTTTTCTGTGAATTTCAGCCATGATTCCATTTTATCTGTTTTTAATAACATTGATTTTGGACAAATAATCGCCAACGATGAGACGGCAATCGGATTACGTTTCAGTTAACAAACAAAGCAATCATGGAGTAGTTATCTTATCACAATTCGAACCCCTAGGTCGACAAGCACCTCCCCGACATGGCGACTTCTCGTTATTAGTGTACTGTTATTGCAACACTTCGATGTTTTAATCTTGTAAACGCCATTTCATTGAAGGGGAGCCACTTGAAATGGCCAACTCGGCGAATGTTTTCAAAATGAATATTCCCCGCAGTCTCTGAAATGACTTCCGAATATTTCAAGAGTAGTCTTGAGTTGTTATAATCGGTTTCTCTGTATCAGTGGTGTTAAATCTTCTCCAATGGTACTAAAGTGGAGTCAGATCAAATGACTATCAGTTATAATACGTTAAATTGACTTCCACACGAAGGCTTAGAAGTTCATAGTTTATTCACTGTCATACAGATGTTCGGTCAGAATCCTGCATTATACAAAAGCTTGAGAAAACATGGCGATTTTTATTTTGAACGTAGTCAGATTTCACAGTGTTCCAAGTCTCAAGACAAGAACGCTTCATATCCCATACAAAGTCACAACAACGCTTTTAGTTGATACAGTATCAAAGAGACGCTTATGTATTTAATGCTGGGTAACCACTCTAGGTGAAGTGACGAGGATGGTAACATGTATCACACCAATCTTTTCCAGAGTTGTTGTTCCTTAACAATCACATATGTAGGGTACCTCAATGCACTCTGGGAAAGATTGGTGCCATATGGGATGGATGGAAAGCGCTTAGAACACGTGACGTCGTGAAAACATCTTAAGCTTGCACAAGTACTACAACAAAGTCATAAACACTAAAACTACATACGTTACATAAAAAGTGGTCACTCAAACGCTTACATCATTCACACCTCAAAGTCATGACAACGCTTCACACCTATACATGTACACAATGTACAAGAAAGTCACATACAGTCAAGAAAACGCTTAAAACATATTTCATAAATAGTCTTAAAAAGTCCAATCAAGCCTCATATATAAAGTGATGAAAACTTAAGTACATCAATACTTTTCACAAAGTCACGAAGGCTAGCATGCCCCCATTATCCCCGCGGGAACGTGCTGCTTGAAATCGGGAGCATGTTTACACACGAAGACGTGCTATAAACCGTAACATGAGATAGCCATTTACAGGGGTTGAGTTACCTCGACATTAGCTTATCAAGGTAATAAGTCTATCTTATTTTACTGGGAAATTATGAGGCAAAAATTGACCAATAAACTACCGAAATTATCACTAAAACAGACGTAAACCCGATCTACTTATCACTTTTATCATGTAAACGCCCGCATCCAATTTGTGAAAAAAGTTAATAGGAGAAAAAATGAAATTTCTCGAATTCTTCAGTAAACACTCCGATAACATCAAAATAATGGCAGGTTTTTGGAACTATAAAGATATTTCATAAATCGCTCACAGTGCATCAAAGTGTCGTTCAGAGGCCGTAGCCTAGTTTCATTTCTGGAGTAAGTGTCCTCTGTAGAGGTCATAGTCTACTGTTACTTCTGAAGTAAGTGTCCTCTGTAGAGGTCATAGTCTACTGTTACTTCTGAAGTAAGCGTCCTCTGTTACGGCCGTAGTCTACTCTAACTTCTGAAGTAAGTGTCCTCTGTAGAGGTCATAGTCTACTGTTACTTCTGAAGTAAGTGTCCTCTGTAGAGGTCATAGTCTACTCTAACTTCTGAAGTAAGTGTCCTCTGTAGCGGCCGTAGTCTACTCTTACTTCTGAAGTAAGTGTCCTCTGTAGCGGCCGTAGTCTACTCTTACTTCTGAAGTAAGTGTCCTCTGTAGAGGTCATTGTCTACTGTTACTTCTGAAGTAAGTGTCCTCTGTAGCGGCCGTAGTCTACTCTTACTTCCGTAGTAAGTGTCCTCTGTAGCGGTCGTAGTCTACTCTTACTTCTGAAGTAAGTGTCCTCTGTAGCGGCCGTAGTCTACTCTTACTTCCGTAGTAAGTGTCCTCTGTAGAGGTCATTGTCTACTGTTACTTCTGAAGTAAGCGTACTCTGTAGCGGCCGTAGTCTACTGTTACTTCTGAAGTAAGCGTCCTCTGTTACGGCCGTAGTCTACTCTAACTTCTGAAGTAAGTGTCCTCTGTAGAGGTCATTGTCTACTGTTACTTCTGAAGTAAGTGTCCTCTGTAGCGGCCGTAGTCTACTCTTACTTCTGTAGTAAGTGTCCTCTGTAGCGGTCTTAGTCTACTCTTACTTCTGAAGTAACAGTCCTCTGTAGCGGCCGTAGTCTACTCTTACTTCTGAAGTAACAGTCCTCTGTAGCGGCCGTAGTCTACTCATACTTCTGTAGTAAGTGTCCTCTGTAGCGGCCGTAGTCTACTCATACTGCTGAAGTAAGTGTCCTCTGTAGTTCTCGTAGTCTACTCTTACTTCTGAAGGAAGTGTCCTTTGTAGTGGCCGTAGTCTACTCTCACTTCTGATGTAAATGTCCTCTGTAGCGGCTGTAGTCTACTCTTACTTCTGAAGTAAGTGTCCTCTGTAGCGGCCGTAGTCTACTCTTACTTCTGTAGTAAGTGTCCTCTGTAGCGGCCGTAGTCTACTCTTACTTCTGAAGTAAGTGTCCTCTGTAGCGGCCGTAGTCTACTCTTACTTCTGAAGTAAGTGTCCTCTGTAGCGGCCGTAGTCTACTCTTACTTCTGAAGTAAGTGTCCTCTGTAGCGGCCGTAGTCTACTCATACTTCTGTAGTAAGTGTCCTCTGTAGCGGCCGTAGTCTACTCTTACTTCTGAAGTAAGTGTCCTCTGTAGTGGCCTTAGTCTATTCTTACTTCTCAATTTAGTGTCCTCTGTAGTGGCCTTAGTCTACTCTTACTTCTGAAGTAAGTGTCCTCTGTAGTGGCCGTAGTCTACTCTTACTTCTGTAGTAAGTGTCCTCTGTAGTGGCCGTAGTCTACTCTTACTTCTGTAGGAAGTGTCCTCTGTAGCGGCCGTAGTCTACTCTTACTTCTGAAGTAAGTGTCCTCTGTAGTGGCCGTAGTCTACTCTTACTTCTGAAGTAAGTGTCCTCTGTAGTGGCCGTAGTCTACTCTTACTTCTGTAGTAAGTGTCCTCTGTAGCGGCCGTAGTCTACTCTTACTTCTGAAGTAAGTGTCCTCTGTAGCGGCCGTAGTCTACTCTTACTTCTGAAGTAAGTGTCCTCTGTAGCGGCCGTATTTTACTCATACTTTTGAAGTAAGTGTCCTCTGTAGCGGCCGTAGTCTACTCTTACTTCTGAAGTAAGTGTCCTCTGTAGTGGCCGTAGTCTACTCTTACTTCTGTAGTAAGTGTCCTCTGTAGTGGCCGTAGTCTACTCTTACTTCTGAAGTAAGCATCCTCTGTAGCGGCCGTAGTCTATTCTCACTGCTGAAGCAAGTGTCCTCTGTAGCGGCCGTAATCTACTCTTACTTCTGAAGTAAGTGTCCTCTGTAGCGGCCGTAGTCTACTCTTACTTCTGTAGTAAGTGTCCTCTGTAGCGGCCGTAGTCTACTCTTACTTCTGAAGTAAGTGTCCTCTGTAGTGGCCGTAGTCTACTCTTACTTCTGTAGTAAGTGTCCTCTGTAGTGGCCGTAGTCTACTCTTACTTTTGTAGTAAGTGTCCTCTGTAGTGGCCGTAGTCTACTCTTACTTCTGTAGTAAACGTCCTCTGTAGCGGCCGTAGTCTACTCTTACTTCTGAAGTAAGTGTCCTCTGTAGTGGCCGTAGTCTACTCTTACTTCTGTAGTAAACGTCCTCTGTAGCGAAATTGGAATATTAATTAAAACAACGTTAACAATATTAGCGAATACATCTTTGACTTAAGTCAGCATACAATTCTTTCGATTTGATCAACAATCGTTACGATTTTCTTAAAATATTTAGATTATCTGAAAGAATGTCAAATCTTCAAAAGAAATGTCGATAAAATAGTTAATTTCCTTGTTGTACTATTTTTTTCCCCCAAAGCCGTTTACAGTTTACGTCCATTAATGATATTGCTTCTCGTACGTAAACAATCTTTGAAATAGTTTAAACAAAATATATACATATCAGACGCTACAGCTGTTTGTATGGTCTCAGCCACTATAACTGGCTATACGAGAAATTGTGTTGATGAATATGTTTGACAGCAAAAGTAGGTGAGAAAGAGAGATGGGCAACCACAGGTTCATTGACGAAGCATATGTTTTCCGTCACTCAACTTAAACCTAAATGATCAGTACTTGCTCCACCGTCTCTTGAACATAGGGTGGTCGGATGGCGCAATGGTAACGCACTCGTCTTTCATTTAGACGCATGGGATTCGATTTCCCGAAAGGACATGAAAAGGTATTGGGTCACCTGCCCGACCACGTCGATTTTCCTCCCACATTTGGGCCAACACGAGTGATTGACATACAATGGAATAACCTGATTCACAATTCTTGTAATATAGAGTTAATTCTTTTCTAACTTTAAGATGAATGCTCGGCTCTCACATCAACCTGATTAATTCATCGTTATTTGAAAAGTATACGCTAATAACATGTTACATGTAACTACTTAAGGCCAGAAGAAACTTGTTCTTGCTTGTTGTCGAACATCGAAACAATTTTAACAATTTTCCTCACACTCTAGAAAGCAGGGATGAAGCATAGAATATGTTGATGAAATAGAAGACGCTTTTTCCTCCGGAACATCTGGTCTTATTCTCCTCGTACTTTTAAAGGAGTCTCTTTGTAAATCTTTGTAAAATCCGTATCTTGCCCTAATTTCAGTGAGTTTGAGTTAGGATAATGAGTATGTTAACATGATTGTGTTTTCAATTGTCCTCATTTGGTAACTCACATTACTTATTCAGAATAGCCAATATTGCGGATGTCGTCGATGTAGCAGAAAACGCTCATCCTTTCTGAACGCCTGGCTTCTCTTGTACGTTCTTATGGGTTTCCCTGTATCTTTCATTGGTGCATATTTGTATTTTGCCCTAGAATGGGTCTTTAATTAAGGTTTCATCGACAAGTCGGTTTTCTTTCCCTAGTAATGAATATATTGTTGAGGCGAAATAATGCATTCCACACCTTAGAATCGTGCCTCATATGACCGCGAACCATGAGGCAAATTAAGCCCCCTCAGAGTATTTGAGGCCGAGAAACAAATGCTTCCTTCTTGTTATTGAGACGAAATAGATATTTGTCCTCTGATATGCATGGTCTTTGTAAAAAAAATGACCACGACGGTTTAACTGACCTTTTGTTATTTGGTTTTGTCACAGATGTGAGAACCCATGCCAGTGCTCACCATTCCGGTAATGGAAATGAATGGAAAATCTAAACACTACCTATCCGAAGATGGTCTTCAAGTTAAGTATACAGGGTAAGTAAGAGTGATGTAGTGTCTCAGTACGAGTAAGTTAGTGTGTCAGTAATAATAATGTAGTGTCTCAATACAGGTAATGTAGTGTCTCAGTACGAGTAAGGTAGTGTCTCAATACGGGTAATGTAGTGTCTCAATATGAGTAAGGTAGCGTCTCAATACGAGTAAGGTAGTATCTCCGTAATAGTAAGGTAGTATCTCCGTAATGGTAAGGTAGTGTCTCAGTACGAGTAAGGTAGTGTCTCAGTACGAGGATTGTAGTGTCTCAGTACGAGTAAGGTAGTGTCTCAGTACGAGTAAGGTAGTGTCTCAGTACGAGTAAGGTAGTGTCTCAGTACGAGTAAGGTAGTGTCTCAGTACGAGTAAGGTAGTGTCTCAGTACGAGTAAGGTAGTGTCTTAGTACGAGTAAGGTAGTGTCTTAGTACGAGTAAGGTAGTGTCTCAGTAAAAGTAATGTAGTGTCTCAGTACGCGTAAGGTAATGTCTCAGTACGAGTAAGGTAGTGTCTCAGTAAAAGTAATGTAGTGTCTCAGTACGCGTAATGTAGTGTCTTAGTACGAGGAACGTTGCTGTCTCATGACGAGTAAAGCAGTGTCTCAGTACGAGTAATGTAGTGTCTCAGTAGGAGTAAGGTAGTGTCTCAGTACGAGTAATGTAGTGTCTCAGTACGCGTAATGTAGTGTCTCAGTACGAGTAAGGTAGTGTCTCAGTACGAGTAAGGTAGTGTCTCAGTACGAGTAAGGTAGTGTCTCAGTACGAGTCAGGTAGTTTCTCAGTACGCGTAAGGTAGTGTCTCAGTACGAGTAAGGTAGTGTCTCAGTACGAGTAAGGTAGTGTCTCAGTACGAGTAAGGTAGTGTCTCAGTACGCGTAATGTAGTGTCTCAGTACGAGGAACGTTGTGTCTCAGTACGAGTAAAGTAGTGTCTTAGTACGGGTAATGGCGTGTCTCAGTACAGTGATGTAGTGTCTCAGTACGAGTAACGTTGTGTCTCAGTAATAGTAAAGCAGTGTCTCAGTACGAGTAAGGTGGTGTCTCAGTACGAGTAATGTAGTGTCTCAGTAATAGTAAGGTAGTGTCTCAGTACGAGGAACGTAGTGTCGCAGTATGAGTAATGTTGTGTCTCTGATTCTCAATACGAGGCGCCAAAGGCTTCCCGAACGCCCTTTGCAGGAAACGAAAAGCATAGTGGTTTAGATACTCAATACGGGTAATTAAGACTCCCAGTACGGTTAACTTTGATCCTCAGTACGGGTAATTTAGGTTCCCAGTACGGTTAACTTTGATTCTCAGTACGGGTAATTTAGGTTCAGAGTGCGGGTAATTTTGATCCTCCGTACGGTTAATTTAGGTTCCCAGTACGGGAATTTTGATCCTCAGTACGGGTAATTTAGGTTCAGAGTGCGGGTAATTTTGATCCTCCGTACGGTTAATTTAGGTTCCCAGTACGGGAATTTTGATCCTCCGTACGGGTAATTTAGGTTCCCAGTACGGGTAATTTTGATTCTCAGTACGGGTAATTTAGGTTCAGAGGGAGGGTAATTTTGATCCTCAGTACGGTTAATTTAGGTTCCCAATACGGGTAATTTTGATCCTCCGTACGGATAATTTAGGTTCCCAGTACGGGTAATTTTGATCCTCAGTACGGGGTAATTTAGGTTCCCAGTACGGGTAATTTTGATCCTCCATACGGATAATTTAGGTTCCCAGTACGGGTAATTTTGATCCTCCGTACGGGTAATTTAGGAGCCCAGTACGGGTAATTTAGGTTCCCAGTACGGGTAATTTTGATCCTCTGTACGGGTAATTTAGGTTCCCAGTACGGGAAATTTTGATCCTCCGTACGGGTAATTTAGGTTCCCAGTACGCGTAATTTTGATCCTCCGTACGGGTAATTTAGGTTCCCAGTACGGGTAATTTAGGTTCCTAGTATGGTAATTTAGGTTCCCAGTACGGGTAATTTTGATCCTCCGTACGGGTAATTTAGGTTCCCAGTACGGGTAATTTTGATCCTCCGTACGGGTAATTTAGGTTCCCAGTACGGGTAATTTAGGTTCCTAGTATGGTAATTTAGGTTCCCAGTACGGGTAATTTTGATCCTCCGTACGGGTAATTTAGGTTCCCAGTACGGGTAATTTAGGTTCCTAGTACGGGTAATTTTGATCCTCAGTACGGATAATTTAGGTTCCCAGTACGGGTAATTTAGGTTCTCCCAGTACGGGTAATTTTGATCCTCAGGACGGGTAATTTTGATCCTCAGTACGGATGACTTCGTATGTGTATAAGAGGAGCTCCGCCACATAATGAACTCACACTGCGGGCAGTAGATACACTTTGTAGTTATCTACTCAATACTCAACACTCTGTACTGAGTTCTCAATCTTGGAATCAAGAGCAGACAAGAGCAGAATCTCGTGTATTCACAACGATGATTTTAAACTGGAACAGCCGAACGTCACCAAACGTTTGCTACCTTCGATAATAAGATTTTATTCATAGCTCGATATTTAAATTTGTGCATTATCACCTGCCATTAACTAAGATAAAATATCCATTTTTTAATCAGTCCAGCCGACATGGTCCAGAGGAGACAGCGAGGCTGGATAGGACAGAGAACGTACCTAGAGGTTGCGTTACTAGTCAGCTGTGGAGTTTTACTCTGTATCACTGTCATCCTCATCATCATTGAGGCGACACGACACGAAGGCCAGCCCAGTGGTAAGTACCTCGGACCCACTGTTTCCGGTCATTATATAGGGATCGAAGTAAAAAAAAAAAAAATCGAGCCTCTCACGTGGTGGCGGGGTAAAAATTTTTTTAAAGGAATTTTTTCCATGTGAGTCAATTTCAAAGAAAGTGTAGTACACAAAGGATATAATTTAGAGGAGGAATAAAAGACAAAGGATATAGTCACTGTAAGGGACAGTTTCAGGGGAGACAATAAAAAGAATATATAACAAGGGGAGATAATCATTAGAAAGGAAAACATAAAATGAGGAAATAAATAAAAGGAATAAATGGTTTGCAATGGAAATAATTAAGAGGAAAAAACCAAAGGAGATAACTCAGAAAATAAATAGTTTATCAGGGGAGGTAATTCAAATGATAAATAGTTTATCGGGGAGGTAATTCAAATGATAAATAGTTTATCGGGGAGGTAATTCAAATGATAAATAGTTTATCGGGGAGGTAATTCAAATGATAAATAGTTTATCGGGGAGGTAATTCAAATGATAAATAGTTTATCGGGGAGGTAATTCAAATGATAAATAGTTTATCGGGGAGGTAATTCAAATGATAAATAGTTTATCGGGGAGGTAATTCAAATGATAAATAGTTTATCGGGGAGGTAATTCAAATGATCAGAGTTAAAAGGGAGATAATTTAGGCGATAACAAACTAACTTAAACTGAAATAATCCAGACCGCTAAAATAACAAGGTAGATTATTCACGATGGATACCATAGTAAAGAGATGATGTAATTAAGGAATAAAATTAAATATAAGGGAGATAACTGAGAGAATATCATGAATGTCGGTTAGTTTTATTCAGAATATGGCGTTTTATACCAGGTTAGTTTTATTCAGAATATGGCGTTTTATACTAGGGAGATAATTAAGAAAATTCAATCACATATAAGTTGAAAAGTAAAAACTATGTATATATAATAGAGATATTAATAGGACAGACTGATATAGGATTAATATAGATCGCCATAATAGAATTTTCAAATAAAAGTCTGCGATAGAGCGGTCCGATTCAGGTACATTGTGTAATGTTAATGATTTTTTCCTGCAGGTGGCGCTTCATTACTTACCGCTACCAATACAGTCTGTTTGTCACAGGATTGTGTTAAAGCAGGTATATATTTATTTATTGAAATCATCAGCTTCATGTTTAAGTTACAAAAGACTAAAAAGCGACTTTGCTACCTCATGAGACTGTAATGAAAAAAGGGTTTAAGGACCAAATTTTGTATCAAATTTTCTCAGTTCATTTACAAAGATTTAATAACTCCCTTAAATTTTTTTTCCGCTATAAACCACTTTTCAAAATGTTGTATATATTAAGAAATGTTTATCTGTCCACGGATTGATGTATTTTGGCATACTGACGTCACAGTGAATTGTCAGTAATATTTTTGAAGACGTTTTTTTCCAATTCTAACTTTAGTTTATTTGTACCAGAAAACTTGATGAAAGAGATAACACAGACGTTCACTGATGTGTAAGCTTTTGATGTTCGACTGTTTTAAAAATGAATGAGAATTACGCTTTACATATTGTAGGGCGAAATTAACACTGGGCAAAAATGAAGCTTTATACGAGGGTGAAAAACCCAGCCCAGTGAGAATGTTTTCTTGTACTGTGATAGTATCATTGTTAAACTTGTCTGAAATGTTACAGCGGCCAGGTTACTACAAGGGATGAACCAGGAGGTAGACCCGTGTGATAATTTTTTCGAGTTTGCGTGCGGTTCCTGGAATAAAGTTAACGTTATTCCTGACGACAGACCTAGTTACAACACATTCGCGAAACTAAGGGACGATCTACATGTGACCCTGAAAGGTAAGTAATCAGGTCACGTGCTGTAACGTGCATCTCCCGCCCACACAAACCGATATCATAGTTTAACCATAGTGTTAGGGAATATATTATAAAATCAACATATTAATGCTATGATTATCACCTGAACTAAAACGACTGCTATATTTTTTATCGGTTATTATGTCATTGTCGATAAAATCAATCTGTAAAATTAGTTTTTTTCGAGGGTTCAAATTTACTCGGTTTTACCAAAAGATTGAAGGTAGGACAAAACGTTTTTGATCACGAAAAAAACAGTCAACAAAGTATTTAATTTAATTTTCTAACATTAAAACAGCAATAAAGGAACGAAAAACAAACAAATAAAAAAATAAACTAAAGAAAAACCCTCGAGAATAACGATGTATACAATATAGCTCTACTCGTCTGTTTCTATTGTTCCGACACATATAATAATAACTAGAGGTCATTGATAAATCTTTGGATAATTTCGTAAAGCTGGGAACATTTCCACCAATCAGAAAGCTAGGAATATTTCCACCAATCAGAAAGCAAGGAACATTTCCACAAATCAGAAATCTAGGATCGGTAGTAACAGCCAATTCCAAAGGCTGTGACAAAAGGCTAACGCCGTAATTGAATTACTTTTATCCCAAACAATCTGAAAGATTTTGATAGTATTACGAAATCTCGTTTTAGATGTGATTTTGTGAGAACAGTTATGTGATATTGGTATCTGTAGATTTATTGGAGTCTCCAGTGACAACTGACGAATGTGAAGCTTCCAAGAAAGCCAAACACCTGTACCATTCCTGTCTCAATGAGAGTGAGTTATTTAACCATATCGATAAGATCAGCATACTGTTTGGTTCATGTATCAGATTTACTACGTCTTTTGTACAAGACATCTCAGGAACCTTCAGACTGGTTCCTATTAACCAAACGTAGGAATGAGTAATGTTATAGGTCAAATGTCACAACTACTTATAAACAACGTATACAAGACTATTTCATGAAACCTTATAAAAGATTTTTTCCTTATTCATACGGCAGTATCATGATACCAGTTCTATTCTAGATTAGATTAAAATGGTTTATCTGTTATCGTTATATACTTGATCACTTTAGAAATGAAGGTCTTTATACCATTGTATAAAATTATCTTTCATTGGTCCTTGGTTGACCAATTAAAAAACCGCGAACAGAATTTTTAAAAAAATTATCTTATGGGACCCATATCAGGTTTTGTTTATATATTCATAACACAATATCTGGAACGTTCGATGGACATTGGTCAAGATCCGACACACATATTGAAATCCTTCTTCAGAGTTCCACGATTTATTGGTGACGTTGCTAAAAGTGTTTTCCATGTTATAATTGCTGACAGCTTTAATAGAGGAGCGAGGCTTGGAGCCAGCCATTAACTTGATCGAGGAACTGGGAGGCTGGCCCGTGACGTTCGTCAACGGTACGTGGCCGGAGGAGACGTTTGACCTGACTGGACTGCTCATCAAACTACGACTCTACAATAATAAGATATTGGTTGACCAGTGGGTTAGTGCTGATGACAAAAACTCGGACGTCCATATTATACAGGTAGGGTGTTCATATTATACAGGTAGGGTGTCCACATAATACAGGTAGGCTGTCCATATTATACAGGGAGGATGTCCATATTATACAGGTAGGGTGTTCACATAATACAGGTAGGGTGTCCATATTATACAGGTAGGGTGTTCACATAATACAGGTAGGGTGTCCAAACTATACAGGTAGGGTGTCCACATAATACAGGTAGGATGTCCAAACTATACAGGTAGGATGTGCATATTATACAGCTAGGGTGTCCATATTATACATGTAGGGTGTCCACATAATACAGGTAGGGTGTCCAAACTATACAGGTAGGGTGTCCACATAATACAGGTAGGGTGTCCAAACTATACAGGTAGGATGTGCATATTATACAGGTAGGGTGTCCACATTATACAGGTAGAGTGTTCATATAATACAGGTAGGGTGTCCATATTATACAGGTAGGGTGTCCATGTTATACAGGTAGGGTATCCACATAATACAGGTAGGGTGTCCATATTATACAGGTAGGGTATCCACATAATACAGGTAGGGTGTCCATATTATACAGGTAGGGTGTCCATATTATACAGGTAGGGTATCCACATAATACAGGTAGGGTGTGCATATTATATAGGTAAGGTGTCCATATTATACAGGTAGGGTTTCCAAAAAATATAGGTAAGGTGTCCATATTATACAGGTAGTGTGTCCATATTATACAGGTAGGGTGTTCACATTATACAGGTAGGGTGTTCACAATATACAGGTAGGGTGTTCACATTATACAGGTAGGGTGTCCACATTATACAGTTAGGGTGTCCACATTATACAGGTAGAGTGTTCACATTATACAGGTAGGGTGTCCATATCATATAGGTAAGGTATCCATCTTATACAATTAGGGTGTCCACATAATACAGGTAGGGTGTGCATATTATATAGGTAAGGTGTCCATATTATATAGATAAGGTATCCATCTAACTCCACCCTAGTTTGCGGTGAGAGAAGAAAACAAAGTTACACTATGCCAACTATTGTGGGTTAATTCTGGATAAAGATGACTGGGTGGGATTTCCATACCACCATCTTGGATCCGTTGTTACGTCATGTGACGTTGTTTCCTAGCAACAAAATCAAGATGGCGGTTATCAACCCCAGCCCTTAAGCCACAATAAGTCATCACTATGTATTTGATATATTAGACCCTTTTTAATCCCCAGCTGGATCAGCCCGACCTCGGGATGCCTTCCAGGGACTATTACACCAAGGGTCGCCATGATCCAGATGTCGTGGTCTACGAAGAGTTTGCAATCGCCATTGCTATGGTGTTTGGCGCCAATAAAACGGTTGCTGAAGATGATATACGAGAAATGGTGGATTTGGAGATACGACTAGCGAATGTATGTAACTGTACTGATAAGTAAAAGGAAAATATCAATGGGCAGTCGATTAGTTGATTTTTAAGCAAGATTTTATTTTAAAAATCACCAACAATGGCGAACACACATAGCGCATGACAAACGTTTTTGCTTCCAAGCAGCACATATTGAATTATAAGTGAGACTCGTTGAGTTCTAAAAAATAATTAATTTACATCCAAACACGACACCGACTTTAAGTTTGAACAATACCACGTCGTTGTGGATTCATTATAAATTTACATATTTTGTTGAAAATAAGTTACAAGTTGTCCCCTAAGGTCACTGATGGCTGACATGTATATATACCATCTGTTTGATGAAGACGGCCCTTTGTTACAGATCACGGTACCACAGGTGCACAGACGGGACAACGAGAAACTGTACAATAGAATGACGGTCAGACGACTAAAGCAAATCGTTCCAGGGGTGAGTTTTCTAGAGACCATTATTGGCAGAGAATAAAGAAATGTACGTATTTGTCTCCCAGACAAACCATATTGGGCAGTGACATACATGTTAACTGCAACGAAAATGCCATAAGTTGTGTGTTTTGTTTTTCTATGAACGTACAACTGTTCATTTCATTTCTTTTCCAAGTACTACTGATCATTTTGCCCTCTTTGCACGTGCTTCTTACTTTTTTTTTGTATTTTTAACTAATATGACGTCATTTTTTACGTCACAGTTTGAGTGGATGCGTTACCTGAGGGCTATATTTGACCAAGTCAACATCACCATTACAGAGCTGGAGGAGGTGGTGGTGTACGCCCCGGAGTACCTGAAACAAATGGTGGAGATAATTAACGAAACGCCGGGGAGGTAGGAATACAGACATAAGGTGTTGAGCTGAAACCAAAGTACTGAAAAGTACTGCAGAATATGAAACGTTACCGTAAAATGAAACATTTGTTAGGATCGAGGAAGAAGTATACCTTGTTTTTGCCGCAACCTTTAATTTCTTAAGAGCATAACCTCTTCGTTCGATTCTCGTTGATTTTCTTCTTCATTACGTCACAGCATAAAAACCAGTAAATTCTGGGAAACGTGGTTCCCTTATGTCATAACATGATATTTACCAATCGAAATATTTACACTTTTATCTTGTTATTTAACGCAGTGACCTACACATTAATTATCGATTTTCAAATTATTAAATATGTTTGATTCCCGGAATGGATGTGAAAAGGTATGGGGTCACCTGCCCGACCACGTGGGTTTTCCCCGGGTACTCCGGTTTCCTCCCACACTAAGACCCTCGCGCGCTTCCATCCGAGCCAACAAGAGTGATTAATATAAGTTGGAAAAACTTGTTTCGGAATTTTTGTGAAATAAATAAAGTTTATTATTTAAATTATATTTCAATTAATTTTTCTCCGTGAATACAGATAAGAATACATAGTTAAACATATGTTATATATGTATCACCAATCTTAACCTTAGTTAAAATGACTCAGGATGATAAATCACTTCCTATTTGTGCTAGAGTCATTCCGAGTTGAAGTATAGTTGATATTAGGGTAAACATATTCATATAAACAATGGAATATTTCAAACTTTAAAATTGCCATTTCGTGCAGGGGTTGGTACGGCAACCTTACAGTAACAACGTCTTGCTTAGAGTCTATTGATTGTGGCTAAACTTAAAGTTAGTCAAGATAGTTTGTAATGTAGTCTGAAGACCTAAGATAATAATAATAATGAGAGAGAGAGAGAGAGAGAGAGAGAGAGAGAGAGAGAGAGAGAGAGAGAGAGAGGAGAGTAGGAGAGAGAGGAGGGGGATGGAGAGAGAGGGTGAGAGGGAGAGAGAGGAGGGGGATGAAGAGAGAGAGAGGAGGTGTTCCATATTTGTAGTGAGTGATTAGCAAACACTTTCTACCTCTGTCAAAAATGTCAAAAATGATATGGAAACGAGGCAGCACTATTATACCATTCAACAATATTTAGTCTCTTCATGGGGCTGGTTTTGATATGTATGATATTATTCAAATGTGCCGACATCATAAAGTAAATAATTCTCCATATTTAACACTTTTAAGCCCATTTTGATTTTTAACAAACCTCCTTTAGGCCCTCAGCATCACTGACGAGTCTTTGTTGGAAGAAATAGCTTTATTATACAGTTTCATTAATTACTTAAATTATAATACTAAATTTGTATTGAATTGTGTAATCAATTTGTGTATAATTTGTTTTGCTGCAATTTCATCGCAATAATATCACAATTGAACCGGGGGGATTAACAGTGATACCGTAGAAGACAAGGCTAGTACACAGGTTCCAGTAGTATTAGCCAAGATATATGGCGGACTTTAAAGAATTATTGATTATCTTACGTAACCTAATTACTTCAATTACTCTAATCAGGTATGCCTTGTTTATTAATTTCCTAATTCACGTAGCGAATCACGTAGATCACGTGAGCCAATTATGTAACTCTCCAGCACAAGGAGATTGGTCCATCGTAGTCAACGCTTTATCTCACTGGCGTAATCATGTTATACAGTTACATCATTGTGTCGCTACATGTTTACAAATTAGCTTAATTGTGTACAAAGTGCAGTCACAGTGATATATCAGGATTATCACTTGTTTAGCTTCCAATACATCATGGCTTTTAGGTTTTAGCTAATTTGCGGCGAAAAGGCAGGTGCGCTTATGCAGAAACGATCTGTCGTCTGCTCGTTTTCTTCCAATTTAAATCTAAAACGTTTTTTCCCAGAACTATAAATGGTATAACTAATTCCACACACGTTTCATATAATTTCTGCCTAAATTTGATTTCCATTGCCGTGCCGTCCAGTCTTTACCCAGAATGCTAACGTTGGTATTTTTTGTTTTTGTGTTTATTTTTTTCTGTTTTGATGTTATTACCAGAACTACCTGTATCTTATATTTTTATCAAACATGTCGATCATTTGTTTGTAGAACACTGGCAAACTACTTAATTTGGCGGATAATGATGAACCGGATGATGAATCTACCTGCTAAATACAGAGACTTGCGGAAGGAATACCATAGAGTAGGTTAAAAGGACGTAGGAAACTTTCCAGCTAATGTTGTGCACGACATTATAAGGGGGACTCTAACTAAATTAAATATCGTGTTTTATGTCATTTTAATTATCTATAGTAAATATTGATCAACACCAAATTGAGAATAATACTATCATTATGGTTAACACGGCACTTGAATAAAAGTAAACTAAAAAAAAAACAACAAAGCTACACTTTGCTAAAACGAATGAGAAGATTGTGGTTTGATAATTCGATAATACGTCATGCCTACGTCATGGCTATGTCTACATGCCTACGTCATGGCTATGTCTACGTCATGCATACATCATGGCTATGTTTACGTCATGTTTACGTCATGTCTACATTATGTCTTTGTCTTCGTCATGCAAACGCCATGTCCATATCTACGTCATTCAAACATCATGTCTATGTCTACGTCATGTTTACGTCATGTCTATTTCATATTTGCATATAAATATATAAAATATTTACGTCGTCATGTTTACATATCTATATAGCAAATATACGGATCGGAAGTGGAGAGATCAAGATGGCGGGACTGTGTGAGTTACGTCAATGACAACATGGGTAATGCTGTGGGGAGATTGTTTGTACAGCAACACTTTGACGAACTGGCTAAGAAAGTGGTAAGCCAATTAGATATTTGATATACAGTTAACTGATTACGTTGCTATTGTGTTCGATACATTAAATTAATAACCCTTTTCACATCGGGCAGGTCCTACAAAGATGTGGGTAAGAGTGTTGCATGTTTTCGGCGAATGATATGCGGGATAATTATGATTTCCGAAAGAATAAGCTTTTTATTTAATTCATCTCATGTTGTCTTGCTAGGCACTTGATATGATACACGACATTCGAATCGCTTTCAACGAGCTTCTCCACGAAGTTGTATGGATGGACGATTACACGCGCAAAGTGGCAGAAGAAAAGGTAAGATATACAAATATAGTGAAAACATTGTGATCTGGAAAGTAAGCATTATATGACAACTGAGTATGTAAGTTTAAAAATATTAGTAAATCATTACTTCTGAGAGTAAAAAATGTCTCACTTTTCAAGAAACTTCGTATTGTATGACTTAATTTGAGAAAAATAACTTAAACTTCCTAACGGTTCTAAACCAAATATTTCGAATTATTTTAACAGATCGGTAGAATTGTGACAACTATAAACTACACTGTAAATCATTTTCCATCATCACAGAAAGCGGACGGCATGGTGACAGTTATGAACCAATATTTTTGATAATTTTAACAGAATGAGAGAAGTGTGACAGTTATGAACCAATATTTCCGATATTTTGACAGGCTGACGGTATCGTTGAGAAGATTGGTTACCCATCCTATATACTTAATGATACCGCGCTAGACGAGGACTACCGAAACGTAAGTATTTATTAACCCGAGTAAAATTATCATTAACCTTTATTGACCTGGTTCGAGGACCACTATAGAAAGTTTTGGTCATTATTTAATGCTGTAAAATTTCAAGATATGTTTGCATCTGTCAGGCTTGAAGCTTTGTGTCTGACATAAGTGTCTGATGTTTTCACTTAAGCCATCAATTTATGTGTAGGAAACGCTATCTTTACTGTGTTAATTTGCCTGACATTTTTCATGTCAGATGCATGTTTGTAAAAACTGTTTTTATATGCACAAAAGAAGTTGAAGTGTTTGACAGTCGATTAAAGATGTTTCTAAGACTAGCTAATTTTGTAATCGGTGAATTATCTCCCGAACAATGAGTACAGCTACACCACGCCTCTATTTCGACCTTCTACCATCACTGACAAGCCCTAGAAGGTCGAAACTGCTGTATGATGCATTATTTCACAGTTTTATTACATTTGTAGCAGTGAAATATAGGGATATCTCAAACTGATAAAAGTGATATTTTTCACTAGTGAAAAATATCACTTTTTTTTTTTTCACTAGTGAGGATTTTTCACTTTGAGGATTGACCGATCAGAGAGCCCGGTACAAATCTAAATTTCCATTTTCATAGCAGTCAGCAGACGATACAAGCCAGTAACTCTAACTATGTTATCAGTGGTTAAACCCATCCCCGTTCTGAGAGTCTTGAGTGTGGACCAAGGCATTTTAAAAGAATCTGTGTCATTGATAGTGACAGCGACTAGAATGGCGCCATACTTTTCCATGCGCGGAAGAATAGATCAAACATTGTTTTTATTTTTTCAGTTAACGTTTAAACCATTTTATTGTGTATAGGGGACATCAGTAAATTACAAAATCCATGTCAAAACACAAATAAACATTCATTATGATTTATTTACGAGTCTGTACATTTTTACTGATTTTTCATAAAATGGACTATTTTTTGCCGCGCACAACATCGTTGTATAATGAGTGAGTAGCGTCTGGAAAAAGCATGGTCAACTTACCCATTTTATAGTTATCTTAAGTTTGCCATTGTTTTGATTTATTTTTGCGATGAAAATGTAATAAACAGAATATTTAATAGTTTTCTTCAGAAATAACAAATATTTCACTAGTGTAGCTAATATTTTGGTATCGCACTCGAAGATACCAAAATATTAGCCACACTAGTGAAATATATTTGTTATAACTAAAGACACTATTAAATATCCTAAATGTATTAAAGAAATTTATCAACTATATTATTTTGTACAGTCTGATATGCCTCGTATGTTTACCTATATCTACACAAAAATGGATGTTATGAACTGGATTTTTTCTAGGTTTATTTCCACGCCGATAAATACTTTGAAAATGTCCTGGAGAACATCAAAAGCATAGCACTGGCAAATATGGCCCTTTTACGGGAACCCGTCGACAAGAGCAGGTAAGGCACTTGACTGAAAAAAATTGTCACATCAAATGTATCTTATACAACAAAATAATGTGTTATCCTATAAGCCCAGTAGTTCAGTGCTCAGGTAATATTTTTACGTATGTGTCACTGGTGTAATATACCACGGACCGTTTTTCATTGGCTGCGCCAGCCAGAAATCGATTATGATGTCATAATATGGACAATGACGTAACCACATGAATTGAAGATGGTGCAACAAAAGGGCTGCCTCCATTTGATTTTGTCCTCCACATTTTGACTTTAAGATCACCTGTCACGAAGTAGCTTTTCTGAGTTATTCCATGAAAGTTTGTTTTCAAATCGTCTGGAAGTTCTTATTTCAGATAAAAACTTCAAAGACTGGTTCCAAAAATGTTATACGGAATGAAAACTCATTTAAGATCGTATATTTATATGTATTGAACAACTAACGTTATCAGAACAAGACTGCTAGCCTCTAAACTGTGACCTTTATCAACATCCACGTGTGACCTTCAACATAAGATAAAAAATGTGTTACCTTCTGGAAACATTTCTCGATAATCAATAATTTACGTCTTTTAATTTGAAGCCCAAATCTAATTATATTTAGCAATAGACCATAATAAAACTCGTGATAAAAATTGCAAATGTGCACTTATCTCCCCTTCTCTTCGAAGCATTTCTGGCTTACATCTGTATTTCTAATTCCTTGACAATCAAACCATCAATCTGGGTGACTTATCTTGTTCGGAATCAGCGGCTGGCCAACTTTATTACCCGACAGAGTAATCTCCCGTTGTGCCTTAAATAAAGCGACTTTCCGTCTCTATTTTCTGTGATAGAGAATCAACCAGTTTAATTAGAAAGAGATTAAATAAACATTAAACCTTTACACAGCGCTGTCCCACTCACTATGTGTATGTAATACTTCTGTAGAATATTGACTAAATACTATATTATTCTGTTGTACTATTATACTAAAATACTTTATTGTATGTGATTCTGGACTCCAAGCTTCAAACGGAGAGAAGACAAACTAGTAGACGAATGAAGCTGGGTAATACGTTACCAGAACTGAGGTGTTGATAGCCTGTCTATCAGATTCCACTAGCTGTCTCACTATAAAATAGCTTCACGACAGTCTGTTAAAAATCTATATGACAAGCGGCCTCTCCAAGGGTCAGGTGTCCATCGTCTGTGGCCTTAATGGCCCTTAATGGCACGACCGCTTCGTTCGAAAACCCAATAAAGTCATAAAATGTAGGCCTTCTTGCTCTCTTTTTCAGATGGTCAACAACACCCGCCATTGTCAACGCCTTCTATAGTTCTACGAAAAATCAGATTAGTAAGTTTTGTATTGAAAGTGTTGTAATGTAATTGAGATATACATCTGATCTCGGTGTTCAGTCTCATCGTTCTCTCGAAAATACGAGCGGCAATCGATGCGAGGCCAAAATATCATGCTTGATCTCTTTCTCAAGTGAATATAGACGGACCTTGTTTTCCTTGTAATAACGTATATGTCAGTATCAGACAGGGGATAATATTTTCATGTTTACAGAAACGAATATATCCCTGTGTTAGGTTCGGTAGTTTTTGGTTAGGAATAAGGAGCCATTTCAATAGAATAGAAATAATAGTTGGTGCAAAATTTGGACGGACTTCATCTTGAAATTTTAACCCCACACAGCAAATAAAATATATATTTATTTTGTCCCTACTTAACTTTCATTTCATCGATTTTGAATAAAGATTTTGTCGATATTTGACTTTTAGTTTCAATAGAAATAAGATAAGATGTTCAAAACTTTGAATATCGTCATCTAAACACAGGATTAATGTCAATTGTAAAATAAGAAAATATTGTCCAAATAATCTGGGTTTGTTATATAGATATCACGCTGGTATCAAACGTTTCTTCGGCATGATCATCAAGCACTGCTTATGTATCGGCTTTTTATTTACAGTGTTCCCGGCAGGGATTTTACAGCCACCGTTCTACTACAAAGGTTACCCCAAGTAAGTCAATTATATCGTATTAGAAAGGAGATGCCAATGTCTGATTTATCACAGGAAAAAAATCTGAAAGCTTTAGTAAAATACCGAAGATAAATGTTGTCTATTTTAGTCCTAGTTGAAATTTAATTGTCAATAGTCTGTGTTTTCACTGGCAAAATCTCATTATATTGCGTGCTGATACGTCTTTATCTTTTTGGAATGTTTATTTCCGGAAGAATATGGGATGGATATTGTTATGAAATAAACAATAAAAAGGTTTCGTTATTCATAAAGTAACATGAAAACTACCGGCAAACCTACCACAAACTGAAACATGAAAGCTACCGGCAAGCCTACCACAAACTGTAACATGAAAACTACCGGCAAGCCTACCACAAACTGTAACATGAAAGCTACCGACAAACCTACCACAAACTGTACCACAAACTGTAACATGGAAACTACCGTCAAACCTACCACAAACTGTACCACAAACTGTAACATGAAAACTACCGGCAAACCTACCACAAACTGTAACATGAAAACTACCGGCAAGCCTACCACAAACTGTAACATGAAAGCTACCGACAAACCTACCACAAACTGTACCACAAACTGTAACATGGAAACTACCGGCAAACCTACCACAAACTGTAACATGGAAACTACCGGCAAACCTACCACAAACTGTAACATGGAAACTACCGGCAAGCCTACCACAAACTGTAACATGAAAGCTACCGATAAACCTACCACAAATTGTACCACAAACTGTAACATGGAAACTACCGTCAAACCTACCACAAACTGTACCACAAACTGTAACATGAAAACTACCGGCAAACCTACCACAAACTATAACATGGAAACTACCGTCAAACCTACCACAAACTGTACCACAAACTGTAACATGAAAACTACCGACAAACCTACCACAAACTGTAACATGAAAACTACCGGCAAGCCTACCACAAACTGAAACATGAAAGCTACCGGCAAGCCTACCACAAACTGTAACATGAAAACTACCGGCAAGCCTACCACAAACTGTAACATGAAAGCTACCGACAAACCTACCACAAACTGTACCACAAACTGTAACATGGAAACTACCGTCAAACCTACCACAAACTGTACCACAAACTGTAACATGAAAACTACCGGCAAACCTACCACAAACTGTAACATGAAAACTACCGGCAAGCCTACCACAAACTGTAACATGAAAGCTACCGACAAACCTACCACAAACCTACCACAAACTGTAACATGGAAACTACCGGCAAACCTACCACAAACTGTAACATGGAAACTACCGGCAAGCCTACCACAAACTGTAACATGAAAGCTACCGATAAACCTACCACAAATTGTACCACAAACTGTAACATGGAAACTACCGTCAAACCTACCACAAACTGTACCACAAACTGTAACATGAAAACTACCGGCAAACCTACCACAAACTATAACATGGAAACTACCGTCAAACCTACCACAAACTGTACCACAAACTGTAACATGAAAACTACCGACAAACCTACCACAAACTGTAACATGAAAACTACCGGCAAGCCTACCACAAACTGTAACATGAAAGCTACCGACAAACCTACCACAAACTGTACCACAAACTGTAACATGAAAACTACCGACAAACCTACCACAAACTGTAACATGAAAACTATCGGCAAGCCTACCACAAACTGTACCACAAACTGTAACATGAAAACTACCGGCAAACCTACCACAAACTGTAACATGAAAACTACCGGCAAGCCTACCACAAACTGTACCACAAACTGTAACATGAAAACTACCGGCAAGCCTACCACAAACTGTACCACAAACTGTAACATGGAAACTACCGGCAAACCTACCACAAACTGTAACATGAAAACTACCGTCAAACCTACCACAAACTGTACCACAAACTGTAACATGGAAACTACCGGCAAACCTACCACAAACTGTAACATGAAAACTACCGGCAAGACTACCACAAACTGTAACATGAAAGCTACCGATAAACCTACCACAAACTGTACCACAAACTGTAACATGGAAACTACCGTCAAACCTACCACAAACTGTACCACAAACTATAACATGAAAACTACCGGCAAACCTACCACAAACTGTACCACAAACTGTAACATGAAAACTACCGGCAAGCCTACCACAAACTGTAACATGAAAACTACCGGCAAGCCTACCACAAACTGTACCACTAACTGTAACATGGAAACTACCGGCAAACCTACCACAAACTGTACCACAAACTGTAACATGGAAACTACCGGCAAACCTACCACAAACTGTAACATGGAAACTACCGGCAAGCCTACCACAAAATGTACCACAAACTGTAACATGAAAACTACCGGCAAACCTACCACAAACTGTAACATGAAAACTACCGGCAAACCTACCACAAACTGTAACCTACCGCAAACTGTAACATGAAAACTACCGGCAAGCCTACCACAAACTGTACCACTAACTGTAACATGAAAACTACCGGCAAGCCTACCACAAACTGTACCACAAACTGTAACATGGAAACTACCGTCAAACCTACCACAAACTGTACCACAAACTGTAACATGAAAACTACCGGCAAACCTACCACAAACTGTAACATGGAAACTACCGGCAAGCCTACCACAAACTGTAACATGAAAACTACCTGCAAGCCTACCACAAACTGTACCACTAACTGTAACATAAAAACTACCGGCAAACCTACCACAAACTGTACCACAAACTGTAACATGGAAACTACCGGCAAACCTACCACAAACTGTAACATGAAAACTACCGGCAAACCTACCACAAACTGTAACATGAAAACTACCGGCAAACCTACCACAAACTGTAACATGAAAACTACCGGCAAACCTACCACAAACTGTAACACCACAAACTGTACCAAAACTAACCTACCGGCAAGCCTACCACAAACTGTACCACTAACTGTAACATGAAAACTACCGGCAAGCCTACCACAAACTGTACCACTAACTGTAACATGGAAACTACCGTCAAACCTACCACAAACTGTAACATGAAAACTACCGGCAAACCTACCACAAACTGTTACATGGAAACTACCGAAAAACCTACCACAAACTGTAACATGAAAACTACCGGCAAACCTACCACAAACTGTAACATGAAAACAACCGGCAAACCTACCACAAACTGTAACATGAAAACTACCGGCAAGCCTACCACAAACTGTACCACAAACTGTAACATGAAAACTACCGGCAAACCTACCACAAACTGTACCACAAACTGTAACATGAAAACTACCGGCAAGCCTACCGCAAACTGTAACATGAAAACTACCGGCAAGCCTACCACAAACTGTAACATGAAAACTACCGGCAAACCTACCACAAACTGTAACATGAAAACAACCGGCAAACCTACCACAAACTGTAACATGAAAACTACCGGCAAGCCTACCACAAACTGTACCGCAAACTGTAACATGAAAACTACCGGCAAGCCTACCACAAACTGTAACATGAAAGCTACCGGCAAGCCTACCACAAACTGTACCACAAACTGTAACATGGAAACTACCGTCAAACCTACCACAAACTGTACCACAAACTGTAACATGAAAACTACCGGCAAACCTACCACAAACTGTAACATGGAAACTACCGGCAAACATACCACAAACTGTACCACAAACTGTAACATGGAAACTATCGTCAAACCTACCACAAACTGTACCACAAACTGTAACATGAAAGCTACCGTCAAACCTACTACTAACTTCAGAAAATCAATAATTTGTGTTTTGGTATCACCTACTCCCATGTAGATGAATAATCTTGAATATTATCAAAGCTGTAATGCTGTATTGTGCCCAGATAGATCTGCTGGTGATATAAACTTAGCAGTCCGGACGTTGTCTAATACCTGACAATAGTTTAAATCCTGCAGGATCGGTTTTAGGGGAACCACATACCTTAACCTTCCGACATAAGTCCTCAGCTTCTGTGACGAGGTACTTGAAGGACAAAATAGTTGCATGTTTCAGTTAAATTCATCATTTGGCCTCGAATCATTCTAAATCAGAATAGAAAGGTGTCATTCTGTGACGTGCCATTCGCTAATGTCACACAGGTAGATGCGGCTGTTGAGATTTTAGTGTATGACTGTACAACAATCAAAGTATTATTTCTCTCTCTTACCGCATGCCATACATTACTCATAAAATTCGATAGGATTATATGGGATACCCTACAACTCGAAGATAAACAGACCTCAAAAATAGGCCTAATCCGAAAATTTGTTTTTATTATTGTTTTAAATGTCAACATCGTCTGAATGTGGATGTTAACATAGATATTGTCATTTGAAAGCGTTGATCTTCCAATACAGTTAAATATTGTTAACCAAGAGATATTCGCTAGCAGTTTCTTTTGCGATGGAAACTCGCGACGATCATTTTTTCCAATAATCAAAGCTTAATACCTCACCTCAAAATAGTATCGGAAAGAATAATTACGTGAATAAAAACCCGCGAAAATATGTCATGATGAAGAGTATCAAATTTAATTTTCCCTTCTTTTACAGATCATTGAATTACGGAGGTATTGGAATGGTGATTGGACATGAAATAACTCATGGATTTGATGACAGAGGTTAACACCTGGTCTATGATTAGTCTTTGTGTAGATTAGTCTAAGTAGAAAGCAGAAAATCACAACATTAGTCTTTGTGTAGATTAGTCTATGTAGATAGATGTTCACACCATTAGTCTTTGTGTAGATTAGTCTATGTAGATAGAAGTTCACACCATTAGTCTTTGTGTAGATTAGTCTATGTAGATAGAAGTTCACACCATTAGTCTTTGTGTAGATTAGTCTATGTAGATAGAAGTTCACACCATTAGTCTTTGTGTAGATTAGTCTATGTAGATAGAAGTTCACACCATTAGTCTTTGTGTAGATTTGTCTATGTAGATAGATGTTCACACCATTAGTCTTTGTGTAGATTAGTCTATGTAGATAGAAGTTCACACCATTAGTCTTTGTGTAGATTAGTCTATGTAGATAGAAGTTCACACCATTAGTCTTTATGTAGATTAGTCTATGTAGATAGAAGTTCACACCATTAGTCTTTGTGTAGATTTTTCTATGTAGATAGATGTTCACACCATTAGTCTTTGTGTAGATTAGTCTATGTAGATAGAAGTTCACACCATTAGTCTTTGTGTAGATTAGTCTATGTAGATAGAAGTTCACACCATTAGTCTTTGTGTAGATTAGTCTATGTAGATAGAAGTTCACACCATTAGTCTTTATGTAGATTAGTCTATGTAGAAAGCAGAAAATCACACCATTAGTCTTTGTGTAGATTAGTCTATGTAGATAGAAGTTCACACCATTAGTCTTTGTGTAGATTAGTCTAAGTAGAAAGCAGAAAATCACACCATTAGTCTTTGTGTAGATTAGTCTAAGTAGAAAGCAGAAAATCACACCATTAGTCTTTGTGTAGATTAGTCTAAGTAGAAAGCAGAAAATCACACCATTAGTCTTTGTGTAGATTAGTCTAAGTAGAAAGCAGAAAATCACACCATTAGTCTTTGTGTAGATTTGTCTATGTAGATAGCAGAAAATCACACTATTAATCTTTGTGTAGATTAGTCTATGTAGATAGAAGTTCACACCATTTAGTCTTTGTGAAGATGATAGATGTTGGCACCGTTATTCTGTGTATATGATAAAGATCTGTGTAGATTATCTGTGAAATGAACCTGCGTCTAGATATTATCTAACCTATGTGAATCAAATTTACCGATAATACAAAAAAAAAACAAAAACAAAAATCATACAACTTTTTCATACATATGATATATTTTGTAAACCACCTGTTAATGTGCTGATACATAATTTAACATAAGTAGTGAACACATTATTAATACATTTCGATGCCCTTTCTGTCAGGGTCGAAGCGATGAAGACCTTTCGTTTAGTCAGTTTAATTAAAATCATTCCTACTTGACTCCTCAGGTCGACAGTTCGACAAAGATGGTAATCTAAAACAATGGTGGGATGATGTGGTCATCGAACGATTCAAGAACCAGACCAGCTGTATTGTAGAACAGTATGGGAACTACACCATGCCAGGGATCGGTATAGCGGTACGACTGTTAATTATAAATGACCAATACTTACAGATGATGAACGGTCACTAAACACCTAAATACGGTTACATAGAAAAATTCTGATGCAAGCTGATGAAAATTATGAATTTTGTGGACAGCATCATAATGATTGTAAATGAAATAATTTTTCAATCCTCGTTAATACATCTGGTGGATTCATTGTCACTATTGACTTGATTCTTAGTTTGAGAACGTTATATTACTTAGAATGACTTTGACTTACTCGATGGATGTCATCAATGAAGGAAAGGTTAATGTATTCAAATATCGACCTTATTTGATTAATTTCTATATAGAACCATGCTATTGTGTATATACCGTCGTTATTGGGTTGGACTTTATGCATATACATTCATATAAAAAGGACCTTTTAAAAATCCTTTCTTATACTGATTTCTAACTTTCTCTTTTGATAGTTAAACGGCATCCAGACACAGGGAGAAAACATCGCTGATAATGGAGGACTTAAGGAGGCGTACAGGGTAGGTATGACTTAAGTTAAAGTTTAGCTACAGAGAGGATAAAGTGATAAACATGACGTTCTTCAAACTTCATTCAGTATAGAAAAAATATTTTTTCTTCTTAAGTTATTGGGTTTGTGCATCTTCCAATTTAGTGTTCGACAGATATTCCTCATTCTCTTTTTTAGAATCAGTTATAGAATGCAGTTTACTTCATTCTTTGGCTCTACTTATCTGATTCTAAAGTTGTTTTGAAAAACGCTATTGACTCGTGTATTTATTGTGCACTCTTCGAGAATCCAGGTGGTAGACAATTCCTGTAGTTCCCGAGATTTGCTATGATATGCAGCGACGTTTAGATTCGTTCGGAACGCTTTAGAATGTACTCAAATCCAATCCCAAATATGTGACGAATATTTAAGACAAGAAACGTCAATATCACAAGGAATTACAGAATGTAGACACGGTTCTGTTTCTGTTTTAAATGTCACTAAATCTAGAAATACTGTATGTGCCCAGTTTATAATAATCTCAAATTTCAAAGACAAGGAAGTTCCTGTTTATGACATATTTTAATTGGATATACAGGTCCTGTGTATGACTTGTACAGCTTAAAAGCAAATAGCAGTAACAAATGAGATAAGTAACTACAAATAAAGGTGAATAATTTATACCAATTTGAACATGATTATTTACAGGCATATTCAAAATGGGAAAGAAGTCAGGAAAAAAAAGAGGACCTACTGCCGGGTTTGACGCATCTAAACCATCATCAATTATTCTTTCTTAACTTCGCTCAGGTATGTTACAATTTTAGCCCAACTTACTAAATCATCTCATAATTGGACTGTATGTAAAACTCGTCAGGCCGAGTGAACCTCTTCCTTGGCGTCCTTCTTAAGATTGATAAAAAATGACTAAATCAGAACGGTTTTCCATAAACAGAAATATAGACGATATTTGGAATTTCCCTTTAAAATCTGTACTAAATTCTAATATGCGTCTGATCAAAAGGGATGAAACATTTTTTTCTGCTGTGTGTTTGAACTCTGGTTAATGGGGTATGTGACAAAAGCTGATAATGTGAATGTTTGACCGCAGATAAGGTTAAGGCATTTTGGAATATACTGGATTAAGTTTACGTGTCGCAGTTGATTCGATGTTCAAGGACACGTTCCCAATATCATGATTTTCGCTCAAGATATCGACAACTGACAGACAAACTTAACACAGGGTTTCAAGATTCAGGTTGCTAAACGTTTTGGGGAAATGTTACTGTCGTCATAGTAATTCATTGAGAAATGTTCTATTTTTTGTGTGATATGATACTGGAAGTGTTTGATGCTCGTTAGTTCCATTGTTATTTACCTTGTTCTGATCTATTAACACGGTGGGTGTCGTCGATGAACCAGAAGGAGCCTTCTCTTCCGCAACACCTGGTCCGTGGAGATCGTTCCTTTGTTCGTCTTTGCTTTTGTTTTACTGAATTAGAGTTTGAATTATCAATATGTGTATATGTTGGTATCTTCATGTGTTTGTCCTAAACAATCGCATTACTTAGTGTTGTTTCAAATTGTTCCGATATAATATCAAAAACATAAATTTCATTTTTAAACATTCCATGGTTTCGTGAGATCGTATTAAACTTTTAGGTCTTATCCGCAACATTCAATAATGATGCAGAGTTAACCACAAGTGTCGAATTTTCTAAATGTTGACTTGCTTTAGACGATGAAGGTAAACTCTCGGTTATGTTTTGTTGTTGTTTGTAAATATCAGTGAAAACAGAATAGTTTTCTGATATCAACGTCTCAGGCTTCAATTTATTTTGACTTGTATTCATAGGTGTGGTGTGGAACGATGAGACCGGAAGCAGCAGTGAACAGAATCCGAACAGGTCTACACAGTCCAGGGCGCTTCAGGTAAGATTTAACTTACAATTACAAACTTTATGATCTATGAAAGCAAAGCTTGAAGTTTAAATCCATATTCACTTAAATACACATATACGTGTAAGTAATTTACTACTGACTTATTACAAATCGTTCATACACATCAATTTTGTAATTATCGTTGTCGTAATTTTAAGTATCTGGAAATGCAAATAAGAACGAATCTTGAAAAATGAATTATACCAACAAAAACCCAACAGAGTTACTGTCCTTAGCAACATGTTTGTTCCTCTTTCATTTGAAGTTCTTTTTATGATTTGTAAACAATGTATTGTGCTTCAGATACATTTCATATGTTAAAGTGATTTGCATACAAAAATTGGCAGAGAAGTTATAATGCCGAATTTGATATCGGTCATATCAGCTTTGATCTAAGCTGGATATGGTTGATGCTCGTTAGTTTCCCTGTTGGTTTCGTTGTTATAAACTTGTTCTCATTTGAGAATCTATCATTACTTGCTTAGATTGACTAAGATTTACATGGCTGGTGCCGTCGATGAAGCAGAAGACGTTTACTCTTCTGGAACACCTGGTCTTATTCTCCTTGTACATTTTCAGAAGTCTCCGTGTAAATCTTTTGCCCTAGTTTTATTGAATTTGAGTTTGGATTATGATTATGTTTACATGGGAGTATTTTTATTTAGATATTTTACAAGTCATTAAGAAATTACCGATGAATGAAAGTCAAAGTTTTCACGTGAATACCAAGCAATCATTTATTAGTAGATTTTTATATTAATCGAATGGATACACATTTACGGTATGCGATTGTCTTACTTCTGATTCATTGACGTGAAAAAAATATTAAATTGTTGTTGGAAAAAAACAGAATATCACAATGACAAAATAACACCCCCCCCCAAAAAAAAAAACCCAAACAATCAAACAAATAAAAAAAAACAAAAAAAAACCCATATAAGTAGATAGCTCCTGCTGCTGATACATGGTACACACAACAGAAACAGATACACTACTGATGAGTAATCCTAGAACTCTTCAGTGAAGCTCTCGGTCACAAGTACGGTAAATGATGTTTTTGAAGTAAGAATAAACATATTTGACATATTTGAAACACGGGTAAAATTCACTTGAGTACTGATGTCAGAGGAACCCTCGGACATAATATCGTCTTCAATAAATCAGAAAATTATTTTCAAGGGTAAAATGTGAGTCTGGATTTAAATGTCAATATCAATGTTTATTTTCAGGGTGATTGGCACATTACAGAACTCTAAGGAGTTTTCACGGGTGTTTAATTGTCCCGCCGGCTCCTACATGAATCCTGTGAATAAATGTGAAGTATGGTGATAAGTAATATTACAAACGGGGATTTCTCTGTCACACTGGATGGAGCACACTAGTGACACTGTGTCAGAACGAAAGTGACGTCATCTACGACTGTCGCCTCATTATGACGATTAAATCGGCCTTGTTGGCTCCGGTGTGATTCTCTTTAATTAATCCAAGCAAGAGGGGTACAGCAAACACAGACAACTAGGACTGGTATTTGGATGATGGAGGACAATTGTATTGGAATAAATATCTGGTAAAGAATGACTATGGTTTAAAATGTTATCCAATAAAGACGTTCCTGTGAAAAGTGTGAGTCAAATTGACAAATAAGGCTGATTGTTTAAACTGAATACGATGTCAACAGGAATTCATCCAATTTTCTCCAAAGGGCTCCCAGTTCTGAGATCCTGAATAAAATCATGACGGAAAATCTAGTGCAACTTTTTGGAACAAACTGTCCTGTAGGACTCCTTAAAGGAATATTACCGACACTGGAGAAGTCAATATCTTCATATTTTATGGGAGTTTTTCTCATTTTCTCATTCAATAAAAATCATGTTTGACTTTCCCGGTCTCCAAAATCTAGAAAGAGTATAGATTTTGATTTGTAATGCTTGTGATGTGACTGAATTTGGGGTGGCACAGTAACTTTATGGCATGATGCAGTTGAAGGCTACATGACAAGCTGTGTTTTTGTTGGTTGATTAACAATGATTTGAATTCTTAATCATGACGCGTGTTAATGTGGTTTCCTCATTGATATTACTTTCATTTGCAATTATTCTTGTTGCAAATATTTGTAAATAACACGTCATTAATAATCTCAAAGTTTGTGTCCAAAATTGCCGTTATTGTTTTAGATATACACTACAGGTAACGAGTTCCATTTTTTCGCTATATTCGATGATGTATTAAATTCATGAAGAAAAACTAATTTGAAAATAAAATCCAAAAAAATCCCTTGCTTCCAGGCTTGACAACACCGCAAGTACGAAGCACTGTTTATTTTTACAGTAATCTGTTGGAACCTTTGAATTCTTGTTAATAATACACAAACATCCTGAACTTATTCATGACAATTTTGATGAATGTATATATTTTTGTCTCTATATATATCAAAGATGCATAAACGATTCGATTGTGAAATTACTTTTTTGGAACAGAGTCGTTAAATCATTCTAAAGAAATATAAAAGTAGTACACTACAATATGTTGTCTTCAAGGCAAACTTTCACTTGATAAAAGGAAAAGCAAACTATCACCCAATTGACTCTCAGTAAATAAAAAAAAATTATTTCGAACATTTTTAATGCATATTTCCTCAATTTTATTAAGTTTTCCTATTTAAATACTCAAAAATGTAGATTTTCAACATGGTAACACTACAGATTTTAACATTTTGTGCTGAAGGTACTACTCTAACATATGTTTGCACTGGTTGTAATCTACGAATAAATGATAATGCGCCAAAATTTGGTCTCGACAAATTAAAAAGTGTTACAGTAATTTTAACGCGGTTTTAAATAGTTTTGTTATCAATGGCGAGTTTTACTTCCGGGTCTATTTAGTCATATTGGTTTGAAAGTAATCATCAAAATATGAAAACTACACATCTGTGTGTACACCTGGAACTTTCTCGTGATACTTTGTAGGATCTGTTAGTTCCATATTATATAGAATTTTCATTACTACAAAGAACTGACCTAAAAAATGCTTTTCACTGTATATTCTAAAGATGTCTGGTAAAGTAAGGCCTTGTTTTGTTTGCTTTCTGATGATATCCACAGAGTCTGTGATTGTACAAATGCAAACAACGTCATCCCTCTTAACTATCCTACAATGCAATGTTATCCTAGTACACTTCTTGACTATCCCACATTGCATTGTTATCCTAGTACACTTCTTGACTATCCCACAATGCATTGTTATCCTAGTACACTTCTTTACTATCCCACAATGCATTGTTATCCTAGTACACTTCTTGACTATCCCACAATGCATTGTTATCCTAGTGCATTTCTTGACTATCCAACAATGCACTGTTACCCTAGTACACTTCTTAAATATCCCACAATGCATTGTTATCCTAGTAGACTTCTTTTCTATCCAACAATGCATTATTATCCTAGTAGACTTCTTTACTTTCCTACAATGCATTGTTATTCAGAACACTACGTGTACACTTCTTCAGAACGTTACTATCACACAATGCACTACTTTCCAAATACATATCCTTACTATTCCACAATGCTCTTCTACGAAGCACGCCTTACTATTTTAGGTTATCAAATGAAGTGGATATTTCGCTTTTTATCAAATGCTTTTCAAATTTATTTATCAGTAGTTTCACGTTGATCAGTCAGTTAATATTCATGAATGACGAGTCAGTGGATCTACTGTTTCCTTCATTAAACCTGATCGTCTGATGAAGGAAACAGATTTTTTGATGAAGCAGACAGGTTGATGAATGAGACATATTGCCTAAATCGTCACGCATGAATGTTTAACTAACTGTGATATATGAAACTCTATTCAGGTGTGTGTTTATCAACACAAAAACAACTACTAACTATAGAATCATAATCTTCATTTTCTTTGTATTGTTTGTTATTATTGTCAACATTAGTACTGTTTCTGCATGAGTGACTGTATCTTAACATCATACACATAACTATCGATCAAAGTATACTCTTGCTTAGTGTTTTTAAAATATTATAGTTAACTATATTTTGCTACATAATATCAATGTGCCCAAACAGGCGAATTTATTCATATAAGTTTCACGTCCGATATTACGGCTTTTCAGCTTCGGACGTGTAAAACAGGTGAATAGTATTCGCGACAGTTATAAACACTTTGCCTATATATTCTGGACTTTTTTGGGATGAAATCAACAGGTGAGAAAAATGTATTAAATATTGTATTGAGTTATTCCAAATATATGTCACAAAGTCTATATTTTATCTTTCATGGCTGAAAACACAAATTTCTGTTGTAATTTGACATACAGTCTTTCGTCCGTGTGAGAAATTGTTTTTGCTATTTACGTCCATAACATACAGGATATAAATACCGTTGTGTCGGTGATATATACTTGTCTGGTTGTCTATATATTAACTACTGTTTATCATTTCTACAGATGTAATAACAGAACATTATACTACATGTGTATATAGTATATTTAACTCCAAGCCAGTCTTGTTAGCACGTGGGATACCCAACCTATATTGATGTTACGCTGTTGATTCTATATTCTGCGGCTTGTTCACAATATAACAACTTTCGTGCAAGACATCGACAACGGACAGATAAACTCACAGCACATAGTTTTAAGAGAGGTATGTTGATGAAGATTTTCCAGAAGTTTTACAGTCGTCATAATGGTCATATTGATAAATATTCTTTTTTCCTTGGTATGTTTGTTTTCTTGAAGATTCCGTTGTTCTCATTTGGGAACGTGACATTACTTATATTGACCTAGATTCACATGGCGGATGTCATCGGTAAAGCAGAAGACGCTTACCCTTTATGAACACCTACCCATGTTCCCCTTAAACTGTTTCCGGAGTCTTTGTAAATCTGTGTGTTGTTCATATTGGCTGTTGGGGTTTGAATCAAGATTCTGTTGACATGTTAGTATTTTGCTTGTTGAATTTTCCCACAAATATTTCAATACATAACAGCGATTTTTTATTTCAATTTCTTAAATTTGTTTCATTCAATTAAAAAAACATCTGACAGTTACGATTTATTGTACATACATGATACTTTACTTTAATGAAAAAAAGATAACATTTGAATTTTGTCGAATTTCTAAATGAATAATCTATTACAAATAAATGATCTCTTGGATGGTGATAGGAATTGAGAACAGAATTTGACAGTGTGCTATCATGATTGGCTTGGATATCTACGTGAATATGACATAAAGTAATTAGTATATTGTATATAAGTGAGTTTATTCTTATCTATATTGCTTGGTTTCTGTCGCTAACAAACATCCTATACATCATGTTTACTGTATTGTAAAAAAAATAAACAAATTGGAATACCAACCTGCTGCTGTTCATTATTGGATATAAACAACTGTTATACGGTAAGAGTTGCCTTTCGTTTGCTCAAATTATCACTGTTATAATATAAAACAAGAGGGTTTTTATGAATTATCGTATAAATGAAATCAGTATTTAAGAAATCATCACCTGTACAACCAATTACTAAATATGACTGGCCGCTAAGTTTCAGGACGCCATCAAAAGGATGCTAAGGACGTCCTTAATTATTTCAGTGTCCTGGTTTTGCAATGATCTAAGAACAAAATCGATAAATTTTAGACATGATACAAATTGCCGTTAACTTAGAAAGTAAAGAATCTCATGGAAGGTGTGTAAGGGGAGCCAAATATCAGTCAGAAGGAGGAGTGACGTCACTGTTAAGGTAGGACTCTAAAGACAAGTAAACAGCATCGTTAGGTAGAGAATAGCATATGCGAAATAATTAGCAGTCGTCAGAGATGATGAGGTTTATCAATGCCATAAACGTCATCATTTAACTGTTTTGTGCGTCTGGGACTCGTCGGTGATGTTGATCTATAACAGAAATAAACTTCGTCATGCTACTGTTTCGTCCTTCTAAGTCTCGCAAAATTATAAAAGTTGAATCAACATCAGTAATATATTTTATATCAGAAGTCTTTTCAAGCTAATATCCCACTGTACTTTTGAAGCAGAAACATCCCCCAAATTTCCTGCAGTTACTCCAAGCCCATTGCATCAAACTTTTCATTTACAAACAAATGCTGCAGCAACTGAATGTAGATGACCTTAGAACTCCGTCATCTTGTTCAAATTCTACCTCTACTTATAACTGGGTACACATAGTAGCTGGTGATTTAAGCATTATTCAAAATGTTAAGAGAGCTTTTCATGAAACTCCGTCCATTCATAGGCATATGAACTTCAGGATACTTATGGATTCTGCTGAAAACTATACCAGAGAATGGGCAACAGGAGAACATGCTGCGTTAGATACTTTGGATTGAATGTTTACGGTCCATCATTCATTAAAAAACTACAGCTTGGAGTCTAAATGAAAGCAAAATACTCATTGCAAGAATAACATAACCTGCATGTTATTTTGTCTGCAGATAAGACGCCCAATAACTTGATTGTTGTCTGCAAATATTATTACATGTTCTGTATACAAAAAGAACTATGCTTTCTTGATAGCGAAGGAAATCCCGCCTATCTCTTGTTTAGTCTTTCCACAGAAGAAATACTGGCTAATCATGCTTCGGTATTACAATAATTTAGAATCATTAATGATAAGGATGTGGACCTCCCTCGTTTATATTGGATTAAGAAACTTCATGAGAGTCCATATAAACGTTTTATTGCTGGCTTGTCTAGCTGTTCATTCAAGCTTTTGTCTAAACTGTCTAACATTATTAGTACTATCAAATATGGATTACAGGCTTATTGCGATACTGCTTACTCAAGACGCGGAATCAATATTATGGGGATTTTAAAGACCTCCAAAGTGCTTTTGACCAATCATCAATGCCCTCTTCTGAAAAATATATCTTCTATAAGAATATAAGAAATATACAGAGGCCGAAATCATAAAACTGATCGAGTTTATGGTTATCATCTTCGTCGAGTTTGGTGGTAAGATCATACCTCCGAGAACTAATTGTGCCCCACTGGCTGACTTGTTTTCGTAGGAGACTGAATTAATCAAAGAGGTTATCAAAACAAGTCACAAAGACTTTGCAAAGTCGTTTATTATCACTTTCAGAGATAATGATGATGTCTTGTCTTTAAATAACAAGAAAGCTATTGACTATGTCCATCGTATATACCTAGGAAAAAACCAAAGACACGACAGACTCTTCTACATCAGCCGCTGACCTCGATTTTATCCTATGACGAAATCAGCATGGTCAGATTTCTACTAAGCTGTTTTATAAGGGTGATGATTCCAATTTCCCTATTGTAAATTCATTTCTGGATAGCAACATTCCTGCATCCTTCATCCTATGGTGTTTAGCATGGTGTAGTTGATTCGAAATCCAAGGACACTTTCCATTATTATAATTTTGGTGTAAGAGGTCGTCAGTTGACTAACAACCTCGTAAGACAGGGTTTAAAAGAATGCTGGTTAATGAAAATAATAGGGACGTTTTATGGTCTTGATAGTGTTCTGATTCAGAAATATTCTATTTCTTTGTGCGATATGAGGCTGGACATGTTTGATGCTCGTAAGTTTGCCTGTTGAATTTATTGTTGTATACCTTGTTCTCATTTGAGAACGTGACATTACTCACTTCGTTTACATGGCGGGCGTCATCGAGGAAGCAGAGAACGCTTACTCTTCCAAAACACCTGCTCTTTTTCTCCTTGTACTTTTTCAGAAGTCTCCGTGTAAATCTTTCTTTTGTCCATATTTTGCCTCAATTTTATTGAATCTAATTTTGGATTATGATTATGAGTGGTATTTTCTTGTTTTGCTGGTCTTCAAGGACTTGTCAGTAATGCGGAGGAGGAGTTTAGTTACTTAACCAGTAGTGACAAGCGACATAAAGCGTCTTCAGAATATATCTTTTAAAAAGCTTCATGAAATTTGCGAAAACAAAAGATGTGTTGTAAATATGACCGTTATACACCTTTGTGACAGGTTGCATGCTTGCTACCTGGTAATTCCACAGTCCATGTCAGTAAGAGAAATCGGGATAATGTCTAGTATTGTGTATCACCACTAGACATGAACTTGTCATCTAGTACACATTCTTTGATGTAAGTGTCTAAACTTACATGTATATATACCACTTTGGGAAAATGAAAAAAAAATCGGCAAACTTGCACAGCTTTGTAGAAGTTCTTTTGTTGAATTGTTGTACGTAAAGATCAAGGTAAACAATTGAGTCTGTCGTGTCCTCGAGTCCATTTTTTTAAAAGATAAGTTTATCAAAGTGACAAAATATGGATACATCTAGAATCAATTGTAAGAACTTGCCAAGGTCATCTCAATTATAAGCTCCAATAAAGTTTGCCTGGTGTAAAAGTCGACCGAGACGAGATCAGATTCTTTTGTGTCAAAGTGAATTTTATAAGAAACAATTCGACCGCGACGAGACCAGATCTTACTTCGTCAAAATTTAATCCAGTTAGAAACAAATCGACCGAGATGGGATGATATTCTACTGTATCAGAAGTCGATTCAATTAGAATTTGGCGACCAAGACGGGTTCAGATTCTACTGCTACATGTCCAGTCAGTTGGAAACAAAGCCCTAAACGAGATAAGATTGTAATATGAAACGTATTTGGACCTACTTTTGTTGTGATAAAATATAGTCTAAACGACTTTAAAAACACGACATGGCGAGATATTTCATGACTTAGCGACTTGTATTTTATGACTTTGCTTTCCAAAATCTCAACATGTCGATGTAAACTATCTCGACATTCGTATAGTTACACGACAAACGACTTGATGCAATGTTGACATGCTCCGATATAATTCAAGTTGCCTACGTCATAAGTTTTTACACCATGTCGACTTAGTTATTTCGACTTGTCGTTATGAAAAAAAGAAGTCGATATCACGAATATCGACTTGACTGGTTGACTCTTTATTCTTGGTTCTCGGTTCATTTTGCTGCTACAGTCCCGAGATGCGGATGATAGAGCTACTGCATGGTAAGGTTTTAAACACTTCATAAAAAGGGGAGCTATTCTGCATTAAAATTTGCGATTATTTTAATATTGTGTGTTAATGAAAATGCGAAGTTATAGTTAATTCCTTGTAAATCAGTGAATATACCATGTCATATTTTTGCATATTACACATTTAATTTAGCTTATTATGACGTCACACATTCGAAAATGGCAGTTACGTAACAATGGAGATCATTGATATAGAGTGCATGACTTCAAGTTCGACATAGAGATATCTGATTTTTACCATTTTTGTTTAAAAAATCAATCGTGACAAAAAAAGATTTTAAATTCGTTCCATCTAATATGTAACTTATGAAACTCGTCTCGAATTTTCCGTTTGAATTCGCCAATGTCTCGCTAAAATGAAAAATTCTTAGAATTGTTTTATAAATTCCCATGTCAACTGGAAAATGCATTAGTTTCCGACGTAAGGGTTGTATAGAGTTGTACATATTTGTAGATCAAGTGTGTCTCTGGTCCCGATTAATCGGTTTTATTTCAACCTGGAATTTCTCAAACAGAGTTTAAGAAGTAACGTTTCATTTAATCTTTGTCAGTGTTTTTTGACAATGGGAGACAAATGAAACTAACTGCTTACTTTGAACCACCAAAATGTAACCTCCCAAAAATGACGTCAAAATACAACTTTAACCCAGTTCTGATCTGCAGCAAATTCAATCTAACCCGATCAATTTTATGTATCTGATTACAATACCACCATTCTTGACCAGTTTATGCTTAACCTACTTCAAACTTAATTTCCGGATTTATGTGCTCGCATGAATTGGTTTCTTTTCGTGAGTGTTTCTTTGTTGGACCTGGTGAGGCGGTACTTTTTTTTATTTTAGTTAGTAACGCAAATCCTGATACACACCTGAAATTATTGTATTTATATCTCCATTTGTTACTTCCCTTCCTTGCACTCTCACGAAAAGCCGAGGATGCAAGGGACGTCACTCTAAAAAGTTACCTTGCTTGTAAATTTGGATGAGGCCTAGCGTGCAACTCTGCTGACGGAAAGAACGTGAAACTAGTTGATGTTGTCATTAAATGATCCAGAATTATTCACGTCGATTCAAAGGCAGCTGTGTTGAGAATAGTCATAAGTTAAATTAATAATGTCAGCTTGTTTGTTATTTCATAGTCTAAATGGAAGACAAGCCCAAGTCCAAGAGAGCATTAAAGATATTTTCAGCAGACAGGTTTTACAGAAAGGTAATATCCTGTACGGATTATAAGCAATGTGTGTCTGTTTGTAAGTATAGAATAAATGTTTTCAATTAACTTTAAAACCCATAACGGTCCTGCAATCCTCTCTCTCTCCCCCCCCCCCCCCTCTTTTTACGACGAAAAAAATCTGCCCTGTTCAGATGGATATTCTTTATAGAATCAGTGTCTTCTGGGTTTCTCTAGTCTAGGGTAATTCAAGGGTCCTCTGTGGTTTAGAGATATTGCCAGAAAATGGCAGTGCTGTTAGGGTTTTAAATCATACGTATATACTACTATTGCTTGGTTGCAATTCATGGACATCTAAAACTTTCTGCATGAATTACCACATATACCAGAAAGGGGCCCCTGGTAGATCGGTTTGGAACTTTGGTTTTGATTATTAAGGTAATTTTGGTTTGTGTAGATATATATATGTTTGAAATAAAACAGTGTTATATAAGTATTAACATAGCACACTTTTGGATAATAATGCACACACAATACGCCACTTGATTACATAAATGGTGGTCAATTCAAGAAGAAAAATGTCTGGTGGAGCAACAAAACAAGGCAGTAACAAAAAGCCAATCAGAAATGTCGCGAGGTTCAAATATTCATTACAAAGGATTCAGGTTTGTATCTTAATCAAAGACTAGAAATCTGAAGCCTGATGCTCACCGAAACTCAAAACTTAAAAAAATATTTGGTTAAAACGACCTTAGTGACTAGTAAATTATAACGAAACAATTATAAAATTTCGCATGAAAAAAACAAATCCAGTAATCTTCGAGTTTTTATATTTATTTTTAAATTAATACATCACATGGTACTATTTCCCAGGGAGTACCACAAGATTTAACAAAAGTCAGCAACAACACTAGAATTTATATTTCATAGAATGAAAAAACAAGAAAATTTCTGACTAGTGACAATGTATTTAGTTAGAGATCATCAGCATTCAAGTGTAACCTTGCAACTTCCCACAAGCATTATCAGAACAAAACGGACAGAGAAACAGATTTCTGAAACATCAACTCAAGTCTCGCAGTATAAGCTTAAACTGTCACTAGATTTACCATATATACCGTGCTATATGGCCTAGGGACTTACTTCACAAGAGTGACTCCAAGCCAGAGGGTGAGTTTTAATATCATAGTAATTCTACTGAGGAGCAGCCGCAGGGGGTGGGCTTATTACCAGGTATGGGCTAATAGCCAAACAAATAGGAGTTGTCAATCCTTTTAGAAATTAGGAGTTAAATCTACGATGATGTTTTCAAGCATAAGGCCATTCTTGAAATATTCTTTTTGGCATAAACTGTCTTATCCATATAGGACTTTGGCAAGTTTCCTAAAGGTATGGAAAATTATTGGGGGAAAAAATAACATTGTCAAAGTTATTTTCTGCTTGGTCCAGCTCACAAATCACTGTTATTCATTTGTTTGAGTGGCAAGAAGTATTTAGTTTATGTTTGGCATTGCAATAGAAAACATTTAATATGCAAGATATAAAGAGTGGAGACCTAAGCTTTGGAATTAAAGATTGATTATTAACAATAAGAATACCGAGTGGAGGGATAATATATACCCTTCCTATTCCCAAGAAATTCAGCTTTTGTTGTATCAAAAGAACACAAATATGGAATTATGAAAATAAGTTAAAATGTTGAGCAAGAAAACAGTGCTATTGTTTTAATGATGAATTAAAAGCATACCAAGTTTTAATGAGATGGACTCATTGAAATTTCTGGACAAGATTAAAACACTGAAAAGAACAAAGGCAATATCTTTTTGAAATATTGTTGAACCAAAATATTATTCAGGGGGATACGATCTCATGTTGTGGTTTTCAAGCCCAGGTTTTAAAGAAATTGGTTGAAACCTGTGAAAGGTGATCTCCCGAGAAGATTAACATTGGGAAATCAACAAGGGGATGTAACTCTTCCAAATACAGTCAAACCAAACAGACCTGTGAAATATCACAACTTCATATCAAGGAGATTACGCCTCCGAAAGTTAAAAAAAAGATTGGTTGAAAACTGTGGGAGGAGATCTCTGGACAAATGAAAGTTTTTTAAGAACAGATGGACGGACATTATCCATCCTGTCAAAATTTTCAACGAGCGTATGAATATTAATAAATAAGGAATTCATCATAACATTATTTCTGTCCAGAGTTTACTTTGGTGTGAAATGCCCGACAAATAATATCTTGGCCTTATAAAACCTGTTTTGTTTTGTTTTTTTCCTCACAAAAATCTGTTATGACCAAAGTTGTGTGCTTTAAGTTAATATATACAATATAAATACAATTTCATATGGTACATTCAATGTATTTCATTAGTTGACAGATAACATTTTTTAATTGGTGTTAAAAGATGTTTCCTCTGTGTACATATATACCAATTACTAGAAATACATTCAATTAATAATATTACCAATCATTACCCAATCATTACTGATTATTATCAGATTCGTGTTCCATCTGACAAGATAGGTAGGATATGAAGACAGACTCTACATTAGAATAAAAGGAAAACCACATTTTAGCCCTGTTAAATAGTTTACTAAGTATTCTGAATTATTGAAGAAAAAACCTGATGTTAATTTATTTTATTTTATCGACAAATATAATTTATCTTAATGAAGGAATGATTATGATAGAATTAACTCATTTCATTCATGAATATGTTAATGAGGAGTCATGAATTTGTCAATAGTGAGGTTTATGTTACTGTACTCCTGCTGAAACAAGCCTGAGAGCAAACAGCAGCTGCTGACTCAGAAAGGAAAAAGGGCTTCAGATGAAGGTATGCTTGTAACCAGGAGTGGTTCTTATTGACGTTCAGATACCAGACAGATGGAATAAGAAGACATTGAGTCTGTTGTGAGATTTCCCTGTCTCATGTGCGAGGAAAGATCCAAAGCTGTTTTTTATCATTAAATTAGTCACGGAACTTGACACTACCTCACACTGAAAATCACAGGTCAACCTTCCAAACAGCAGCAGAAGTGACGATATGAAGTTTTTTTTTATTGCATAAAATATGCTGCATTCTTTTCCTTCACATGCAATCAGAGGCTGCAGGGAAAGTTCAAATATTTCCACAACCATTATCTAAAATGATGTATACCATTTTACATTTACGTGAGTTAAATATCAGTTTATCTGTTTGATAAAAATCTTATATCACTTCGCACTCATGACAAAAATAAATGTTCACACATGCTCATTCGCCCTTGCAAAAAACATCTGTTACAATAGTTCCCTTAGGTGTGACAGAAAAAAACTCCTTTGTCACACTACCTCATTCATCCCTTAGGTGTGACAGAAAAAACTCCTTTGTCACACTTGCTCACTTATCACTTAGGTGTGACTGAAACATCTCCTGTGTCACAGTAGTTCACTCATCCATGACTGAATCTTCCTCAGGCCTTTTCAATATTGCCTAAAATTGAAAAAAAATAATAAATGTATGGAAGTATTGACAATGAGTTGACTGAAGACTATATTTCTTCATTACCTCACTGAGACAGTGATAACAAATATTCACTGTCATAATCCCTGATGGTCGTTTCTAATCAGTCCTGAATTTCGTGATGAAAGGCAAGAGACCAAATGGACCTACTTATGAAATTTGGATAAAAAAAAAAAATTTACTATACCTCTCAAGAAATAGCATTAACAAAATTGTCAACATCTAAAATGGCCGACTGATATGGTAGGCTAAATATGACAGATGACCAAATTAGCAGATGTGCATTTTTCACTTCATTGACACAATTCTTCTGTAGTTCCCTACTTGTGAACGTGAGACAGTCTGACAAGTTCTATTCATAAAGAATGTGGTGAGTTTCTTGGCAAAGAGACATAACTCTTAAAACAACATCAGACATCCATGATTAACAATCATCATTTGGATTCAGTAGAATAGAAACTTGCCACTTTCAGACTTAATGTGACATGTAAACCCGAACTTGTCACTATTAAAAAGTTATGTGACCAGTGAATTTGAACTTGTCACTGTTAAAAAGTTATGTGACCTGTGAATTTGAACTTGTCGCTGTTAAAAAGTTATGTGACCTGTGAATTTGAACTTGTCACTGTTAAAAAGTTATGTGACCTGTGAATTTGAACTTGTCACTGTTAAAAGTTATGTGACCTACAGCAGTAAAACTGGTCACATTCACAAGTTAAGTGGCCAATAAAAGCACTGATACCTGTCACGTTCACAACTTATGTCACCTACAGCAGTAAAACTTTTTATGGTCACAAGTTCCATTTTTAAATAAAGACTGTTAATCAACTTCCTAAGAAAGACAAAGACAATTTTAATCAAGGTCCTAAATATTCTTAAACAAAGACAATATGTTGATCAAGTTCCTTCATATTCTTAATTTTTAAACAAAGAAAACTAGCTGGCCAGGGTTCTGACATATTTTCACATTTATAAATCACAACAATATGATCATCAGCCTCCTATATCTAGACAATACCATGAGAACCATGAGAAGTATCCCAGTTGTTTATCTGTTTCTTATCTGTTTAGAAGATGCTAGCTCACTTTCATACAATATTCTAGGTTATGCATGCAAGACATTGGTACATTCTCTTGTTACTTCTAGGTTAGACTATGGTAACGCGTTACTCGTTGGTGTATCTGATACACTAATGAGCCACCTGCAGAGGGTACAGAACACCGCAGCACGCCTAGTTACTCGTACTCGAAAGAGGGACCACATTACACCAGTCCTTTACTTATTGCATTGGCTGCCCGTGCGATTCCGGTTACAGTACAAGATTTTGATGTATACATACAAGGCAATAAATGGAACAGCTCCTGAATATTTGCAGGAACTTGTCACCGTTTATCGGCCGTCACGATCACTACGATCGGAGACAGAATCCTTGTTGTGCATTCCGAACTCTCAGACTGTGACTTATGGTAACCGATGCTTTGGAAAGGTAGCGGCCACTTTGTGGAACAGCTTACCATCTGCTACTAGAAAGTCAAAATCCCTGGCCAAATTCAAGAGGGATATTAAAACCCACCTGTTTACGTCTGCATTTTAGACTCTCACGCAGACGTCCTGTATATAAATACTTTCACCACTACTTACTTGATTTGGTTACTGTGTTACATATGTTGATTACTGTGTTATACATGTTCTGTAAATTTTGTAGTAAGATTATTATGTAATTGTGAAGCGCATTAGAGTATTTTGTCAAAATAGATAGTGCGCTATATAAATGTTGTATATTATTATTATTATTATTATTATTATTAATATGCTTCCTTCTTGTATTGTGGGAAATATAAATGAAGATCCACTATCAGAGAGCGAAGTGATGAAACCCACCATCCACGACAGGGGAAGTTTTCCTTTAGAGATCGTGCATTGGACTTTGGTGAAGAAAGTAAGTGTCTGCCTAATTTCCTTGGTCATACCATCCTCCTTTTTCCAGACTAGGTTCAGCTTCTCTCCTTTTATATAGGTAGCTTCCGTCAACGGCAGTTGCTGTGAACAGTGAAAAAGTTGAATGAGAGAACAAGCATGTTTTTTCTTCTCTTTGCATAAAGTGATAAATCAATTTACTGTTTAATAAATAGTAAATTAGACGAATCTTTGTGACATTACTGTATTTGTCCTGTACTAAGCCAAGGGCAGAATACCAACAAAACAATTTAAAGCAAGGGGGTGGGCTTATTGCTGGCCAATGAAACAAGAATCAGAATTTCACCTAAAATGTGAATTTCACTACAAGAGGAGCAGTTGGTCTTATCCTCCTTGTATTTGTGATGAATGCATGAGAAAGGTTAGAGGTCATTCAACAAGATCTGTTCACTTTGTCATTTTTGGGAAGTGAGTCATCCAAGGCTGACATAAAACAATTACTGACGAAGAAAAAAACATTTAATTTTTTCACAGAGTTAGAATTGTTCTTTCATTTCAAGATGAATAATTAATTTGAAGAATATACACATGCAAGAATCAATCTACCTATTTTTAAACTGAAGGATCCATGACAAAAAGACAAAAAAACAAAAAACATGTGGTTTTCGGAGTGACACAAATATGCTACAGTCAACCAAGGAAAAGGTTAAGAGTGTTGTTATAGCCTTTGTGTGATCATGACTTTTCAGACCAAGTCAGATATCAGTTGACTAATGATGGTTGTCTCAATAATGTGCAGACAAGCCTTCCTTAATCAAACTCCATATGAAGTGAAGTCACTTTAGGTACACTCTAAATAATAATTGGTTTCATAATTTTTTGTTGATTAAGCAAGGCTTTCAAATTTTGGTTATACCGTTTGAAATTTTGAAAAATTTCCTTAAAAGATTAAATGCCCGTAACTCTAGAAATTATCAACTGATGACAATAAAATCATACGTGTACCTAAATATTATACTTACACAACTGTGACCAAGAGAGTCAGAACAGAAACAAAATTATGATGGAATGATAGCAGAAGGTAACACTATATGACACCAACCAGGAAATGACAGAGAAATAAAAACTCGTGAAATTCTAGTCTACGATTTGACCGTAAAATATCAACAGACACACTTTCTTGGTGTATGACAACTTACATCAATGTAGACCCGCTTAGCCAGGCCGAGGGTAAGGAAGTACACATCCACAGCATGATCCAGTATACCCATCACCATGGCTTCCCCTTCTATTGGTCCTGCTTCCTGTTATACAGAATCACCATGGTGACAAGGATTAGATGTAAAATGGGTACAGATTTCACAGGCATTGAATTAGAAAATATCTTAACATCAACCTTAAATTCTCAGCAAAATTTATACTTGTAGAATATTTCAAATATATACTTTGTTGTAGGTTTGATATAAACATTAATCAACCCCCAGATTTTAATAACAGTTTACGAATAATAATAAGTTAATTAATAATGTAGTTAGAGGATTTCGATGTACCTGTACGAATGCAGAGAAAAAGACTTCGGCACTGGCATCCGACACGGCTTTAGCTGCCTTCTTTCGATCATTACAGCCATTGGCAATTTTTTGTAGTTCATTTGTGGTACTCTTGAACTTACAATAACCTGCAAATAAACACATATAACTTGTTTTAAAGAAAGCTGTTTACAAAATGTCCAAAGTACTTATTCATTAATATGCCCAAGAGTGGTAATGAGCTCATCCACACGTTACAATAGAAATACCATATCATTGTGCTTAACCTGCTTATCTCCCAACTTTATGTAAGAGGTATGTAGTGTGACGATGATCTGATGTAACAGGAACGTGACAATAACAGTTGCCACATTTTTTCAGACGTCTAAACCAGGAAGTTAATTAACATTCTGATATATCAAACTGACTTGTTTCTAATAGAAACTATTTAACAACAAAATTTGTAACCTGCTTTTATTTTCCCATATGTACAGCAATTTCCCAGAATCTTTTAAGTTCATTCTTTGATATATCTAATCTGCTATCATTAATTATCATTAACGATCATGTCATATTCAAAACTTTACAGACGCCAAATTTTGATTGTGACACAATGGTGCCATCAGCTGATATTCTGTGCATTATCACTTTACCCATTACTTTGTAGACTTCACAATAAGGCTCATGACAAAGTTCATATGTATAGTATACACAGTGTGTTTCTCTGCAATTTTGACAAAATGTGTGTTGAAGAGCACCTTCATTAAGCACTGCTGACAAGAGGTTATTTTTAATGACCAATCAGATATCAGCATGAGGATATACCCCGTTTGAGAACATTTTACAGTCTCCTTACCAGTGCTCATGGTAATTTAAGCCATAAAAGATTCAATGAAAAATAAAAACATCACTATTCTGATATGAAAAAATGGATTTCAATCTTCGTCTCATATGAAACCTTATGTACCCTGAATGAGCCATTTGGGAAAGATGGTTATAATATCAGCAAAAACGTCAGCAGCCCTGCAAAACTTTTCGGGATATGTGTGGTAATTTTCTATTTTCATTAAATCCATTTCTCATTTCGTGAAACTTGAAGTTCAAATCATTTAATTAAGCATCTTAAGCTGTGTATCGGAAATGTGTTTACATGAATTGAAGGCTTAAAAAAAATCCATAGTTCTTGTCCTAACTTACCTGTGATTTATCTGTCAATTTTTGTGATAGTTGTCAAAATGAAGTGATATAAATCTTTGTACACATGAAAATAAGTGATATTATCAGATGTTGGACACTGACAGTAGGTCTGGACAGCTAAGCATTTGATGATGGAGTGCTGAAAATACCAGCACTTGAACTTTATTAACAATGCTTTTTGTACCTACCTAATGCTGATGAAAGTGCCCTGTGCACCAGGACATCTGGATAACGACGGATAGGACTAGTGAAGTGTGTGTACAGAGGAACATTCAGGGCATAGTGACGGTACAGTAGTTCATCTGTCAAAGACCCATTACAGAAATACATCGCCATCTACAACCAGAAAAAAATTTGATAAGAATAAATCCATACACAATGGATATCTGCTACACTGATACCCTTATCAGTCCTCGGTAAGCAACAGACAGTGAGAGTTACCTACCTTCATTGGTTTGGAAGTCAATGCTATTAAGACCTGAAGCTTTCCGCCTCCATGTGGTTCTTCAGTACGCAGAGCATCAAGACTTTTCTGAAACAATAGAATAAAATAAAGTGGGCAACAGAACTGTACCTAGAATACTGACTCGTCAGTATGGAATGTGATGTATGCCCGACAGTATATCTCCACTATATACACAAAACAAAAAGTTACCAGTCTGAACTTATGGATAGGAAAATTGTTTTAATAGACCAGAAGTATACATATGTGTGTCACCAGTTATATGAAATTGTTTACAGACGCACGACAGACCCACGTCGCCGGACAACGGATACTAGAATAGGTGAAACAGGTCACCATGAAACATGGTCTCAGGTGACCTAATAATAGTACAGCCACCTGTGAGAACTGTATGTAATGTATACTTGACAGTTTAATCCTCATTCTATTTTTAGTACAGCAATGCTAACCTTAGGAACCTTTTAAACTTGTACTGCCCATTTATATAGAACAGTACATCATCGTGTGGAAGTTCAGACATATGTATTTCTGACAGTACATTCCCAGTTCTTTTTTAAAAACAGTGACATTTACAGTCAATTTTGCACACTTGCATACCACACTTAATCATTTCTTGAAAATTCAGAAAGTTTGGCCATCTGTATTGTGAGATAACCTTCAGGCAGAAGTGCTTACAGACAGATAGACACTGTGATTATCATTGGGCAACCACATTTCCATGAAGGCTTCTGTCTTCAGTACCTATAAATTCAGTGACATTCAGTGACCCTGACGAGGCAAAACCAAAAGTACCTCTACTTACCTTTAGTGATCCTTCAGACATAAAGTTCAATGTGCCTGTACTTACCTTTAGTGATCCTTCAGACATAAAGTTCAATGTGCCTGTACTTACCTTTAGTGATCCTTCAGACATAAAGTTCAATGTGCCTGTACTTACCTTTAGTGATCCTGCAGACATAAAGTTCAATGTGATCCTGTACCTCCACTTACCTTTTGTGACCCTGCAGACATACCTCTACTTACCTTTAGTGATCCTTCAGACATAAAGTTCAATGTGCCTCTACTTACCTTTAGTGATCCTTCAGACATAAAGCTCAATGTGCCTCTACTTACCTTTAGTGATCCTTCAGACATAAAGTTCAATGTGCCTGTACTTACCTTTAGTGATCCTGCAGACATAAAGCCCCCTGTGTACCTCCACTTACCTTTAGTGATCCTGCAGACAAAAAGCCCCTTGTGTACCTCCACTTACCTTTAGTGACCCTGCAGACATAAAGCCCCCTGTGTACCTCTACTTACCTTTAGTGATCCTTCAGACATAAAGTTCAATGTGCCTCTACTTACCTTTAGTGATCCTTCAGACATAAAGCTCAATGTGCCTCTACTTACCTTTAGTGATCCTGCAGACAAAAAGCCCCCTGTGTACCTCCACTTACCTTTAGTGACCCTGCAGACATAAAGCCCCCTGTGTACCTCCACTTACCTTTAGTGATCCTGCAGACATAAAGCCCCCTGTGTACCTCCACTTACCTTTAGTGACCCTGCAGTGGTAAAGTCCAATGGTGTCCCCAGGCGTTGAGACAGTTTTTCCTGTATAAGTGGAAAACAACGTATATCATTACAAATCAAATTTTACATATTAAAAAGAGGCAAAAATACTAAAAGATTTCTACAGAAAAAATCAACTCCCCAAAACTGATAAATGCTTCATGGAAGCACCATCCGCAAAACAATAGATTTTTATCATCTATTACATAAAGTCACTGCTCCCAGTGAGCCCAAAGCCTTCATTTACACAAAATTGATTCCTCTTCACCCAAGGATGCTTTTGACAAATTTTGATCAAAAGGCATTATTGCTTATTAAAACTGTACACAAAATAAAAAGTAAAACAAAACATTCTTCAATCAAGTTGTTTCTGATTCTCAACACTGACAAAAATATCTGCTTTTGACCAAAAAAGTGAACCAAAATAATCATTTGACCTCATCCTACATATGATGAACTTTACACTAACTTTTGTAACTTAAGTACTGACACAGATGTTTTCTTAGAAACCAAGCTTAGTAACTATTGTTCTTGTATGCTTGGCAGGAAGTGTACGAGCCCTCTTATGGAGAGAGAATATCAAGTTCCTGGAGAGGTGACAAAATAACTTTAACTTGTGACCAGGGTTATATATAAATGTGTATAATATTCATAATTTTGGTGTACTTAAACACAAGTTAGTGTGTCACATCATTTAGTGCATCTTATGATTTTGAGAATAAAATCTGCTGTATTTTCAAGTTTTGTACAATAATTAAAGAAATTTGAAATTTTATCTGAAAATAACATCTTCGTACAGAAGACTATTTCTGTTTGCTGGGCATTTTTAATTAACATTTTCTATATAGAATTTGACTTTTAGAGACTTTCAAATCTTTTCTGGTTTTTTAACTCTTAAGACATCGTAGTGTGACTTTCATCCCACATAACATCATGTCATGTTTACATTCCATGAAAACAGGGGTAATACTATTATCATGTTATTGCCATTTATTAAGGTAATATCAGTTTTTTTTCATTGACTAATTGCTTAATCAATATTATTTCTGTCTGGTTAGCAAATTCTTGCTTACATATGACCAATGAGGATTTTCTAGTATTTGAGTCCTTAGACATGAAAAAACTAAATCATTGAAAACCTTACAAAAAAAAAATCTTTTCTAATTTAAAAAAAAATACATATTTCCAGCAGAAATGTCAATTTTCACAAACCAATTCAAAAGCTGATGACTGGTCTGGCTCTGGATGGTGTCGTAACATTGCTGTCTCTGGTAAACACTTGTTGATCTTGTGAGCAACAGCCATGTTGGCTAACAACATGAACTCTTCAACCAGTCTGTAAAGGAAACAAAAAACATCCATAAAAAAAAGAGTTCTCCACAAGGACTGAATTGAAATATTTTGTCAAATATACGAAATTACGTAACCTGCATACAACCTGGGTAAAACTGAGCAGTCATCAAGTGAAGTGCAGACGCCAGAAAAGCTAATCACAGGATCTATTATTTACCACAAGTGAATGCTAACAGAGGATAAGTTTTATGCTAATCTGTAACTGCCCTGAAACTCATTGAAACCGAATCCATTCGGCAAGTATGTATAATTATCTAAATTGACGATAATAAGAGTTAGACAAACCTGTTACTGTCCCGGAGCTCGTTGACGTGGAATCCATTTGGCAAGTATGTATCATCGTCTAAATTGAAGGACATTTTTATTTGGTTTAATGTGAGTGCTCCATTGTCCATTCGTCTCTTTCTTAGATTTACTGCTATCTAGTAACAAAAACAAAGACTGAAAAAATTCTATAGCTCTAACCTAACATCAGACAAAAGCTTTCAACAATCAGCATCAAGTAAAGGGACATAACTCTAGAATTATTTCCATATGTTAGTGAGGCACTACTCTATATACTTCAGACTTTGCTCAAGCCATCCTTGTAATTTATAGGTTCGTTTGTGTTGTGTTGTTTAAAGCATCATTTCCTCTTCTTTACATTATATCTATTGTAACAACATATTATATCATATTTGACAGGAGATATTCAGCATTTTCTGTATCATAACTTTCTTGGCTGCAGTGTGTTACATCATGATATTTGACAAGAGTTATCTCCCTTTTATAATGCCTATAACTTGAGGAGTTACAATAGATGAGTCAGTTGATATATCTCCTCTGTGTACATGAGCGACTTCTCTCTTTCCATCTGCTCCACATTGGTCATATCGTCATGCGATCAGTCCCATTAAAAAACCAATACTATAATCAATATTTCATGTATTCACCTTATTGAGGCCTAAGACCCTCTTTTTGATATCTTCCACTGTGAACTTTGATGATATTGGAGGAAGTTCTTCTGCAGTCCACTCTTTCAGAGGTTCTTCAATAAATCCCTGAGAAAAAAAAGTAAAAAAATTGCAACTTCCCATTGGCGTATCCATGGAGATTTTCCATAGATTTTGTATGGTCCTGAACATTTCCTGTTAATATCTTATTGATGTAACCCTGGTAAATACCAGTAACAATGTACTGCTTGACTAGAAAGGACTTCTCTTTAGCTTGATCGGTTGCGCATCAGACTAGTTAGCAAGAGGTCCCGGGTTTGAATCCTCTGTTACATACACAATATACACAATATAGTCAGCTTAAGAGAACTTCTCTTTAGCTCGATTGGTTGAGCATCAGACTAGTAAACCAGAGGTCCTGGGTTTGAATCCTAGTGTAGACATTGAGATAATGATCTCTGATCTGTTACATTTACAGTCACATCAGAGCGATGTTTCATATGTATGATTTTTCAGCCAATGGTTATACTAATAACGATGTAACAGGATGAAGCAGGACACCCTACCACCTGACCTACTGAGAAATTCTCTAAAATGGAGATGTTCAGAAATACACCTGAACTTAAATGACAATTAAAGGTTGCCAAGAAGCCTATTTTATGCTAACAGCAAAACTGGTATACTGCTGGACTACGAACAATAATCAAAACAATTAAAACTTATAATTTTCAGCCATTTAGTTTCGAACACATATGACTGGACCCCCCTTACTGCTTGTGTAGAATAATTTACAGTCAAACCTCAGTCCCTTTCTGTGTGTGGTGTTTCTCTTGCAGATCCAGCCAGTCAAACCATTTCAACAGCTTATGTGAAAGCAACCTTAATCATGACCATAGCTTAGCAATACAAACACTTACCTGATCAAGATCGCAAGCACGTATAGGAATATGATCACTGACACTAAGTTTAGTTTAAAAAATATTTCATTCAATATTAAACAATTTAACCCACACATACGTATGAAATGGGAGAACAGGCTTAGAGCTTATACTAATTCCTTTCCCAAACATTTTCCCATATATGGTCAAAGCTAATCCTTATACCGGGTTATGCTCACATACACTTAAAAGATCATGATCAAAAATGCTTACCTGAGCATGGTCGTAGCTAAGTTTAACGCAGGACCTGATCACAGATCTGCCAAACCATTCACTGTATATCTGTAACACAAACCTGATATTAAAAAATTCCACTTTATCTATTTCACAACACTTAGATAACAAGCTATCAACTCATACCAATCATGTTTCTGGACAGAAGTGTATGAGGGTGCTTACTGAGGGAGGAAACTGGAGTGCCTGGGAAAACCCAGTAGTGTGGCAGGTGACTTCCTATCTTTTCCTGTTTGTTTGAAGAAACAAACTCCTTAGCTCTAAATGAAAGGTGAGTGAGCTATCACTGTGCCACCCAACCATAATAAACTTGACTACACTCTCTACCTTTGAAACAATCCAATTCACTCCAAAGCTCAGTAAGAAAAGACTATACTTATTCATTGATAATCTTCTTTCCAGTGACTTAACCCTGGTTTCTAGATTACAATTAAGTCATTTAACATATCTGACCCCTGTAACATAGAAAGGGTGTAACAGTCACTCATTCATGCTTCTGGCCTCGTATCATCACTCTGGGCCTCTGACTGCAGGACTATGGAATACTAAGCAGTTGTTCAATGATGTTTACATTTGATCACTGTGATCTAGAAAGTAGGTTAAGGTCATTCATTTAAACAAATCTGATTGCCCTTTATCTAAGTATTGTATGCCACAGATCAAACTTGTGCCATATTGTTACTTGAACCAAAAAATGTCTGTAAGACATGAATATCCCTACTTCAACATTGTTTTGCAGAAGTTGTCAATTGTGACCTTTGACCTTTTTTATCAAATGCAAAGTGAAAATTGGATACATCAGAAAATATATTCCACAAAATCTCGCCAGCTGTTAAACATTACCACAGAATGATCTTACATCCATCCACAAAATCTCGCCAGCTGTTAAACATCACCACAGAATGATCTTATATCCATCCAAAAAATCTCGCCAGCTGTTAAACATCACCACAGAATGATCTTACATCCAACCACAAAATCTCGCCAGCTGTTAAACATCACCACAGAATGATCTTACATCCATCCAAAACATCTCGCCAGCTGTTAAACATTACCACAGAATGATCTTACATCCATCCAAAAAATCTCGCCAGCTGTTAAACATTACCACAGAATGATCTTACATCCATCCAAAAAATCTCGCCAGCTGTTAAACATTACCACAGAATGATCTTACATCCATCCAAAAAATCTCACCAGCTGTTAAAAATCACCACAGAATGCTCTTACATCCATCCACAAAATCTCGCCAGCTGTTAAACATTACACAAACTGACCTGTCCTTCCTGTCATAGAAATCTCACAAACTGACCTGTCCTTCCTGTCATAGAAAGCTCACAAACTGACCTGTCCTTCCTGTCATAGAAAGCTCACAAACTGACCTGTTCTTCTGGTCATAGAAATCTCACAAACTGACCTGTCCGTCCTGTGATAGAAAGCTCACAAACTGACCTGTCCTTCTGGTCATAGAAAGCTCACAAACTGACCTGTCCTTCCTGTCATAGAAAGCTCACAAACTGACCTGTCCTTCTGGTCATAGAAAGCTCACAAACTGACCTGTCCTTCCTGTCATAGAAATCTCACAAACTGACCTGTCCTTCCTGTCATAGAAAGCTCACAATCTGACCTGTCCTTCCTGTCATAGAAAGCTCACAAACTGACCTGTCCTTCTGGTCATAGAAATCTCACAAACTGACCTGTCCTTCTGGTCACAGAAAGCTCACAAACTGACCTGTCCTTCCTGTCATAGAAAGCTCACAAACTGACCGGATTTTCCTGTAGTAAAAAGCTTTTGAACAGACCTATCTTTCCTGTGAGAGAAAGTGCATAAATTTACCTCGCCTTCCTGTGAAATATTCCAGACAACGGAGAAGGTGAGACGATCTTCATCTGGGTTTAAACTACAAAGTTCTTCACATAGAATACGTGGCAGCATTGGAATAACCTGTAAAAAAGCCAACGAATTAAGAGTGAATTGAGGAATATTTGTCATATCATTTTACCATGGAAATGTTTAGAACGTAAATCACTGAAACAAATGTTTTTTAAAGTTCAGAATTTCACAGGTTTACCAGAAGCTACTCCTTAATTTGCCCAATGTTTACAGTTTACCTTGTGTAGAAGGAATACCTTGTGTAGAAGGCATACACTGCTTGCCCTGTGTTTCACAGTTTACTTTGAGAGAAAGGTAAACACTGCTTGCCCTGTGTTTCACAGTTTACTTTGAGAGAAAGGTAAACACTGCTTGCCCTGTGTTTCAGTTTACTTTGAGAGAAAGGTAAACACTGCTTGCCCTGTGTTTCACAATTTACTTTGAGAGAAAGGTAAACACTAGATGCCCTGTGTTTCAGTTTACTTTGAGAGAAAGATAAAACACTAGATGCCCTGTGTTTCAGTTTACTTTGAGAGAAAGATAAACACTAGTTGCCCTGTGTTTCAGTTTACTTTGATAGAAAGGTAAACACTGCTTGCCCTGTGTTTCACAGTTTACTTTGAGAGAAAGGTAAACACTGCTTGCCCTGTGTTTCACAATTTACTTTGAGAGAAAGGTAAACACTAGATGCCCTGTGTTTCAGTTTACTTTGATAGAAAGATAAACACTGGTTGCAATGTGTTTCACAGTTTACTTTGAGAGAAAGGTAAACACTGCTTGCCCTGTGTTTCAGTTTACTTTGAGAGAAAGGTAAACACTGCTTGCCCTGTGTTTCACAGTTTACTTTGAGAGAAAGGTAAACACTGGTTGCCCTGTGTTTCACAGTTTACTTTGAGAGAAAGATAAACACTGCTTGCCCTGTGTTTCACAGTTTACTTTGAGAGAAAGATAAACACTGCTTGCCCTGTGTTTCACAGTTTACTTTGAGAGAAAGGTAAACACTGCTTGCCCTGTGTTTCACAGTTTACTTTGAGAGAAAGATAAACACTAGTTGCCCTGTGTTTCACAGTTTACTTTGAGAGAAAGGTAAACACTGCTTGCCCTGTGTTTCACAGTTTACTTTGAGAGAAAGGTAAACACTGCTTGCCCTGTGTTTCACAGTTTACTTTGAGAGAAAGGTAAACACTGCTTGCCCTGTGTTTCACAGTTTACTTTGAGAGAAAGGTAAACACTGCTTGCCCTGTGTTTCACAGTTTACTTTGAGAGAAAGGTAAACACTGCTTGCCCTGTGTTTCACAGTTTACTTTGACAGAAAGGTAAACACTGCTTGCCCTGTGTTTCAGTTTACTTTGAGAGAAAGGTAAACACTGCTTGCCCTGTGTTTCAGTTTACTTTGAGAGAAAGGTAAACACTGCTTGCCCTGTGTTTCAGTTTACTTTGAGAGAAAGGTAAACACTGCTTGCCCTGTGTTTCACAGTTTACTTTGAGAGAAAGGTAAACACTGCTTGCCCTGTGTTTCAGTTTACTTTGAGAGAAAGGTAAACACTGCTTGCCCTGTGTTTCAGTTTACTTTGAGAGAAAGGTAAACACTGGTTGCCCTGTGTTTCACAGTTTACTTTGAGAGAAAGGTAAACACTGCTTGCCCTGTGTTTCACAGTTTACTTTGAGAGAAAGGTAAACACTGCTTGCCCTGTGTTTCAGTTTACTTTGAGAGAAAGGTAAACACTGCTTGCCCTGTGTTTCAGTTTACTTTGAGAGAAAGGTAAACACTAGTTGCCCTGTGTTTCACAGTTTACTTTGAGAGAAAGATAAACACTGGTTGCCCTGTGTTTCACAGTTTACTTTGAGAGAAAGGTAAACACTGCTTGCCCTGTGTTTCACAGTTTACTTTGAGAGAAAGGTAAACACTGCTTGCCCTGTGTTTCAGTTTACTTTGAGAGAAAGGTAAACACTGGTTGCCCTGTGTTTCAGTTTACTTTGAGAGAAAGGTAGACACTGGTCCCGTGTTTTAAGAGTTTCCCTTGTGAGAAAGGTAAACACCTGTTGCCTTAAGTTTTACAATTTACCTTGTGAGGGAGATATACACTCGTTGCCCTGCGTTTTGCTACAGCATCTAATGGAGTCTCTTCTTCTAGGAAGTAACTAACATCAGCAATGTGCACTCCAACATCAAATGTTCCTGTGATAATGATTAAAATGTATACAGATTAGTACACTTAACAAACATCAAACATTCTTGTGATACAAATAAGTACATGTAACAAACATCAAACATTTTTGTGATACAGATTAGTACACTTTACAAACATCAAACATTCTTGTAACACAGATTAGTACACTTAACAAACTTCAAACATTCTTGTAATACAAATAAGTACACGTAACAAACATCAAACATTCTTGTGATACAAATAAGTACATGTAACAAACATCAAACATTTTTGTGATACAGATTAGTACACTTTACAAACATCAAACATTCTTGTGATACAGATTAGTACACTTTACAAACATCAAACATTCTTGTGATACAGATTAGTACACTTTACAAACATCAAACATTCTTGTGATACAGATTAGTACACTCTAGAAACAGCAAACATTCTTGTGATACAGAATAACATACTGTACCTGCATCAACAGACCTCAAATTATAGTTTTTTTCCCAGAAAAGAAACGTAAATTTGAAAATATATACCATGGAGGGCCAAAGTAACCTTATCTGTCCAGATGATACCCAGACGGATGGACAGACTGACAGTTGGACAAAGACAAACACTAATAGCCTTTTTTTAGTTTTTCTTTTATATGTCTTACCATCAGGAAGTTCCTCTATAGAAAGGGCGTCATCCAAATCCCTCGCTGTGGCTGGATCAATAGAGAACACACACTGCTTACGGAAATCCTTTCGATTAGTTAGTTCTGTTGATGGGATCTTCCATGGCAAATTCTTGATGGGTAGGCTGTCAAGGGCCTGTGAAACATTAATCTTTGATACAAACACCATTGACGATAAACAGATTGGCAGACAAACAAATTATACATTCTTGGCATGTCAAACACCCAGATTTCTCCAAAACATCACAGATCTATCAGATTCTGACACTCCCCAAAATTTGTAATTTGTATATTCATAATGAAAATGACATCAAATCAAGCTTTTCACAGACATATAACTACAAGTGAGGTTATTTTGTCAAGTTAATAAAATTGGGAGGTGAAAACAGTTGGTAAAGACTTTTTAAAACGTAATGCTGTATCAGAACAAGATAATGTATAGTGTGACATTATCCCCCGCGCCCCACTGTTTAAAAGACACACAATCATATATGTTATAATCATAGTAACGTGTATATAACCCCATTTCACCACAGCTACTGATATTTTTAATTTTGCAGTTGAAAATTATCTAAAAATTGCTTGAGTCAAATTTCTGTTTCAGTCAAAATGATTTCCAGGTCCAAATTTTTTTTCCCTTCTCCATCATTGTAAGTTTAGTTTGGATGAGTCAAATTTCATAGAGTTGAAATTTCATTTGAGTCCTTGTGATTTCTCAGTCCCTTCAATTTTAAAGTGCTTATATAATGTTTCCTTTAACAGGTAAAAACTTTCTAGAGTTGTCCCTTTCATGTTTATTTAGTCATGATAAAGTCTGTAGCTTCCACATATCGTTTCTTGTAGGTTATCAAAGGCAAATTTTAGTTGTGTTTTATTGTCAGTATGGGGAGTGTACATGGAACGAAGTGATTACAAGTATAGCTGATTGGAATTGTTATTACATGTTTTTTTATTTGGATGAATAAACGATGAAAGGAGAAGGTACAATTTTTTTTCTGATTACTAACTGCCATTTCAAATAACAGATTAAATTATGCTGTTTGTACCTAGATGTACCGTGCTATCGTAGTCCTCCTTTGTTCAACATTAGGAAAATGATATAGTCAAACTTATTTTAAACAATTTGTTGAAGTCAAAATTCAGATAGCAAAATATTTTCTCAGCAGTTCCTTGAATTTTGAGATAAGAAGTTTCGACTTTATTTTGTTACAGAATATCGGCCCTTAGCTGATATCAATTGATACTTAACACAAACAAAACATTGTAACAAGACAGAAAACAAGACAGAAATAAAAAGCATCATAACTTTTAACACTGGTCATTTATAAAAGGATCAATGAATACAGTTCAAGACAAAAAATATATTATCTGTAAGGTGGGAGAAAAATAACCAACCACTGCTTTCCATTGTAGCAGAGTTATCTCCCCCTATGGAAATATATTTTATAAATTTTATAAATTTGAACCAAGGGTTTCAAATATCCTCTACATGACACCGACACGAAAGATGCAAATATGATTTCACTAAATTTAAGCCTTGTCTTACCTTCTCAGTGAATTCAGAGGTATCAACACTGTTCTCTAGCAGAATTGCTTCTATCTTTGGTTTCAACTCCCGATCGTTTCCAATTTTACGCAGCAACGTTCTGGAAAACAAGCAGCTATGGGGTTTACACATTACATATAAGGCTTTAAACTTGTGCCTGGTAATAACCTTTTCTCCATGTTGTAGAATATTAAACCTGATTCACTGAAACTACCATTTTGTGAGTGAAGTAGTATGTTGAATACTTTACATCATTATTTGGTTGCTCAATAGATACCTCTCAGTTACCGCTGACACAAAAATGAAGGTCATTTGATATATCAAGTTCTGACAGATGACGATTTGTCAATCCACAGTACTCTTAAATGAATTCTTATCTTTCCAACCAAGAAACATGTAGAAATTATCATGTACCCGTCGGCAAATACTGAGTCACATCTCCACTCCGTAAGTTTGGCAGCGAACAGCACATTAGCGTAGTCATCTGGCCTCGTAAGGATATCTGTTGATGAAGAAAGTACAGAATTTAACCACTGTCAATGCAAGGTCAAAGGTCAACTCAGTACTTAAACACTGTCACTGCAAGGTCAAAGATCAACTCAGTACTTAAACACTGTCACTGCAAGGTCAAAGGTCAACCCAGCACTTAAACAGTCACTGCAGGGTCAAAGGTCAACTCAGTACTTTTTAATTTGGAATGCTTTTCATTTCTAATATGATAGAAATGTAGAACTATACCAAATCAAAGGCAGATTCTACTCTCCTGGGAGACCGACAGGGTTCCACACTGAATATTTACCTGGAGGACAACTGTCTAGGTTTATTCGGATCCTGGGCAGCCTATTATCAACTGGACTAAACAAGACACCATCCTTGGTTTTCATTGGCTTAATGTGACCTGAACATACACGAGGATGTTTTTGTTCTATCACTGCTACTACCTGTAAAAACAAAAATGTCTACTTAAAAGCGTAGCTGAATCCATTACAAGACTTTGCTACAATCTTGTGTATCTTTTTTCTTATGTAATCTCTTCACCATCTAATCCTACTGTTTTGAAATTTAGTGTACATAGCATAATTAGTACAGCTTAAAAAAGTTGGTCTATTCCCTACCATCTTTTACACTGCCTATGTCAGAGCTAGTCATGCTTGCCATTCATCACTGGTCTGATGAAGGTGACCAAGGGACTGTGTAGTCATGGAAACGTCACACTAAAGTCTTCTACTTGTTGTGTTTTGAGAACTTTTATTCTATATCTAATTACCTTGCCTTTGCGACTATCCTTCTCAAGTTGAAGTTTCTTCCTGTCAGACACAGGCGTTGCACTCCCCTGTGGTGCCTCTGGGCTTAATATCACAGTCTGATCCTCCTCAATTATCACATCAGGCGAGTCTCTATCTGGTGACTTGTCCTGTGAACTTGCCCTCTCTTTTTGTGTATTGATATCAAGGGCTGCATACCTTGATTCTAACTGTTTTACTTCAGCTGATTGTGCTGGATTTTTTTTCTTGTCAGATAAGTTTGGTTCCTATCACAGAAAATAAAAAGTTTCAAAACTACATTATACTTTAAGCTGCATTTATGTTTAATGTGAACATCAAAGAATATCACCATTTTTAGAAACAAGAAAACCAGAAGAACTGAGGTATGCTCCACAAGAACAACATTATTTGAAGCTTTACCTGTCTCTGAACTTTGTGTTTGGTCATATCAACGACACAAAGTGTGTTAAATAATGTTTTAACATATTACATACATGAATTTGTGTCCAATACATACTTTTGCTTGAGATCTGAAAATATGTGTACTTTAATCAGTTTCATATCCTGGTTAAGAAAAATTAATGTTGTCTACATGGAATTTCGATGAAGGGCAATAACTGTAATTTTTCAAATTTGGTCAGACTTCATCCCAGTTATCTGCAAGTCTAATATCATGCATCTAGGTCTTTTGGGTAATCAGAAGAAGTGGTTTAAAGGTTATAACAAATTTAACAAAAGAAGATGATTTTTTAAATTTTAGTCAATGTAACCTCATTTGGTCCCAACCATTGGACCCTAGGAGTCAGCCAGGATACATAAGTGCATACTATCAAACCATCTTGCTATATTTATAATCCTAACGATGTTTGAAAGACTTTCAGGTGACCTGCACATGAAACAATATAAGACAACAGCAAGTAACATCTAACCAGTCATTTATCATTACCTGGGTATCTGGGTTGTCAAAAATTTCAACTGCGACCACATCTCCTGTTAGCCCAGGATATCGGTAATCTAAACCATCAATTAACACATCGGAGCCGTGATCCTGTCAAATTATAAACCGTATTAGTGTAAAACTATTTACAATTTACTACAACCTTAATATAATATAAATTTCAAATTAGTACTCGTTTCTTGCTGCACTAGTTTTGAACAAAAAAATTCAAGAAACTTGATACAGTAACTTACTTGGTGAAACACAAACCAAAAGTTACTAGGTAACGTACTAAATGAGACAAGTTCCATAATCATACTGTAACTTACTGGATGAGATACATAGTAACACAGTAACTTACTGGATGTGATACATAGTAACACTGTAACTAACTGGATGAGATACATAGTTACACAGTAACTTACTGGATGAGATACATAGTAACACTGTTACTTACTGGATGAGACACATAGTAACACTGTAACTTACTGGATGAGAAATATAGTAACACTGTTACTTACTGGAAGAGATACATAGTAACAATGTAACTTACTGGATGAGATACATAGTAACACTGTAACTTACTGGATGTGATACATAGTAACACAGTAACTTACTGGATGAGATACATAGTAACACTGTTACTTACTGGATGAGATACATAGTAACACTGTAACTTACCGGATGAGATACATAGTAACTATGTAACTTACTGGAAGAGATACATAGTAACACTGTAACTTACTGGATGAGATACATAGTAACACTGTAACTTACTGGATGAGATACATAGTAACACTGTAACTTACTGGATGAGATACATAGGCTTTTTTGAAGTCTCTTGGCACAACTCTTAGTTCACCCTGTAAAATAATGATATTGTGACTATTTGAAATGTTTGTATCAGTATACAGAATCAAGCAGACTTATTAGGATTTCAGCCACTTATCAGCCTAATAAGATTTTGGCAAGACAGGATAGTAATTACTGAAAACTAATTAACATAATTTATCTGTACAAATACCCAAAAAAATCTGATGTTCTTAACTTGATAAAGTTATTTGTGAAATTATCTTTAAATTGAGCGTATACAGTAGTAAGTCCTATATACATGGAATAGCCTACTGCTTTGTGTTGTCACTTTCCCATGTACAGTTTACATATACATTTCACAATGAATAATTGAATACAATACAATTGAAAGGACTTAAAAAATTGCTTCGACCCAACCGAAATTTTAACTCATCCTAGCTAAAATCATAATGATATAGAAGGAAAAAAATTGGGACTTGAAAATTATTTTGACTAAAACAGAATTTTGACTCCAGCGATTTCGAGACAAGTTTCAACCATAGTTTACCTGTATATTTTCCCTGGGATATAGAGTTTACCTGGTTATATGTTTACCTGTATTATACGTCCAGACTTCATCCCAGCTTCTATATCTTCCCTAGACATACTTTGATAGTTTGTCCCTTCTGCTACAGTTCCTTTGGGCTTGTGTTTATCCTATTGTTAGAGTACAAGGCAATTGTTAGTTCAGCCTGGATGAAAAATCATACAGGGTTGAAAAGTTATACTAAATGGAGATATCATTTTAAAATTTCCTTGCACTAATTACATCTCCATTTCTTCAGAAATTTTCTTTAATTTTCTTATAAATACTACAATGTTCTTTAACTTCTTACAAGAATATTTAGGACTGTTATTTTTCTTTCTTTTTTTTCTGTCATTTCCAATGCCTTATGTTTTACCAGAGACGTATCTGGTTTTACTTAATATCTGAACACAGCCAAAAAGTTAGCTGATATTTTCTGTAAATTCTACAAATAGCTTGCATTATTTAACGAGTCTCTAGTGCATTAAATAACTACCTTGTACTTTGAGGACTTGCTAGATGGACTAAACATCTTTGTTTCACTTTTAGGTCTTTGATCAGCATTTCTATTTCTTTTGGACTTGCCATGTGCTTTTTCTGGTGTCTTGGCAGATTCAGCAGCTCTCCAATGACCTTCACCTCTTTCCTGACCTTGCATAACTAGATTGTCATTAGCTGGAGGCAAACTCCTGAAGTTTTTGTCAATGTTAGATTTAGGTCTTGCTCCCGAGTTCTTAAATGATTCCTGAGAAGAAGAATTTTGTGATGCTGATGTCCTTTGAGAAGCACTAGATGTTCTTTTAGACATTATTGCTGTTTGAATTGAGTTGCTCTGTTTAAGACGTTTGTTAAGCAACTGTTCAACAATTTTTGACAAACGGCTTGTGGATTTTATCAGTTTCCTTGGTTTTACAGTGGTATTCTTGTTTAGGTGTGACTGAAACAAGGAAATGATATAACTTATATATAAATAACAGAAAATACCTTCAAGATGACTTAGATATAGACTTTTTGACGTTTAGGTCTCATTCCTTTATATCTTTTTAAATATGGTCAAAAACTTCATCTATAAACAAGTGAATATGACATAACAACAAATGTCAAAAATTTATCTTATATAATCAAACATCATATGATAAATCAAACACTGATCATATAAAATCTCATGTTATGATGTACAGTGTAATGATCATAAACACATGACATTAAAACATGTATTTACATGCACAAAATTGAAAATAATTTGACAGTAGGAAGTTTTCATTTCATCTCACCAAGGAAATATAATAATTACCTTTGATCACAGCATTTCAGGAGAAAACTTGGCCTAGCTGAGGTTTCATTTTCACTATGGTTAAATGTTTAGTTCTGGAGTATCACATAGCCCTCCCATATAAAAAATGATAGACAAAAGAGAAAATGAAAGTACATGTCACATGACAGACATGACTCAAATACCTGATATCTCCACTAATAATGATGATAAAATGAAAATGATAACAGCATCCTGAAAAGTTGGTTTTTGGGAAGCACAGGAAACTTATGATAGCTCAGGTCTCATTTACATGTAATTGGTTTCATTTGTAATATTGATTTTAGACAAAAGTGAAAGTGAAAGTACATTAGAAGATATCATTATGAAAAGTAAGATGGAGTGTAAGTGTTGAGCAGGTGCAGTCATGATTATGTAGTGGAGAAATATTTTGGACAATCTGGGCAAGGTAGAGTCAGGGCTTTCGATCTGCCAGATTTGGGACTGGTATTCGCCCCCATTCCAAATGCAAAATATTATCTTTTTTTCTCAATTTAGACCTCAAGTTTTCCCAATCCTAAGGAAAACACTGCTATTTTTCCCAATTCTAAGGGCCACAGCCCAAAATGGGGTGTGAAAGTGAAACTGGCCAGAAATACCTATCAATTACTTAACTTTCCTATGTTTTAAAAGCATAAACCAGGAAAGTATTGAATGTATGGCTTGTGATACATGTAATTGATTCAATTTCATGCATAAGCTTTAAGGAATGTCATATGACTTCTGTTTGTAAGAGCGGTAGTGTAAAGGCAGAATCATTATCTAGCATCCAGCCAATTCAAGGTTCTTCATATGAATTTTAGCATATAATATTCGACTTAACCAATATTCATCTCCAGTTTTTAGCCCAAGATTGTTTAAATCAATTTAGACTCCCTATGCCATATATATATAATGGTAAGTGTTGGGAGAGGAATGCCTAATTTCATCATAAATACATTGGGGATGGCAAAAAAAACAAGACTTTTTCGAGGGGCTCTGTGGGCAAACAAACTGATACATAAACTTTTGGCTGGCATACTTTTTCATGCATTTGAGTAACTAATTACTGATTTCTCATAGCAGTAACTATTCCTCAAATGCAGGACTATTACCAGTATGAGGGGTAAATTTGTGCCCAACCTGTTTAAAAGTTAGGATGTCTACTTACCAAAAATACTAATCCTCTTCCTTTAAGGCTCTGAACTGCTATATATGAATAATTCCATTTCCTTCGCAAGAACAAAGATGACCGAGAAATCACAAAGCATGTTATAAACATTTGAAAAATGTTATGGAACGTGTCTGTGGACTTGAGTCTTCAACAATTCCGGCCTTCATTCCTGCTGCAACTATTAAATCAAAATGGAAAATGATAACTATGCATGTGTCAAAGGTCGACAACCAATGGGTTCACCTAGATACTGACGAAAAGAACATATTCACCTTCGCAATTAAATTGTTACCGTCTCGAGGCCTTGCAAAGTTCAAAATGTTCTCTTTTCGGTTGTCACCGCATGGTGCAATGGTACGAAATATACCTTCGGGACGAAGAACGGGAAACAAGGGACGTCACTCTTATCATCCACACACACACACACACACACACACACACACACTCTCTCTCTCTCGTATGGAGTTTCGGCCTTTCGGCGGATTTTGTCCACACATGAACCCTTGAATTTTTTCATTTTTTTCACAAACAAATGAAGTACGGTATGGTAGAGGCGTAAACGCCATTTGTTTTGTATGGAGGTACCGTTTTGCTATTCAATATTTTCTGATATCAACAAATGCATTTCTCGATATGAAAATACCTCCTTATCAGAAATACTTTTTTTCTCAGAAAATAAGTCAACAATCATGCAGTTTTAGTGAGTTTTCACTATTTCTAATTTTCGAAATTTTTATTCTTTTTTCAAAATCTGTTTTTGATATCAAGAAATCGTGTCTCTATCTTAAAAAAAAAAAACAATAAAACAAAAACAAAAACAAAACAAAGAACAAGAATACCTTACACATTTGAACTGATATAATCAAAAAATTTTCAGGAGAAAATAAAATTACTAAGAAAATCAAGAATTCTCTTTTCTGATATCAGAAATAATTTTAGATATCAGAAAATGGTGTATCTTTGTTTATAAAACCAAATGTAATAACTCGATATAATCGGTTGATAACGATGAATTATTTTTCTGACATCAGGTAAAAGTGAAAGGGTGCTTCACTCTTTTCATAATGCAGTTTGGTTACGCAGGAAAAAAAGTAGTGAACTTACAAATTAAAAAAATATCACATTAAGGTAAAACCGAAATATAATATATGAAGATATACGTTTCCGACACCTAAAAGACATTGTCAAAGCGTGGGCATCTTATTTTGAAAATCTGTTTCAAAATAAACACGCGAGGAATTTATTAACACCTTCCACAGAGAAATCAACAACCGTGATACTGAGAGTCTTTTACCTGCACGAATGTATCACACTCACGGAAATTGCCTTCATGTGAAAAGGTAGGAGGATTGGATGGTATAGCCAGGGACGTATAATACGTATATTATACGTCCCTGGTATAGCATATGAACACATCAAACATGGTGGATTTTTTAACATACTGTGACCTTATTCAGTTATGTTATTCAAAATAAATATATTCAGAAAGAGTAGAAAAAGAATACCAGGCTTATATGTATTTAAACTGTTTTAAACGGTATTATCACAAAGAATACAGGCAGTTTTAAATCTCAATTTGATTGCAAATAGTCCAAAGTCTGCTTATCAAAAGTACTTTTTATTGTTTATATACATAATTCATTCTCCAAGAATGCTTAAGTCATATTATTGAATACATTTCCAACGTCCATGTTGTTTTCTTACACAGCAATAAAGCACATGACACTATGTGACACGCCAGATTATTGTACGAAAATTATGAATAAAGTCTGAAATTTTCATATAACATAGAAATAATATGATGGGTCTATTGGTTAAAAAGGGACGTTTTACAAGGCAGCATTTTATCACATGGTCATTGATATGTTGTGGACGATATATCTCATAAAAGACCTTCTGAATTCACTGGGATCAGGCCCCACTTGTATAAAACATCTCAACTTGAGATTTCCTCAAGTCGAGATTTTCCTCAGCTGATATCTCCTCAAAAACGGCTCAAGGAACAGGAGGAAATCATTGGCTAGGATGTCCTGAAATTCCTTGAGGAATTTTCATACAAGATATTTTCAAGGAGCTATTAGCTGAGGAAAATCTCGACTTGAGGAAATCTCAAGTTGAGATGTTTTATACAAGTGGGGCCTGGCCAATTAGTTCAAATTTCTATTGCCAATAACACCACATCACAATATTTTAAGCAAATGACAATGAACAAACAATATTTAATCAATGTAATATATTGACTATTTGATACATATTCCAAATATTCAGGAACATAATTTTAAGTGATGCTGGGAACTCGTACATCTTTTTCTGTTGTTTAAATCTAGCATTCACGTCAGTCAGTTTTTAAGCCTTAGGAATGAATACAACTTTACAAGGGCTTAAATCAACTAGAGACACGAACGCAGATCTGGGTAAACATGGACAGACAAATGGTCCCATAAATATCTGTATATTGACAGGTCTTAGATGCTCATCCTGACCTTATAAACACAATTATACCGATCACATGACCTCCGTTTTATAGCTGACCCAAACCAAACTCCAGACCGTATATATATATATATATTGTATATAACAGGTTACATTGTTTGTTGTTTATTTACGAAACCAAAGTTGTAACGTATTAACTACATAGGGCTAAATGTATGAAAAGTTGCTGCTTCAAATGATGGCTCAAATCAGTTATATTAATCAACAAGATGACGATTACACAGAAATGTAATAATTTGTCAATAAATTTAAAACATTCCTCAACACGACAATGTGACATAAACATTTTGTCGTGTTGTCGTTTTGACTAGGACAAAAGTATTGCCGAAATCAGCCATCTCAGTTTCCATTCTTCCAGGTAACAGGCATTTGAATAGTTTATTAATGAATATATATATATATGTAAATATAAGTTATCTAAAAGAAATGTGTAACTTGATCAATAATCGGGCCCCAGAAAACTCTCTCTATAGCAGAGAATTATTTAATATCTGTCAACGCGACATATATCTAGAAAATAATGGTATCGTCTTTCAGCGAACAGATAACCTCCGTGATGAAACACCTGCGGTTAATGATAACCCCGGGGTTAGCGGTAAATCCAAGTTTCATGTTGCAGTCCGGGATTATCCAATGAGTCAGGGTACCAGGTGTACAGGCGGAAAATGGCACTTGTCAAATTCTACATTTTTTTTATTAAATGATTCATATTACCAACTTCCAAAATAACTGTATCAGATGTCTTTTTTTTTAATCTTCCATTAAAATTCATGTCTCGTCCTGAAACTAACAACCGTAAGGTGTATGAGTATAGTGACGTCACTTCATTGTAAAAGGTGCACAGAACTATTTTGTCACGTGACCTACTTACGATTTAACAACAGCTCTGGGGAAAACCCGAAAACATTTCCTTGGATGGTTAACAAAGTACAGTGTGTCTAATGGGAGCGGGGAGCATCGATATCATCATCACAGATCCCCGAGACCGAAGATGTTTCCAACCCTGAGAATATCCCCGACTAGTATGGTTGTACTAGGATTGTGTATAGGTAGGTGTAAATATACACATGTATACAGGTGTGAAGTGTTTACCATACTGTACTCACGAAAAGCGGGTTTGGATGAAAGATTTATATACAGCTATTTGATCGTGTACACCACATATAGACACATATCATAGAGTATAGGCATATAACTACAAACAGTATACATGAACATAGGAAAACACAAATACACTGGGTATACCTATATATAGACCAGAGAAACACAAATACCCAAGCTATACCTGTGTATATAGACCAGAGAAACACAAATACACAGGGTATACCTGTATATATAGACCAGAGAAACACAAATACACCAGTTATACCTGTATATATAGACCAGAGAAACACAAATACACCAGGTGTACCTGTATATATAGACCAGAGAAACACAAATACACCAGGTATACCTGTATATATAGACCAGAGAAACACAAATACACAGGGTATACCTGTATATATAGACCAGAGAAACGCAAATACACAAGGTATACCTGTATATATAGACCAGAGAAACACAAATACACTGGGTATACCTGTATATATAGACCAGAGAAACACAAATACACCAGGTATACCTGTATATATAGACCAGAGAAACACAAATACACAGGGTATACCTGTATATATAGACCAGAGAAAAGCAAATACACAAGGTATACCTGTATATATAGACCAGAGAAACACAAATACACAGGGTATACCTGTATATATAGACCAGAGTAACACAAATACACAAGGAATACCTGTATATATAGACCAGAGAAACACAAATACACCAGTTATACTGTATATATAGACCAGAGTAACACAAATACACCGGGTAAACCTGTATATATAGACCAGAGAAACACAAATACACAAGCTATACTGTATATATAGACCAGAGAAACACAAATACACAAGCTATACCTGTATATATAGACCAGAGTAACACAAATACACCGGGTAAACCTGTATATATAGACCAGAGAAACACAAATACACAAGCTATACCTGTATATATAGACCAGAGTAACACAAATACACCGGGTATACCTGTATATATAGACCAGAGAAACACAAATACACAAGCTATACCTATATATATAGACCAGAGTAACACAAATACACAGGGAATACCTGTATATATAGACCAGAGAAACACAAATACACAGGGTATACCTGTATATATAGACCAGAGAAACACAAATACACAAGCTATACCTATATATATAGACCAGAGTAACACAAATACACAGGGAATACCTGTATATATAGACCAGAGAAACACAAATACACAGGGTATACCTGTATATATAGACCAGAGAAACACAAATACACCAGGTATACCTGTATATATAGACCAGAGAAACACAAATACACCAGGTATACCTGTATATATAGACCAGAGAAACACAAATACACCAAGTATACCTGTATATATAGACCAGAGAAACACAAATACACAGGGTATACCTGTATATATAGACCAGAGAAACACAAATACACAGGGTATACCTGTATATATAGACCAGAGTAACACAAATACACCAGGTATACCTGTATATATAGACCAGAGAAACACAAATACACAGGGTATACCTGTATATATAGACCAGAGTAACACAAATACACCAGGTATACCTGTATATATAGACCAGAGAAACACAAATACACAGGGTATACCTGTATATATAGACCAGAAAAAGACAAATACCCAAGCTATACCTGTGTATATAGACCAGAGAAACACAGATACACCAGGTATACCTGTATATATAGACCAGAGAAACACAAAAACACCAGGTAAACCTGTATATATAGACCAGAGAAACACAGATACACCAGGTATACCTGTATATATAGACCAGAGAAACACAAATACACAAGGTATACCTGTATATATAGACCAGAGAAACACAAATACACAAGGTATACCTGTATATATAGACCAGAGAAACACAAATACACAGGGTATACCTGTATATATAGACCAGAGAAACACAAAAACACCAGGTATACCTGTATATATAGACCAGAGAAACACAAATACACCAAGTATACCTGTATATATAGACCAGAGAAACACAAATACACCAGGTATACCTGTATATATAGACCAGAGAAACACAAATACACTGGGTATACCTGTATATATAGACCAGAGAAACACAAATACACCAAGTATACCTGTATATATAGACCAGAGAAACGCAAATACACCGGGTATACCTGTATATATAGACCAGAGAAACACAAATACACCAGGTATACCTGTATATATAGACCAGAGAAACACAAATACACAAGGTATACCTGTATATATAGACCAGAGAAACACAAAAACACCAGGTAAACCTGTATATATAGACCAGAGTAACACAAATACACCAGTTATACCTGTATATATAGACCAGAGAAACACAAATACACAGGGTATACCTGTATATATAGACCAGAGAAACACAAATACACAAGGTATACCTGTATATATAGACCAGAGAAACACAAATACACCAGGTATACCTGTATATATAGACCAGAGAAACACAAATACACAGGGTATACCTGTATATATAGACCAGAGAAACACAAATACACCAGGTATACCTGTATATATAGACCAGAGAAACACAAATACACCAGGTATACCTGTATATATAGACCAGAGAAACACAAATACACAGTTGCGGCGTCTGTCGTCCGTCCATCATCCGTCAACTTTTTGCTAAAAATCGCTACCAGTCATGAACTACAGAACAGATTTCGATCAGTGAAAATTCTCTAAAATCCTTCTGTTATTGGAATACCTAATCCTTGTTGAAAAGAATCTAATTTTGTATAGATCTGGAGTCTGACATCAGAGATGTGGGGCACAAAAGGGGTAATGTAAGTTCTTAAAAACCTTCTTCTGAACAAGGATATTGATAAGTTTGGTCTGGGGTAATTTTTATGAATGGTGAATCTGACTCCTGGTCGGGACCCGATAGGGAAATTATTTCAGAAAAGTATTTGTCCCATTTGAAATTCTTTGTTAAATGACTGATTAACTGAATTAGTCTGGTGAGCGATGTATGCCCCTTGGGCCTCTTGTTTTAGAAAGTATTACAGGGTTTTGTTGTTCTAGAAATTCGTAGCAATTTTCCCTATGTTGTTTTGATCAGTTATCAGTGATCAGTAGACCTGGATCACAAACACATTGCAACACGTAATCATTGTCTATTTGTTGAAACTCGCGGGTCCGGAGATTAAGATAAATGAGATATCAGTATCCAGAACACATTACAAGGTGCATACGTGAAGGCCTGTGTAACATATTCTCAATCACATCATTTTCCACGAAATCTGATGGACATCGACGCTGGTCCGTTATTTAGTGGGTCCTATAAATATGTTGATAACGTTATCATAAGCATCTTAAATATATCATGTGTTTACTAACAACCATCTCATCCCATAAAGTAAAGCCGGACACCGGACTCAATCAAGATATGACATATCGAACACTTGTCAGTGTAGGGTTCAGTAAGGGTCGTTATTTTCGCACACCGTACTCAATCAAGATATGACATATTGAACACTTGTCAGTGTAGGGGTCAGTAAGGGTCGTTATTTTCGCAGGACACCGGACTCGTATCAAGATATGATCTATTAAACAGTTGTAGTTAGTGTAGGGGTCAGTAAGGGTCGTTATTTTCGCAGGACACCGGACTCGTATCAAGATATGATGTATCGAACACTTGTAGTTAGTGTAGGGGTCAGTAAGGATCGTTATTGTCGCAGGACACCGGACTCATATCAAGATATTATATATTGAATACTTGTTGTTAGTGTAGGGGTCAGTAAGGGTCGTTATTTTCGCAGGACACCGGACTCATATCAAGATATGATGTATCGAACACTTGTAGTTGGTGTAGGGGTCAGTGTGGGTCGTTATTTTCGCACACCGTACTCAATCAAGATATTACATATTGAACACTTGTCAGTGTAGGGGTCAGTGTGGGCCGTTATTTTCGCAGGACACCGGACTCAATCAAGATATTACATATTGAACACTTGTCAGTGTAGGGGTCAGTAAGGGTCGTTATTTTCGCAGGACACCGGACTCATATCCAGATATGATAAATTGAACACATTACTTTGTTTATGGATTGTTGGATTTGGTTTTTTTTAATGATTTTGTTTACTAAAGTTTTGTATATATTATGGTGGTTTTTTTTACGAAAACAATTTTATGTAGTGTGCAGTTAACATGACAGATAGGGTTATATTTTCAGTGATTTCGAGAGTATTCTGAATCCAAGAATCCGAATTCACGTATCAAAATAAGTTTAAATAGGTTAAGTGATTTATCCACGACATCAACTGTCCACAAAATGGTATTAAACACGAAAATTGAGTCCCACATAAACATACGATTTTACAGTATTCTTTGTTTAATCTGTTGTAACATTCAACTTTTCAGCATCTGTCCGATCGTCTGAAGTTCACCGATGTCCGTCAGACTTGACCGGTACCATGTACACACACAATGGCCAGTGTTACCGCTACGTGAACTCTCGCGTGACGTGGGACGTCGCTAGAGCAGACTGTTCATCCAGGAATGGCGGCCATCTTGTTGTAATCCTTGACCGGTCCACCCAAGATTTTATTTCCTCGCTACAATTTCCCAAATACACCCAACAGGTGTGGATAGGATTTTCTGACAGGAAGCGCGAACAGGCGTGGACATGGGTCACAGGTTAGTCCGCCATGTTCGATGTTTGGTGTTATTTACATGACAGGTTTAATTCAATCAAATACTGGCACAGTTCAGAGTATACTTATGTACTTCAAGTTCTTTTTGAATTATCCATTATTTGAAAAAAATTACAAATTTATTGAATTATTTACATTTCTTTAGCCCATATTTGATTTTTACGGAAGCGTATTACGGCCACGTTGTGTTTTATTTAAACTCGGAATTTCGAGAGAGTAATTCGAAATTTTGATATACATGTATTAACCAGAAATTTGTTGTTATCTCGATATTTCGGGTTCGACTTACTTACTCAAAATTTCGGATTACTAACTCGAACTTTCGTTTTAATATATCAAAATTCGGATTATTAACTCGAAATTTCGAGTTACTAACTCAAAAATTTTGATTTGATATCTCGAGATAAAATAAACACACAACGTGGCCGGAATACGCTTCCGTAGATTTTCCTCGGTCGCCGAAGTTTCAACATTTTAAAGCGGCTATTACCATAGGTTTCAACATCTGGAAATGGAGAATTCGGTTTATGAATAATAAAATATATCCATAATAAAGCGATACACGCGCCTATAACGTCAAATTTATGGTTTTTGTACATATTTTCGGCATCGGAACATTGTTTATTTTGACTATTGTTTATAAACATGTTCATGTTCGGTTTATTTGGAAGAAAGCCGAGTGGGTCACATAGCTTGTCACGTGACGAAGTCATTTACTTCCGCCGCAAAGAAAAAATGGATTACGAGGAAAGTGTAAACAAACAGGCATGTCTTATGTATGACACTTGCTTTTGCGCCTTGTGCTAATTCTTATTTGCAGTAAATGATTCTATAGTGTTATAATATATAATTTTTAACAACCAGTCTTAGTAATATGTTTTGTTCATTCTTGTCGTGCGAGAATTATCTATGTCAATCGCGGCCGCTTAACTAGTGGGGTCCCAAAGGGTGTAATTACAATCGAAAAAGAAAAAAACTCATTGGGCAAAAATGCACAGAAATTGATACTTTGTCTGTGCATATTAATATATATTGTTTACCATTCATCGTGTGTCTATGTGTTTATTATGAAGGTTATGTTTATCACCTCTGTCGGTATTCTCACAGAAACAGTAGTACTGTCATATTTTTACACTTAAAACGAATACCCGCAATTGGCCCCACCTTGCAGTCAACAACAAACATACGATAGTGAATTCAAGCGAATAACACGACTATTTTTATTCAACATTTATCAGATAACACTTTTAGTAATTTTGTCATATAACATATTCACGCGTCAAACACTGGACATTGGATTATGATAAATGGCAGGCGGACACGTTATAATTATAGGGCTAACGTTAAGCTAACCAGTCAAGCAGCAGCTTCGCAAATTCCGAATCCGTATTCAGTCCAAGATCCTCCTTCATTCATCGCCATCTAACGATCTCCTGTCTAATATAAATTCTTGCCCGTCTTCTTTTCTGGTCTGACTCCTTCCTCTTACGCTTTCTGGCACTTTCTGTAAGGTAACTTTTAGGTCCTTGTCGTCTTTTCGTATTTGCGTCCGCCATATTGCTTCTCTCTCAGCTTATACGCATGCGCAGCATCAGGGTTACGAGCGGTAATGTATGAATTAGATCAAGACCGCAATGTTTACATTCTTTAATTTTTAGATATAAATAAAAAAGGTAGCAGTGACTTTTAATTTTAGTAATTAACAGAAAGTCTTTGTTTTGTAACATACTATTGGAAAATGGAACGTTTTTGTATCGTTTTCTCATAGTGTTTTTTTAACATTATAGTCGCTTTAAACCTTACCATCATTGACGAAACCTAAGTAGATGGATGAAACTACTGTTTGGAGCACTTTAATTCCTTGCTTGGTTCGGACTTAGATAAGTGGATGGTTCTGCTGATTGTAATTGTATTGAAAGGCGTGATTCGCTAATATGTCTGCATTTACTTCACCTTTCAACAAGAATCTATTCTGCCTAACCTATAAAGGTTGCCATTGTGAAAAATAGTTTAAATCATGATCTATATATAGAACAGACAGAGTATAACGTAATCATTAGGTGTATCTATTCTGTACTACCTGGCAAAGTTGCCATTGTGAAAAATAGTTTAAATCATGAATCTATATATAGAACAGAGACTCAGTATTACGTAATCAGGGATGGTTATGGTAACGTACTCGCCTTTCACGCGGTTAGATTCTGCTCGACCACGTGGGTTTCCGCCGGGTACTACAGTTTCCTCCGTTAGTAAGACCCCTTGCACAAGTGACAAATACAAGTTATTTACAAATTGTTGTAAAATAGATCAAGTTGAAATTTTGAATATTGTTGTACTAAACGATCTGGATGTGTTCAAGTCTATTTCTATCATACATCATTTATCCAGGTGACGTGAGGACCTTTAAATTTTGGGCGATAGGCAATCCGGTATTATGTTTTGGAAACAATGTCTTATGTCCGGAGGACTGTGCATACTTGCGGACATCGGACGGACGATGGATAGAGGATAAATGTAATGATGTTCATGTCAAATATCAATACATCTGTCAGTATGGTAAGTAAACAAAGTCAGATATCGACATATCTGTCAGTATGGTAAGTAAACAAAGTCTTATATCGATATATCTGTCAGTATGGTAAGTAAACAAAGTCTTATATCGATATATCTGTCAGTATGGTAAGTAAACAAAGTCTTATATCGATATATCTGTCAGTATGGTAAGTAAACAAAGTCTTATATCGATATATCTGTCAGTATGGTAAGTAAACAAAGTCAGATATCGATATATCTGTCAGTATGGTAAGTAAACAAAGTCTTATATCGATATATCTGTCAGTGTGGTAAGTAAACAAAGTCAGATATCGATATATCTGTCAGTATGGTAAGTAAACAAAGTCAGATATCATATATCTGTCTGTATGGTAAGTAAACAAAGTCAGACATCATATATCTGTCAGTATGGTCAGTAAACAAAGTCTTATATCATATATCTGTCAGTGTGGTAAGTAAACAAAGTCAGGTATCGATATATCTGTCAGTATGGTAAGTAAACAAAGTCAGATATCGATATATCTGTCAGTGTGGTAAGTAAACAAAGTCAGATATCGATATATCTGTCAGTGTGGTAAGTAAACAGAGTCAGATATCGATATATTTGTCTGTATGGTAAGTAAACAAAGTCAGATATCGATTTATCTGTCAGTATGGTAAGTAAACAAAGTCAGATATCATATATCTTAAATTAATCTCAATTAAAGCTGTTTATGTGCTCTGACGTCTATCTTGCTGCTTGGGTCAGAAGTCTTTTTCTTTAAGATTTTATGCATGGCTAGTTTTCGTCTTTTCTTTTCTGCGTTTTATTCAGGCGAACTGCCAAATTATTGATGATTTTTTACTCCGCATTTGAACATTGCTTCAAAAGTGATAATGAAAAATAAAAAAAAAAAAAAAAAATAAATGAAATAGAAATAAGAAAACAGTAATGTTTAGTGGAAAATGAATTGAAATTAAAACTTGCTATTGATTAATTTTGACTTAGGTATGTATATGATTCTAAATTGATACACCAGATATGTCGTCAACGACAACATCACCAACGACAACGACGTCAATAATTACGACGATGCTGGCGACCCCAGCAACGACACCATATCAAACTACAACCACAACGACATCAACTGCTATGCCATCTACAACTACCAAAACACCGTCGACAACAAAAACAAAAAAGTCCTTGCCATTAACATCAAAGACGGTCACTCCTGTTAGCTTGACAACGACGCATGCGTCTACAACTGGCAGTCCGGTGGCTGGAGGAACGGGTAAGTTGCGCACATGACGATGGGATCGAGGCAATAGAGACCACACGTACATGTTAATTGCTTGTATAAATGTTTAGTCTGTGGGCATTAAAATCTCCCGGGCAACTGTTATAAATATGAAATGATATTAACAGGGACGTATATATCTCATATATATGATATTAACAACGAGATACGTGTTTTTATATAGATTGCAGACAACACAACCCTTGTGTGGTGCTTTTTCCATTGTTGTATTGTGTAGATTTACAAGTTACTATTGTATTGTTTCCTCAGGTCAGTTATTAGACGAAGACAAGGCTTTATCAAAAGGTGAGTAACGCTTACAATAAACAATGTTTAACGACCATCTTCGCTTTTTTTCTTCAAATATAAAAAGAAGTATTTCTTAAGACCATGCATGTATCTGTCGGTTTGTCAATTTATCTGCACTTCCGGTACTCCGGTCTCATAACATTTAACGTAAAATTTATCTTTTTTTACAACAATTGCCAAACAAGTTTTTTTTTACTTTTATACTAATCACTCATGTTGGCCCCGGATGTAAGCGCCGAGGGGCGTTATCACATTTCATATAATGTTTCCCAGAAGCTGGTCACTTCGAATTATATTTTTAAACTCGAAAACTTTTTCCATTTATTCCACTTAAACAGAAATTGTGTTTTGACGTATACCCAAACATGAAAAAATCTGGAAGCACAGAATCAAATGATCACTGAAGTTACTATTTTTTTCAAAGTTACGATTGTACCTGATGTGATTTAATCAACATACAGTATATAGTGAGAATGGGTGTTTAGATAAGAAAATTAAACATTATGAATTATAACAGCAAAAACCTACTGTATTACATGCTAAGGAAAATGACCGAACGTCGCTAATATTATATTACAAAATAAAAGAAAAACTGAATGGGGAAAACGGGGACTTACTAAAGCACTGCCTTACTGAACAGGCAGTCTTAATTGACATGATAATTGTGTGTTGCCTAATGAATAAGCGGGGGCTCACTAAAATACCGACCTGTGTTTTACAATTCATTCAAAAGTCAAGGATTGGCTAAATCACTGCCTTTTTGAACAGGTGGTCTTAATTAACATGATTATTGTGTGTTACCTAACGACTAACCAGGAACTCACTAATGTACTTTTGAACAGGTGGTCTTGTTGGTCTAGTTCTGGCGTTGGTTGTCGTCCTAGGTGTCATCGCTGTTGTCCTTCTGGTGATTATCCGTAAACGGTGAGTTAGCATTAATCTTTCATGTTTTACAATTTATTGTTAACACCGGCACTTTCTACAAACAACAGTTTACTATAAACTGCACAATGTGATTTGATCACTCTCAAATTACGCCTTCACATGCACTTTCAAACACAGAATACTTTCACACTGTGACCAGATTTTACATGTTACAACTAACTTTCAAATTGTAATATTTCAATTTCAACTGAAGTTAGACGTAGTGAAACCATCTAATTTAGCCTGTTTAATTTGTCAGTAAATTTTACGAGATTAGCATTGATCATCCATCATATTATTCTCTAAGGGGAGATAACCCTTACATATTTTAATGTGATTCCGTGGAAATTTTGACAGAAGAGATTTGTTTTCCATGTTTTGATATCTGCATGAGGCCTTGGAAATTTTGTCGTCTGCTACAAAATATATTTCAATATGATTATGTTGTGTTTTGTCTGTTTCAAAATGAGTCACATAACCGTATTATGCTTGAGTTACAACGTGTGACTATATCAATCCATCAGACTTGGACAAGTTCTAGTAACTGTAGACTTGGATATTGTACAAAATATCAAATACAAAGCGTCTTAACTGAAAAACAAACACACAACACGCACACACCACACCCCAACACACACACACACACACACACACACACACACACACACACACACACACACACACGCACATTTTTGCCGAATTTTTACTTTCATTTTCTTTTATTATAGAAACAGAAGAAAGCGGTATGAAGAAGATGACATACCGGTGCGGTTTGAAAACCGTACCTATGACACAAACCGACCTCCTAATTTATTTGTCGACGAACAAACAGTGATTTCTAACGGCCTACGTTCAACAGAAAATATTTATGCGACACCGGCACCCAAACCATGTAATAACAGAGTTTTGCACCAGAATGCGTACGATATACCAGACAACTGTGACGTCTCAGCTGGACATTACGACACCGTGAAGGACTGTGATATGATTGATTTAGATGTTGACAAGAACGGTGCTTACACAACAAACGGCGACATGGAGGATTCAACCTACTCCGATACAAAGCCAAAGAAAGGAACGGGCTTGGAAGTCTTCGAAAACCGAACAAATGACGAACTTCTCAAATGTTTTGAAAAATTCAACAAGGCCCCAACAGCATATAACAACAATTTGTACAGTGGGGATAGCAACGGTTAAAAGTAGCAACTTATTGACGACTGACAGGCCCTGACGAAAGTGTACAAGTACTTCCATACTGCTGATAATTGAAAACGATTTTTCACCACTTTATCAATATGCTTTAAATGACAAACACAAGTATTTTTGTCTCAATTTCGAGGAAAGTTGCGGAAGCAAGCCTATGGTTTTATTTTTTCGGTGGCAGCGGTGTCATCAACATTTCAATTCCATGGTTTAATTTCAAAATTTATTTTCAACTTCAACCAAGCTTGGTATATATAGCTAGATTTAGCGGACACTAACCCAGTTTAGTTATATTATAGTAAAATCTAAGGAAATCTGACCCCGCCAAATACATAACATACATGTTCCCACGTATTTTTGGGACAGAAACATGCAATTTTTATCACTGATTATCAAATATTTATGACTTGTTCATCTCATTTCCGATTTTGTCACTAGTCACATTGAAACAAATACTGTGATATGTTAACGAAGTTTAAACTTCCCCAGAAAAAAAGATATTTTCTGGGTAAAAATGTTATATTTCAATTTTAAGAAACGGGATCATTCACATTATACTCTTTCCATGTAACAATCTATCTTTGATGTTTAGATATTGTCAAGACTACCGAGGAAATTTAGTATTGAGGAGGGACTCTGAGTTCATGAATATTAATGTGTTCTGCATTTTGCAAAACCAATGACAGTACTAGCAAAGTGGGACAGAGGAATTGTTTAATCAAGCATACATATGGAATTCATTTTTGTTCATTAATATATATTATTGTTAATGCACAGTGTTCATATTTTGTATATTAAAAATTCATGATTAATTGGATAAGACAATTGTATTTATAAGATTACTGGAGATAGCCTGGCTTAGCAAGGAAAGTGACGACGGTGCCCCATTTAGGTGTAAATACCGTGAAATGGTGTTTTATCCGCCGCTCATTTTACATCAGAAGTGTTTATCTGTATTCAACATATCTATTGAAAGAACTTAACACGCTGCAGCTTACAATTATTTTTCAAATGATGTACAACGATAGATCTTCATACATTGCCCTGTGTCTATGCGTCTACCCTCACTCATACTTGTGGGTTGCAATAGCGGTTTATTCTGTAAAACAAATCTTCGTTGCCTATAGGCGACTAAATCCAGTTGAATTGGATTTTTTAACCCATAATGTGTAACTACCATTTAACAAATGATTACTTGAAATAGCGCACCTGAAGTAATGCACATTTCCCCCCCAAAATTTTAACTTCAGTGCGAGCGTGCTTTTGAGGCATCGGAATGAACGTAAATTCGATCATTTTTTTCAGTCTTCGAATAATTTTGCGTTACAAACCACAAGTAAATTGAACAAAATATTCCAACCCACAAGCGTCGCCTCTTGGGACATCAGTCTCTCCACCCGCTCTCTCATCGTCAGATATAAATATGTAATAGAGTACAGTAGAGTATCACCACGTGCAGAATTTTCTATCTCTAAATAAGAAAGAGTGGTGTACAGCACATGTCATAGCTTATCAAGTTATTATACCGATTCAGAAGACTGATGTTAACATATGAATGTTTGCAGTCATAACTATATTGCTGGAAAATTAATCTCATACAGAAGTGTTTTTCCAATACAGGATCTTTTGATCCTCTTCAGTATATATATATAATACACAAAATCAGGTGTAACGTCGTTACCCATTAAAACTGAAAGCACATCAATAGTAAAATACTTATTCTGGGTCGGGCGTCGGATCTCATTTTTTTTTCAGAGTTATTGCCCTTGAACTTTAAAAATCTAAGATATTCGTATTATGTTCATCTTTTTCACAGATGCGCTGTGGGTATTCATCTATACTGTACAAAAAGTTGAGGATCATAAAACTGAAAAAAAAACAGATTTTTCAATACATAGAAAAAATATAATAATACTTATAAAGTTTAATGATAGGCTAATCAATCTAGTCTATGGTTGCACAATCAGATTTCATTTATTACGATTTGATTGCTAAAGAACGCTTGTTGACAGCCTCTTTTTCTATACATCTGAAAAAAGAATGTACTTTATTTCAGGTACAAAATTTCAGGTAATTATTTGTTCAGTGGAACTGTTATCATTTTCTGAATATTTATTTATTACGATTTCAAACTGCTTCACAATAGAAGCATGAACCACGTGATAAATTAAACTATTCCAAATATCCATTACTTTGAGACTTAAAACGTTTTTTCTTCCATCTAGACGGCAGGTAATTATTTTCATAAATTTCATTGAATGTCTCCATGTCCTACCAGTACTATCGATATCGAAAAAGTTCCCAATGACACTTTCGCCGTATATGTTTTGTATGATTTTGAATGTGTTGATCTTCTGGTGTACAACGTTGGTTCAAGATTGGTAGGACAAGTCGTTGTAAACGCTGCTCGTATGTCAGGTTTTTTAAAAACCGGCGCGGTCTAACTATTGGTTTGAAAAAGAGTTTAACCATTGACTCGTCTAGATACCCAGACGTTCTGCGTATCGATCCTGCTATGCTGTTTGTCTTATTCACGATTTGTTTGATATGGATACTGAAATTTCGATCCTCGGCTATTGCTACCATGGTCCTCGATCTGATGTAATGTTTCCTATGGTAATTTGCTCCCCTCTATTTCCTGACATCAATAGGTTCCTTTTTTCATTAGGCTTGATTGACAGAATCAAACATTTTTTCTGAGTGGATATGAAGTAGCCACTTTGCGAACCAATTTCACAATTTATCCATATCATTCTGTAGAAGCTGTACACCTTCTCCACTTTTTATTTGTCTGTTTAAATTGTATCATCTGCGATGGAAACAGATGAATACCTCAGATAAACGACTATTTTTTCCTTTAACTTTACAATAACACTAGATGAACTGACCGGTCTGTAATTTCCTGGTTCCAATTTTGATCCTTTCTTGAAAATAGCCGCTATATTAGTCTCTTTCCAAGCCTGTAGTATTTTCCTTGATTTTTTTAGTTATGTTATCAGAGGTCCTTCAATAGCCTTGAGTTCATGTTGTCTTGGCCCAGAAGCAGAAACGTTCTAAATTCCTCTTCATAACATAAAATCTCTCCAAAAGGATGTTTTTATATCCTAATGCTAAATTGCTTGGTAATACTAGTAAAGTACCACTGGGTCCTCCATTGACGACGCTGCTGAAGAAGTTTGCAGTTTTATCCGTATTGCTTAATACCATTTCTTTATCAATATCATTTAAGCCTTTCGGGTTCGAAATTCCGGTTTTTACTTTCCTCTTAGAATTCATATATTTCATAAATTTCTTTGGCTGTAGTTTAATTTCAATGCAATGACTTCTCTGTTTCTCTTCTGGATGACCTTAACCTCCCGCTATACCTGGTTTCGAAATTTGACATATTCTTTGAATTTTGCATCCCATTTTGTTTTCATATATCGCTGCCATGTTCAATGGTTTTTGTTGATTATTTTCACGATAGAGTCATTCAATGATAATTTATCATTGACACGTTATCGATAGTTGTGTGTTTTTCTCTTAGGTAACATTTTTATCTAGTACCTACGTAAATTGATTGTACATTTCTTGTGTGATGCCATACAGGGTTCTAGTCAAGTCCTGGTAAACATCTCCCCCATGTCATTGTGGTTTCCTTTGTTGAATGGGATGCACCTTATTAATACCGTTTATTTTATGACAGTAGAAAGGTTGAGACCATGTGATCACTACTTCCTACTGGGCTCCAACACGATATGTTTTTTTATCATTAGGTCCTTATTCGATAGGATGAGGTTCAGAATGCTCGGATCATCTCCTCTCCTATGCCTTGTATAGTTCATAACATGCTGATGTTAATAACCACCTCTTAAGCTACAACGAAATTATCGCTCTCTGTGTCTCCTGTTGACGACAAGGTGTTGCTGAATTGGTTGCCACTGCAATTATTTGAAGAAGCTCCTCAACATTTTCTTCGTTAGTATTAAGGCTTTTGTATATACAACCAACTAATAGGCTATTATATCTAGATAATTTGGTTTTAAACCGCAAACTTTTAGTGTTGACTTCCAGTCCATGACATTCTTCTTTTAAATAAGTTCCCAATCCGCTATGGCAGTTTTGGTTGTTATTGTTCATAAATATCTGCACTGTTAAAAATAAATTTCTGTTATAGCTATTATATCAGTACTATTTTCGACAAGATTTATGCTAGCTTTCGCCTCATCAAATGAATTAAACAGACTATCAGCATTTGTATAGAGACACTGAAGGTGATTTGGGTATTGATGTGTTCGCTTATCCTGATTTTTCCTAGCTTTTGCCTCATCTAATGAATTAAACAGACTATCAACATTTGTATATAAACACCGAAAGCGATCTTGGTATCGATGTCTTACCTTATCCTGTTGGTTTGCTGTTTTAGCCTTATAATTTTCCTGTTCCAGGGTCGTCCCATTACGCCCTAGATACTTTCCCCGATTTCTGGACAACGTCCTTTCTGTTTATTTCTGTCCTCAGATTTTTTCTCTCTCATTCTTGTTAATTTGCTTCCATCTATAATTGCTATCCATTTCAAGTTCATGTTTCAACTTTATGTTTTTAAACAAAGCTCGATTGACCTCAGTTGACCCGAAAGATACTAAAACTCGTCTTTGTATTTCGCCGTTTTCTTTTTCCTTGTCAAACTTTCTAAGTCTCAAAAATTTGGTAACACCATCAACTAATTCTGGCTGCAATTTGCAGATGGTCAGTATTTTCTTGATCCATCTCTATCCTTTCGCGTCCCTTATCGTTTGATTGTTCTTTAATTCCAATGATTAACATGATCATTCCTAATTTTTTCATAACCTCAAATTCTGCTAGTAATTCCTGTACATCGGTGTTTGCATCTGGTTCACTCTTGGCTTGAAGCTTATCTGGTGACATTGCAATTTTTCTTGAAAATATCTCGAACTTGTTTCTCGCCACACTTCTGTGACAGTTCAGTCACCAGTTCTTTCATCATCTTCTCTTATTTTCCATAATATCTGTGCATCTGGTTCAGTCTTGGCTTGAATCTTATCTGGTGACATTGCTATTTTTTCTTGAAAATATCTCGCCACATTTCTGTGACAGTACAGTCACCAGGTCTTTCATCATCTCTTATTTTCCATAATTCCTTACATTTCTGTGCATTTGGTTCTTTGGCTTGATTATCTCTTATTTTTTCCAAAATATCTATTTCTGTACATTTCTGGTCTTTCATTATCTCTTATTTTCCATAATATCTGTACATTTCTGTTCTATCTCCATATCCGCATGGAATGTTTTATCGGCTATTAAACATGTTGCACAGAACCAGATGGAGTCGGAGCTTGCGAAAACTATTCGTTCTCCCTTTCCGAAGCACTTCACAAAGAAGCGCTCTTAGCGTCGCGGGCATTCCATCGGTTTTGAACTTTCATTATCAAATATATTGTCAAGAGGTTACGAGTCTACGATTCATCTTCCCATGGGGATGCAAAAGTGACAAATGTAGATCCTGCACTGTCTTTTCTTGAAGTACTCTTTGATCAAAAGTTCCCCTGCCCTCTTCACTACTAGCCGACACGACCTTTCTTTAAAATGCATTCGCGTTGTCAATCCATATAACATTTTAAAACCAAAATTCATTATCTCATCTGATGATAATCTTTAAATGCCAAATCCAAGATGGTCGCCGGGAAGCCATTTTGTTTTCCTGATCAGTCCCAAAAATCAAACTAGCACAAGAGAACAAGGGAAACATGTAAATGAACTTTGAGAGAGATCCAGTGAGTCTTCAAGAAAGAGCGTTATTACACTAACTTTATTGAAAAAAATGCAAGAAGGCTGCATTTCAGCCATATTGTTTTCTGATCAGTACCAGAATCAAATGGGCACAACTAGGGACCATTTGGAGCCTACATATGAAATCTCCGAAAGATGCATCCTATACTGCTCAAGAAATAGCGAAAACAAAAATTGATTACGGACAGACGATGATGATGTTAAGTTGGTTACCCACTATTTAAATTATGTTAGGCTAAAATCATGGACAAGCAGACCAAGTGCCAGATGCGAAGATCAGTCATATGATAACAGTTTCTTTCTTTACTGTTTACTGCTCTGTCAACAACTAAGGTCAGTTTGGGAGGTCTCTTTGAAGTAGCTGGTGTCTACCTCATTGAACAACATACGGGAGACCCATCATATGGCATTCAGAGTAATTAGGATGGGTGTACTGCCAAAAATGCAACCATTATACCACAGATCAATCCTTCTGTCAGCTTCGTGACAAAATGAAATGGTTTAGGAGCTTTGAGCTACACACCTCAAATTTTCACCACAGGTCAGGTAGGTCAATGTTCATAGACTGAGGTAATCACAGCTTGATGATGGTAATAAAAAAGGGAAGGAACACCTTTTTATAAGCACATTTATTATTCACATGTCATTATAGTGCTATCATACTGTAATAACATCTTACGATCACATAACAATCTAACTATATAATACATGTACCATTCCAGGAGATTTACCAGGACATATACATACTGTTCCTTTTCCTTGTGTCCTTGTATGATACATCAAAATACAACAATATCCGTAATATTACAAAATAATACAAAAATAGAATAAAGCAAACAAAAACCTTCATCAACTCCAAGGTGAGATTCTGATTTTGGTACCTTTGGTTATTTTCATATGTATTTTAGGTAATCAAAGACATGTTCATGGTGAAGGACAGACAGGACAGAAAACAAATGTCTCTACTTACAGTAAAATGACACAATTTCCCGGGCAGGAGAATTTTTTTATACACACACCTGTACACATCATTTAAGAGATTCCTTGTCCAACAGCAGTTATCAACAACATGAGAGCTTCAGTTTTGATATTAGACATGACAAAAACTTAATATTTTCCCAACGATACTGGCTTATATGTTTACTAACACAGGATCAGATCATCAGACCCCATACCGGTCTTAAAGTAGACACAGCTTTACTGACTGGGCCTAATTCTGTTTTACATTGGATACCGAGGAAACTTTCCACAAATTGTCAATCTTAAATCCTAAATTCAACCTCCAAGACTTTAAATTCCCTCCTCCAGCTTATGGAGATCCACAGTATTTGTTGGAAAGCAGGTTATAAAGGAAAGATACCAGAAAAATCATTGCTTATAAAAACATTAGCTTTTCTTTCTAATAGTTCTCTGGTTTTATTGGAAAATGAAGTGTTATAATCTGCAATGGTCATATCTAAGATTTTGTTCATCAATAATACTAGAATTTTCCACTCCCTTTGTGCTACTTGACAAATAATACTCAAACTGAATAAAATCACTAAAAATAATAAATAACTGGGCACAAAACACATGTAAGTAAAAATTATGCATTCAGAAAGGCAAGTGATAAATATGTTAAAAATGAAGACATAGCATTGACAGTAAACTTAAAAAATAGTAAATGACTTGCAGTATGCAACTTCAAAAATACAGTAAAATACATAAAATCATTGAGCATGTACCAACAAGTGATATACTTCATACAAAGTAACACCCACAACAAACCCTGTAATTACAATGCACTATTCTTCAACCAAAATAAAACCACAAAGTATCAAAATATCAGACATTTAAGCAGGAGATACATATAATTGATGGTTAAGTGACAAAGAAGTCGTTATTTTAGGGGACAAGCCAAGACTAGGGTATGATAATGCAACACATCAGAGAGTTAGGAATATCTTAACCAGCTGGTGAAATCTAAAAATGTAAACTCTTGCACTCCTGAAGACATCAGATACAATATTGTTCATAATAACATTATCATTTCTAATGAAGAGACAGATGGAATTTTGAAAGACTGATTTTCAATAACCAATGACCTTGACCTTCATACTTAAAAATTACACATAAGCAGGTACGTGAAGACAGCTGACGGATCTGAGGGAACACACTTATTATGTGGAAAACAAATATCTATTTACAAAACCAACATTTCCAAGCAAACACTTCCAATACAAATGCACTATGCTGCATTTGATCAGTCATAGGAGAAATTCTACTCAGGCAGGCAAGCAAATTTTCTATTTATAGAATATATGACCTTACCCTTTGACCTGTAACCTTCAACAAATCCATGCAAGCAATTTCACTAAGCATTGCATTAAGACTTAATTTGATTAACTTAATGAGAATAATCCTAGATCATATAAGATTATCTGACTATGAAACAATAATGATACAACACCAGTATCAGATAATGTTATTGGAGAATTTCTTCACACAACATTATCTGACCACAAGAGGAATTTCTCTACACCAAAAAAGATAATCTGTTATCATAAGAGGAATTTCTCTACACCACAAGAGATAATCTGTTATCATAAGAGGAATTTCTCTACACCACAAGAGATAATCTGTTATCATAAGAGGAATTTCTCTACACCACAAGAGATAATCTGTTATCATAAGAGGAATTTCTCTACACCACAAGAGATAATCTGTTATCATAAGAGGAATTTCTCTACACCACAAGAGATAATCTGTTATCATAAGAGGAATTTCTCTACACCACAAGAGATAATCTGTTATCATAAGAGGAATTTCTCTACACCACAAGAGATAATCTGTTATCATAAGAGGAATTTCTCTACACCACAAGAGATAATCTGTTATCATAAGAGGAATTTCTCTACACCACAAGAGATAATCTGTTATCATAAGAGGAATTTCTCTACACCACAAGAGATAATCTGTTATCATAAGAGGAATTTCTCTACACCACAAGAGATAATCTGTTATCATAAGAGGAATTTCTCTACACCACAAGAGATAATCTGTTATCATAAGAGGAATTTCTCTACACCACAAGAGATAATCTGTTATCATAAGAGGAATTTCTCTACACCACAAGAGATCTGTTATCATAAGAGGAATTTCTCTACACCACAAGAGATAATCTGTTATCATAAGAGGAATTTCTCTACACCACAAGATCATTTTCTCTACACCACAAGAGATAATCTGTTATCATAAGAGGAATTTCTCTACACCACAAGAGATAATCTGTTATCATAAGAGGAATTTCTCTACACCACAAGAGATAATCTGTTATCATAAGAGGAATTTCTCTACACCACAAGAGATAATCTGTTATCATAAGAGGAATTTCTCTACACCAAAAAAGATAATCTGTTATCATAAGAGGAATTTCTCTACACCACATGAGATAATCTGTTATCATAAGAGGAATTTCTCTACACCACAAGAGATAATCTGTTATCATAAGAGGAATTTCTCTACACCACAAGAGATAATCTGTTATCATAAGAGGAATTTCTCTACACCACATGAGATAATAATTTCCATACAAGCTTATTTGATCAATAGCAATAAGAAGCTATCTATACATCAGATGTGATAAAAGAATATACTTACATCAGGGCAAGAATATGAAAATGAGCATACATCCCAATAAACAAGATTTGATTAAACGACCAATCAATCACCTTAAGAGATCATTCAGTCATAAGAAAATGTATAAATACCATAAAATATTATTTGATTAAAAGAGAATTTCCAGAGAAATATTTGATTACGAGAATATCGTATCATCACATGAAATAAGTTGGTCATAAGATAATTTGACCAAATGATATTGTGATTACAACAGAATTTCCAGACATTACACAAGGTTCTCTTAAAAACGAATTCAACATCATGGAAGAATAATCTATCATAAGAGAATGTTTCTATAAAATTATTTGATCATAAGAAAATGTTTCTATAAAATTATTTGATCAGAAGAGAATGTTTTTATAAAATTATTTGATCAGAAGAGAATGTTTTTATAAAATTATTTGATCAGAAGAGAATGTTTTTATAAAATTATTTGATCAGAAGAGAATGTTTTTATAAAATTATTTGATCAGAAGAGAATGTTTTTATAAAATTATTTGATCAGAAGAGAATGTTTTTATAAAATTATTTGATCATAAGAAAATGTTTTTATAAAATTATTTGATCAGAAGAGAATGTTTTTATAAAATTATTTGATCAGAAGAAAATGTTTTTATAAAATTATTTGATCATAAGAGAATGTTTTTATAAAATTATTTGATCAGAAGAGAATGTTTTTATAAAATTATTTGGCGTGTTCCTTATGACAAAATGTTTCTGATGGCACCAAAATATTTGACCATGTGACCTTCACCTTTGACCTTTGAAAAACTTAAAAACTGACCTTAACTATTGCAAAATGAAGACACAAGTCTTTCATAAAGTGTGCATGCTATTAGCACATGCCTTACACAGTACATTTATGTTTTAATGTACAGATTTATTGCAGCTGGGGTCAAAGTGTTTCATAAACACATTTTGGTCATCATCTTATTATTACATCATAAGATAATGTTTTAAAGAGTTTATTTATACCAGATTATTTGATCATAAGAGAATATTTCAGCATCACACATTATTTCAACATGGACAATTCTCCCGTAATAACACAACAACGTTTGATCAAGTATTACAGTTAACAATTTATGTAAACAGGAAAAATCTACCATCAAAATCACCAAACTTTTGTCATGACTTGTTGTAAAAATGTTTTTTTTCATATCTAACAAAGGCTATTAACAAACTGCAATTTTAATCAACTACCACAAATATTTTAATCATGAATATGATATTGTATAGAAAAACTTGTTAAAGAATAAAAAATTTTCACAAAAAGAGTATTAATTATTACAACCTTTATCCAATTCCACCGGCTTTTTTATGGCAATTATATGGGCTTTTCATGGCAATCATAGCGGCAATGTTTGTCTATGACTGCAGTCTATGGCAATATATATCAGATTCATAAGTCCTATATCACCAGCATTATTTGAACATTATGCAGATCGGTCAGTTTAGACCTTAATTATGTTTCACAGTTTACAATTCCTGTTTATAACTAGATTTTTATACATTGCTGTTGAACAGATTTCAGCTGCTCACTGGTTCCAACATTTAGAGACCAGCCCTATCTCAGTCATAACATCCAGGTTCCTGTCCATACTCCAGGGTGATGTCACAACAACCTGTTAACACCAGATAAAATATTTCATATCCAAATAGAAAACAATCAGATAATCAAAACAATGAAGAATTTTAAAATAAATCCAATCAAACTATTTTTTTTCAAATTCTGGGCTTCACAGCATACTGTAGATCACTTTGTGAATACTTTATTTCACGAACTTACCTCTAAAAGACATGTTCGTAAATACATGATTTCGTAAAGGATGGTCTAAAATTGACTTTTAAATTTGTGAATAATGGGTTATTAGATATATGGACTCTGATATCAGTAACTGCATCAGGATGGACATCATCAAGAAATATTTCAGTACAAATAACCGCCAGGGATTTTAATTCGTGGACGACTCTCAATGCATATTAATGTGAAAATAAATCCCCTGGGAAATGTTAAGTGATTTAGAGTAACCAGAGAATACACACTCATAACAGACTGACAGACCAACTGTCTTAAAGTTAAAAGTTTAAGAACAACAGATTCATTAAGCTGCAAGCCCAGAACTTAGGCTGAAGACCATGAACAATTTCTGAATTCTTTCTGAATCATTACCACAAAATTTTCTGTCAACTGACAAAAATTCTCATAATGTAGATAATATCTTTTATGAAACACTTTCTCACTGTGTGGATGAGGTCATTTCATGAAACTAACAAGACAAACAGTTACCTTAAGAAGCTACTGTTACAGAGCCTGACTCACCATTAATGAAACAAATTAGAGAGGCAATGACTTAGAGACTAGTAATTATTGAACTGTACCTGTATAACCACAATACCTGGTCCTTCACTAATGTCCAGTTTCTGTGTCCATTTTGACATCTTCCTGTGAGACCAAAGCTCCTTCTTGAATCATTTTCTCCACGATTTCCCAGAGACAGGAGTCTTTAGGGAACTCATTATCCACTAAATTCACCAGATAGTAATTGTCATGGATGTGATTAAGTAAATTGTGCGAGTTCGTTCCAGGTTCATACAGGTTTGCCCATGTCTCTGTCCACAGTGCGAATGCCTCATCCTAATTACAATAGAAGTACAGTACAATATTCCTGGTGTAAAATCACAGGCCTTATTTTATATATCTCCAACCCAAATATCTTTGAGGCGATATTAACACAAGACATCAGTACAATATTCCTGGTGTAAAATCACAGACTTTATTTTATATATCTCCAACCCAAATATCTTTGAGGCGATATTAACACAAGACATCAGTACAATATTCCTGGTGTAAAATCACAGACTTTATTTTATATATCTCCAACCCAAATATCTTTGAGGCGATATTAACACAAGACATCAGTACAATATTCCTGGTGTAAAATCACAGACTTTATTTTATATATCTCCAACCCAAATATCTTTGAGGCGATATTAACACAAGACATCAGTACAATATTCCTGGTGTAAAATCACAGACTTTATTTTATATATCTCCAACCCAAATATCTTTGAGGCGATATTAACACAAGACATCAGTACAATATTCCTGGTGTAAAATCACAGACTTTATTTTATATATCTCCAACCCAAATATCTTTGAGGCGATATTAACACAAGACATCAGTACAATATTCCTGGTGTAAAATCACAGACTTTATTTTATATATCTCCAACCCAAATATCTTTGAGGCGATATTAACACAAGACATCAGTACAATATTCCTGGTGTAAAATCACAGACTTTATTTTATATATCTCCAACCCAAATATCTTTGAGGCGATATTAACACAAGACATCAGTACAATATTCCTGGTGTAAAATCACAGACTTTATTTTATATATCTCCAACCCAAATATCTTTGAGGCGATATTAACACAAGACATCAGTACAATATTCCTGGTGTAAAATCACAGACTTTATTTTATATATCTCCAACCCAAATATCTTTGAGGCGATATTAACACAAGACATCAGTACAATATTCCTGGTGTAAAATCACAGACTTTATTTTATATATCTCCAACCCAAATATCTTTGAGGCGATATTAACACAAGACATCAGTACAATATTCCTGGTGTAAAATCACAGGCCTTATTTTATATATCTCCAACCCAAATATCTTTGAGGCGATATTAACACAAGACATCAGTACAATATTCCTGGTGTAAAATCACAGACTTTATTTTATATATCTCCAACCCAAATATCTTTGAGGCGATATTAACACAAGACATCAGTACAATATTCCTGGTGTAAAATCACATACCTTATTTTGTTTAATTCTAACCCAAATAAATTCCAACCAAAATACCTTGAAAGCAACATGAACACATGACCTCAATGATTACAATATCCTAATTGTATAGTCTGATAGTATCTTAAACTTCATATGAAACAAATAGACAAAATGATATTTATTCATGTAAGTTTGTTCCAAATCTATACAGTTATGGATACAGATTGTTCAACTGTTATCTAGTTAGTATGAGATAAATAAAAATTCACCTCCCACATCAGCTTTGATACTAAATGCCCATATAGCATGTATGAAACCAAGACACCTATTCCAAGTATCTAAGCTTGTGCAATTTAAATACACACTCACCTTCCATGTCTTGAAAGCTATAGGGTCAACAACTGTAGGCTGTATGATTTCCTTACCAGGAAACACCCCCCACGTTACAGCAATAGGTAGAGTCATATCACAGTTGGTGTAGTCAACGTCTCCCTGCACAGTAAATAATCATTATTGTTTCTATTACAACACAATGTGTTCACCAATCTACAGTATCAATGGTTTTTATAGGTGTCGAAAGTTGAGTAGATCATTTACCTTTGAATTCACGATGTGATAGTTGACAAGGGGATACCTCTCTAGAATATTTTTCAGCACAGTTACATTCTTTTCTGATGTGAAGAATTCCAAGTAGGCCTATAAGACAAAGCATGAAACAACATAACATTACAGTTTACACACTCGTTAAGCCCAATCATAAGTCTAACCTATAATCACGTGTTTTCCCCCCCGAGACCCATTTTCATGGTTTTTCAAAAAATCACTATTTCGTAGAAAATTGATTTTGTGGATAAACACAGCCCTGTAAATGTCCCTATACTTATTATAAGTTTGCGGCCATATCAAATCCGTGGACCGAGAGTACCAGCAAAATCAATTAAAATATGAATATTTCAATAATTAAGGACGCTACTTGGGGTTTAAAGGGAGGGATACAACATGGGGATCATAACAAGGGCCAGTATATGACCCTTACTGCAGACTATTAAAGGGGGTGAAGAGGACCAGACTAAACCCACTGGTCCACAACCAAACATGTATCAATCAATGTTAATCTTCATGGAAAATTTCAAAATTCAAAATTTATTTCTGACTTTTCTGACCAAGAGATGAAATAGATGCTGTACAGACCTTTGTTGTTTCACTGTTTGATAAAAACTGAATCATTCAAGACTCCCTCATACAGTATTAATACTACATGTAAGGAAATTGAGCTCCACTTTTTATTTATTAATACATAAATAGAGTTTATTGGTCAACTCAAATTAACAGCTGATTGTAAATAGAGCCAGTTGTTATCACTCGGGGACCAAGCTGTACCTTTTGGAATATGTATCCATTAGGGTCTCCCCAGCCAACCTTCGGGTCTGTTGACGGTGCAGCGTTGATGTTCGGCTGGGAGTTGATAGTCAACACACCTCGTTTGTTGATGGCTGCCAGTTTTTCCGTGATCAGATTGGTCTCGGCACTCAGCTCATCATCCTGCCACGGCAGACTGGACACCTGTCAAAAAACAGTGAATGACTTATCAAATTAACTCCAAAACCATGACAGACAAAGGCTTTCATTTCAAACATATATTGTGACTATCAAACCTTCCTGTTCTATGTAAATTTCTTGTGAATTGCCTGTCGACTAAGCCCCCTGACAGCTATCTGTGGTGCTGCAGGCCATTAACTGTCTCTGGTAAATAATCAATCCTAGGGCTTTACGTAATGATACTTTAATACACACTGTGATCAACATTTTGAAAAAAGCAGTTGAATATATAACTATCCTAAAGAGTAATATTCAATCGCAACAAGACCAGAGTACCAGAAGAGTATTTTTATTACAATATGTCTACCGGTTTCGCCCCAAACATGTGGGCTTCTTCAGGGTCTGGTACCCTGGACTTGTTGCGATTGAATATTACCCTTTAGATACCACTAATTCTCAATCGCCCTGCGTACCTGGAGGTATCCAAGCTAGGGACCATGGAACCTACCAACACTACGAAAAGAACGGCGTTGGCTCTATATTCCTACAGATATAACTATCCTAAATTTCAAATGACAAGTCTTCAAACTGAAGACAATCTACATGAAATTATGGTCTGTCCAGTACTTATTTCATAACATCAACTGCTGCAGTTTTCCTATAGATTCTAAAATTAAAGATACACAACTGAGGATCAAAATCAACTGCTGTATAATGAATATATACAAGAAAAAGAGACTAGTAATAAAATGAATTGGTTAAGGACGATTAAACGATTAACTAATTTGAACAGCCTGACTTTTGGTAACAGTGGGCTACCAACTACTTAAGGAAATAATAGTAGACTAAACAGTACTGAAGCTTCAAGTAAACATGTTTATCAAGTGAAACCAGCAATACACAACGATGGCAGTAATTTTCACCCAAATACTAAGACTGTTTGTCTTGCCTGTGATACAGTAAAAGAAACTAGAATAAGGATAGGTCAGCAAGGGCTATATATTTACTAGTATAAAGAAAAGTGAGAGTGTGGGATTGAAGTTTACCTTGACGCCAAGACCGTTTGGCTTGCCAGTGATGTAGTGGTAGAAGACGTCCCAAACGTCCTGTTCACTGGACAAATCCTCCCCCCACATCTTCAGCAGCGATTCTTTTGGTGACCGATTCTTTAAATAAAATAGGTAATAGTCAGTCAGATCACCGAAGGACGCTGCAGACGAATTTCCCCAACGACCGTTTGGGAATTCATCCCAATTTGATGTCCGGTGAACATAGCTGTTGGGTCGGCTCCTCCAGAATATTGGTCGAACGTCTTCTTTACATCGCATGTGATTGGCTGTCACTTTGAAAGGCAGAGTACGCTGTGGGTCCTCTTTCCACATTCCAAGTCTTTTCAGAATCTCTATCGTGGCAACTTCTCTGTTGAGAGTGTATATATGGAGTCCGTACACATCTCCGCTGTTCAGCAGGTCACGGCACATCTGTACAGCCTGCTCCACACCATAATTACGAATAGCTTCGTCATTGTCTTTCATTGGTTCAATGGTGTCGATAATCTCCTGGGGAACTTCTAACCTAGATAATTTCACAATGTGACGTAAAGACTGGTAAGCCTGAAAAATACAATACCTGATTACAATTGTATAAACAATTTAACAAAAGTGAACTGTAAAGTGTTTTAAGTATGTGATACTAATTCATTAATTCGAGTATGAAATAAACTATTAACTAACAGATCAATAGGTCTGTAGTTCTCACCTGGAATTCAATGTTCTTCACAAATACACCTCATATCACTACTCTTGACATTCAAAGTCTGGCTTGCTGAGAAGTTATTTAAATATTTTCACAACTTTGACACTTTGACCCCTGTTACATTGAAAATGGCTCGAAACAATTTCTTTTTACCTTTTATCTAAGGAACCTTTGGACCAACGCATTCTTTTCCTGAATTCCATTGAAAAATGGAACATTTTAACATAAATTTTAAGAATTGTTGAAATGAAAGGTTCAGTATAAATACATATTTCCCTAGTAGATATTTACAAATGGTAACTACAGGTGATAACTGATCCCATATTCTCTCTAAATAAAGCTATGGTATTCTGTTAACCCTGGTGTTAGATGAAAACTTACCTGTATAGGAAGAACACCTGGGATGATGGGGCAGTTGATTCCAATGTTACGACAGTCCTTCACAAACTGTAGAAAGGTAGAAGCTTTGAAGAAAAGCTGTGTTATTATAAAGTCAGCTCCAGCATCCACCTTGGATTTAAGATGACGCAAGTCTTCCTGGTATGACGTACACTCAGGGTGGCCCGTGGGGTAACCTGTTATAGATACAGAAATGTCTGTAGATATGATGGTACTGTGTACAAATTGGGGTAACCTGTTATAGATACAAGGATGCTTCTAATCAACTCTACCATAGGCAAGATTTTTAAGAATTCAATCTATTTCCAGTAGTGGGCCCAACCCCTCCCCCCACCTCTCCCACTCAAGAGGACCAAAACCCACTGTTCATACAAAGTAATCTCAAGCCTGTCTCAGACCAAATTGTGACAGAATCCAAGCATTTTGCATAAGAAGAATGATTTTAAAGGATTTGCCCTATAATCCCTAATGAGCCCCTTCGCTCAGGCCCCTGGGGGCAGAAATGCACTGTTTAAAAAAATGTATTCCCCTTCACCTAAGGATGCTCCAGACAAAATTTGGGCAAAATTCAATCATTCCTACAGAAAGAGTAAGACCTTGAAAAAAAATTTCCTTGTTCGGGCCAGACTCCTCAGGATCTCGAGGGCCAAGACCCTAAGGATGCTTCTGACCAAATTTGGTCAAAATCCTTCTAGTTGGTGGATGGATGACAGTGACCTAAAACTGTTAGTCAATATATTCTGTGTTTGGGTATTGTATCTTTTCACATTATTTTTTGTTGTAACAGTTCACCCCCTCTCATTTTGAAACTGAGGGCACAGTAGATCCCTAACAATGTTTATTTATTACATTGTAATAAAGAAAAGTGCCTGAAAACGAGGGATACAAGATTTGAATTTCACCACTTTGAGGGGTTTCATACCCTCAAACAGGGTAAGAGGGGCACATTGGTATATAACTTCTACATTTGAGCTTAACTTCTAAATTTCCATACCTGCTACACAAATGGAAAAGTCATCACCATGTTCTTGCTTGATCAGCCTCACCAAATCTGTTGCATAATTAAAGCCATTGTCCTGGTGTACCCAAGACTCTCCGCCATCTGGTGGGTCTGTAATGTATTAAAACAGCTCTGACTACATATCAAAGTATAATTTACAAAATCGCAAAAGAGTTACAATTGGTGATTTGTTGCTATACACCCAAAAGTACATGTATCTAATATCTGGAGATAACTTAACTGGTTAAGACCAAGATGTCAATTTGACAAAGACTAGTCCACTCTATATAAATAACAGGGAATTATTACAGGTCTCTTCCCTCAGAACTATCAATTTATATGTTTTCACTGTCATAATCAATCAAACCACTTGACGAAACATAATTACCTCCCCTTAGTGCCAATAGATTCCTGATGCCTAGCTCTTTAGCATTCTTTAGATTGGTCTTGATTTCCTCCTCTGTCTGTCGGCCACATGTGATGTGGAGCATGGTCTCCACACAGCAGTAGTTTACCATGGTAGCTGCCATACAGGTGGAGCTGGTGGACTTTTGGGTATTTCCGGGATCACCTGCTGGATGCCAAGTGATGTCACAGAAAAGGGGCTGTCCTTCATTCATCCGTTCGATCCTAATAAAAAAATATTTCTTTGACCAATCACTTTATCCAAAAAATCTAAAAAAAATACTTGTTATCTTATTACTTTATAAATTCTTTCTACATCTTATAACTTGTTTATTACATGACCAGACAATATGACTGGAAAATTAAAATGGCCTACAATCTTTATAGAATCAATGAATGATCAAACTTAGTCTTTACTTAATAACAGTGAAACCACAAACATGCAACTTTTTTCTCTATCATAATTTATGTTAGTTATCACTGGTACTATAAAACAAAGAAAAAGGGGAATTTCAAGAATATCAATTAGGGGCAAATTCAGTTGACTTCAGTTGAGTTTGTTCTGGTTGGTACAAAATTTAAAGAACATGAACAAATCCCCTCTGAACGACTTCTCACAAAAGAACAGCAAACACTAGTGAACAGGGTGATGTATACACTATCATTAGGGGATCAATCGACCATGTTTGATAAGCAGTTAACAACTAAATTAACTCAAACGTTATATATTTTCACAGTTACAAAAAATTCTAAATAAATTCAAACTTTGCTCTTGAACATAAATACATCAAGTGGTCCTTTAATTTATCAGGAAAATGATTTACATTGAAAGTAATCTGTCCACAAATAGTCAATAGTGCATATACATATGGCTCCAATTTTCAACTCAAAAAAGCTGAACAAAATTTTATCTTTACACAACAATTAATCTCAAACAAATGTTCAAATTCATCTCAACAAATATTTTGTAACGGTATTTCAAAGTAATGCACGAAAAGAAATAAAAGAAATCTTGTCATATAATATGGGAAAACAATTTTTGATCAAGAGTTATAAGCTAACAATGCATGATGTCCGCTGAAGGAGGCTGTGTTTACACTTATAATCTGTCATGTTTACACTGCACTATCTACAGCAAGAGATTATACACCTTTTCTGTCTACATTAGGCTTATCAATCACTTAACAAGTAGAACCGGCACGCGACCTGTCAGCTGCTATAGCCAATCAAGGCATGGTCTGCCAACTACTTTAGCCAATCAGGGCTGCTTCTGGCTACCAAACAGATGGAGGGGTAGGGGAGGGACTAGATTAGAGGTCCAGTGTAGACTATAGAGGGGGAGGGGCTAGATTAGAGGCCCAGTGTAGACTACAGAGGGGGAGGGACTAGATTAGAGGTCCAGTGTAGACTACAGAGGGGGAGGGACTGGATTAGAGGTTCAGTGTAGACTACAGAGGGGGAGGGACTAGATTAGAGGTCCAGTGTAGACTACAGAGGGGGAGGGACTAAATTAGAGGTCAAGTGTAGACTACAGAGGGGGAGGGACTAGATTAGAGGTTCAGTGTAGACTACAGAGGGGGAGGGACTAGATTAGAGGTCCAGTGTAGACTACAGAGGAGGAGGGACTAGATTAGAGGTCCAGTGTAGACTACAGCAGGGAAGGGACTAGATTAGAGGTTCAGTGTAGACTACAGAGGGTAGTTGAGAGAGTGATGGACTAGATTAGAGAACCAGTGTAGACTATAGAGGGTAGAGGGTGAGGGACTAGATTAGAGGTCCAGTGTAGACCATAGAGGGTAGAGGGTGAGGGACTAGATTAGAGGCCCAGTGTAGATTATAGAGGGTAGAGGGTGAGGGACTAGATTAGAGGCCCAGTGTAGACCATAGAGGGTAGTTGAGAGGGTGAGGGACTAGATTAGAAGCCCAGTGTAGACCATAGAGGGTAGTTGAGAGGGTGAGAGACTAAAATAGAGGTTCAGTGAAGACTGTAGTCAGGGGTGGTTGGGAAGGCGAGAGACTCTGTCTGTCCGTCCATCCATCCCTGTGTATTTAAAAGTGCTTTAGCAGTTTCAATCTTTTAGGGAACATCAAAGACATATCAAACATCAGAATACCTTGAACAAGTACGAGTTAAAGGGGTTAATGGGTAAAGGTCAAGGTCACTGTTACTATTCAAAAATAAATCATAGTTGCTGCTATAGCTGCTTCATTTCTCGAAGGATTCTCCTCAAACTTCACACAATAATAAAGACAAGCATCAAATATCTAACAAGTTTGGGTCTCAGGGTTGTCAGGTCAAGGTAATTGTTTTTAGAAAATCATTGTCAGCACTCTTGTAGATTTATTCCTTAAGGGATCCTCATCAATCTTGATACATTTATAAAGCATTGAATTACCACAAACAAGTTTGAGTTGGATCAAGGTCACCATTTCCATGTTAAGAAAATCATTGTCAGCTGTAGCACTCTAACTGCTTCATTCCTGAAGGAATTCTCATCAAACTCCACACTTACTAAGCATCAAATTATATCTAACAAGTTAACGTTTGAAGTACAGGGTTTTCGGGTCAAGGTCAAGGTTTTCATTATTTGAAATTAATTGTCAGCTGTCTTGCTGCTTCATTCCTCGCAGGATTCTTATCACACATCAAGTACTTGTAAAGCATTAGATTTTATTGAATAAAATAGAGTTTCAGGTTTGCTGGGTCAAGGTCATTGTTACTATTTTAAGAAAATCAATGTCAGTACTCTAGCCGCTTCATTCCTCAAGGTATTCTCATCAAACATACCACACTTATAAAAGCATCAAATATCTTGGACAAGTTCAAATTTCAGGGTTGTTGGGTCAAGGTCAGGGTCCCCTTTAGCTTTTTTCCCCAAGAAAATCTTTTCAGAGCTCCTGCGACTTCATTCCTATATTCTTAAAACTAAAATCTTCACACTTCACAGACTCGTACAACAACAAAATATCTTGAACAAGTTGGTGTTGATGGTAGCTTGGTCAAGGTCATCATTACTATTTTTAGAATTTCATTATCAGAGCTCTGACGACTTCATTCCTTGCAGGATTTTGATAAATCTTGAACACTTAAAAATGTCCACAACACATTATTACATACTGGTGATGAAACTGTTTTGTCAGACTGAAATTGATACATTTTATTGCATCAGTTCATTAAAATAAGTCACAAATTGCCTACTTTTCTTTTTTAACACTATTTTATAAAATAATTACAGTGTAATAGCTTGGAGGGGCCAGTAAGGGAAACTATTACTCAGCGTGCTTGGTTTGATGCTGGATTTGGAACGGCTGTAATTACAATGGTTTGGCTAGTACATAACATACCTGCTTATCAAATTAATAGCTCCATTGTTTGTTCTGGGTGGAAAGAATTCGAGAGAGAACCAAGGATCTCTACTAGCGATTCTTCGATTGACCATCTCTGCTAGGGAGTTTCGTTCTGGTAATTCTGGGGGTGAAGGGGGAGATCCCCCAGCCCCATTTGAGGCTTCCTTTTGTGCTACCAACTCTGGCATGATGAGTTGATAACTTTATGTTTCCTGTAAAACATTAAAAGAAAGTGATGACTGAAATTCAGAAAACCGCAAAAAGTGTCAATAAAATTAAAAATCAAGATCAATGAACCAAGGGAAAATATGAAAGGAAAATTTTAATGAAAGATTTCTGAAAAAGAAATTGGAGAATAAAACCAGTTGTTCTGGAAGATTAAGCATCTTCTACTTCATCAATGATACATCCTACATCCATGTAAAGAATTCACAAAAAAAAAAAAAATACGATAAATGAAAAAATGATAAACTTCATATTTCTGTCATGTTTATGATATCATCCATCAACTGTTCATTTAAAGGACACAGGTACCGGATACTCTCGAGAAAAAAAGTCTTGTCATGTCCAGGATATATGACAGAGTTGTTTATCTCAAATGTAAACAATGCATGCACAAAGGTGGTATATGCGTACACCATTTCCTGTTACTAAGCTGCCGAGAAGGATATTGACAAATAAATGAATCACAACATTTATTATCTCAGTACAAATTCTACATAGGCATACTTTATGTTCCCGTCACCACCTTTATAATTGTTAATGTTTTACTTTTCCCCTGGTGAAGAAATTCATGTTTTCAAAATCCTTAAAACGAAAATGAAAGTAGAATCTATGTTTAAAAGTCCATATTTATTCAAGAGCTACAATTACAAATCAAGCAGTGAATAAATAGTAAAGAAAGTAAGTACAGAGGACAGGCGCTGTAGTAGATAAAATCATACGGAAATTTTGAATGTAGAATTTTTTTTTCATAAAGACATCGAGAACATTACAGCGACTGAAGAATAAAAATAGTTTATTGCTGTCCTGTGAATATTTGGTAATTTCTTCGACAGCACAACTTAAAAAAACCTTGGGCAAAAAACACACACAAAAATAACGAAAAAAATAGCAAAAACCGAAGAGCGATATTATCATACACCAGGCCAACATGACGAGAAGTATGTTACATAATAATAAAAAAAATAGATTATTGTCATAATAATTTGTTAAAAAGTAAAAAAAAAAAGGAAATAATAAATAAGAATAAAAAATAATGGAACTGAAAATATTTAAGCATACGGACGCCATCAAAACATAAGCCCCATGACCACCGACCACTACGTGTTTACATCGGGACTTGTGTTTGTTTACGTATTCACGCTTCAATAAATAACGCTAAAAATAATTTCTTCCTTATGCATAGTAAAAAGTTTTTTCATGCAATAATCACGCGCAAAGTCTATCATATTTAATTTGAATTATCTGGAAACCATTTTACTTGTACCTTCAAAATTGAAAGAATCAGCTGTACACAGATCTACGCTCTTTCAGCGTTCCGTTCGTCGCCTCCTCCTCCGATTTTCAAAACGAACTAAGAGACAGAAATTTTGTCCATTCGCATTATATACTCCGCTGTAGCCAATCACAATCGAGTATCTAATCACGCACAACCTTGACCCTGAATGATACAGAGTGATCAGCGTACCGTTAACCATAAAAGACATACTTTGTACGAGGCAGCGTAAATGCTTTTAAGCAAGTGCGTGATCAGTTGAGGCGAGGCAACTCTTACAAACATTTTTTGATCAACAATCGCATTTACCAACCACTCGTCTGTGATCTTACGGATCTAAGTTTTCGAAACCGAGGACAAGGGAATGATTGAGGAAAAGGACTATATGCATGTAGATAACTGAAGATATATATGTAAATGTACGCCATTCTCGCTACAAACATAGACTAACATGAATAACAAAGGTTTTTGTCATTGCTGCTGATATTTTACCTCGATCAAAAATACTAGCACAGCAAATATATCAACATAGTTGACAAACTCTGGAAATACATATTAATTATTTTGAAAATGCTGATTTTAAGTAAACTCTACTATTAGATGGGAAACTCCATTAGAGGAACTTGACTCAAATGGAAGTAACTTTTTATAGACCAAATAGACCAAGGATGCATCCCACCCGAAGAAATTCTCATTATTCGACCGACGATAGACCTTGGATGAGAAATAGTGCATGTACAGTGAAAAACAAAAAACAAAAACAAAACAAAAAATTAAAAAAAAAAAAAAAAAAAGAAAGAAAGGCAGATGGTTTAAAAACAAAAACTCAAGCAAATTTGGGAAAGGGCCTGTTTCCAGTAATGTTAATTCTCCATAGGAGCCTGCCCCCGTATAATTTCTTATCTAGCTCAACTACTGTTTTTTTCTTTTCCGAAAAATAATTTTACACCTTTCCGACACCCAGATTTCATAATTTCAGTGAAAATGTATTTTTATAAAGTTGTCAATTTCAGCATCAAAGACATAAGTTTGTAAATAAAAGAAGGTTATCTCGAAATTGTAATTCGCAACATAGTATAAATTTCTTTTGATAAATATTTCCAAAACATCGTGTTTATTCATAAAACATAAAAAAAAATATTCTCGGATGAAACTGCACTTGCAGAGACACAATTATGAAGAAAAATGCCATAAATTTGCAATTTTCTCCCGTTATATAGTTTTGGATGCAAATTTCCATCAGAAAATCGGATAGAGCTTTACTTGTTTCATATGTGTACCAAAAATCAGCTAATTCCATGTGGTGGAACGTTCTCATATCGCCGCCTGAATGTGGTTGTAAATTGAAAGAAAACGGGAAATTAGTAACAACCTTGTCTGAAACCCTTTTATATAGCTTATTATATACAAACTTTTATATTGAATATCAGAGCGGATATTTTCATGACAGTTTTATGATGTGTAAAAAAAAAAAATAAATAAAGTACTGTTTCCCCGTCTCGATCTTGATTACTTGAGAACCATTACGTGTGGAACGTATCAGATATCTCTGGCTCCTGGTTACATCGCCGGACATTTAAGTGATGACAGAGACTATGAGGTGTGGCTTTACCAGCACTCCCAAGACCTTCTCCGATGTCAAATACATTCTCGACACAAAAGCCAAACGAAATATAACGTTTGGATACGGTTCAACGTTTCACCCGATGTTGAGGCCCCAAAAAAGGACTACTACTGCCAGTGCCCAGTTGGAGAGAGAACGATGGGAATGTGTGCGCACATCTCCAGTATCTTGTACTACCTTGGTTATTACAGGACTCTGGAAAACCCTCGACTATTACAACCACAGGTAAAGAAATTCCGACAAAACTTGAAATAGTTTTCCATGCGGCAACAGAGTGCATATGTCGAAAGTATGTTTGGGGCTCGATATGAAAGATCCCCGTTACCATGTGACTAACCAAACTTATAAATATAGGTATTATACAATCGCCGGTAGCTATGAACAATCCCGTAAATGCGAAAACCAACCAAAATCATAAGGAACACGTTTTGTTTGTTGTTCTGTATATTTGTCAGCCAATGTCTTCAACCACGGGGACTTGCGAAATAGCCATCTTGGATTTTTTTTATGAAAAAGTGTTTCTCTCACTTTTTTTCATATCTGTGTACATATTCTCAACATACCGAGCAAATACTCTCGTTTTTTTGTTAATTATCTAAAGAAAGTCGAAAATCGGCAATTCAACCATAGGCTAATTCAACCCAACATTTGAAAATGTTCCACCACTTACATTTTGATGATTTTCCCTCTCATCAATAGCATATTATAAACGTACTATTTAATAGGATAAAAATTGGTTTGCATCCAACGCCCATAAAAGGGTGTATTCTCTAAAAAACACAGTTTTTGTGTCTAAAATGTTATCATCGAAAATGGCATTTTTGAGATTGTTTCTTCCATAAAACAGCCAAATGGCGCGATGGAAACATGATTTTTTTGTCACAATCATGCCATGAATGTATTCTTTACGGTGACTATCATTTGATTAGATTTTCATTAATATTTTACATAACATGCACATTTTATCAATACTTAGACAGCTTCTGAAAGGTACAACTTTGAGGAGCCATAAAAAACAAACCAAGTGACCTAAATCTTTATACTTTATAGATTTGTGACCACAACGGCATGGGCAATGCACCACCAACAGGAAATTTGAATCAGAGAAGGGGCCATTTTGGAAACCGGCCCTTTAGGAAAGTTTGAAACGAAACAGCAGGCTTATTTTGAGAAATCTTATGACCAATGGCAAATTTCACTCTATGACTCAACCTATTGCTTGAAATTAATCGAGTAGAAAATGATGACTCAATAATGAAAGCAAATAGTGTACCGAGACACATGTCTACGCTCTCTTGTTTAAAATATTGATCTACTGCATCATCTGTCTGAGGACGTTATTACTTTACAGTCCTCAATCAATCAATATTTCTGTAGACCGAGAGAGAAAACTATGACATATTCAAATTATTAAAAATAGATTTATGGATTTCAATATATTACCACTGAATTTCTGATATCCATAAACCATATGTACATCTATATCTATATCATAATTCATCTACAAATATCTATAAAACGGCGTTTTCTGTGTAGTAGTAGTATCAATATATCTGTACTTATCCTCTCATGAGCTAATGGGGGAGGGGGGGGTGTGTTAAAAGGACCAAAATTCCAATTTAACGTGATTTATTACTTTTGATAATTTAACTAATTATTTATATAATTTTCCTTTTATATTTCACTATGCTCCACTAAATATCCGCAACATCTCAGTCATCGCCTTGCTGTTTGTCTTTCCATCCGTCCTTTCGTGTCCGTAGCATAATTTTGCCCACAGTGAAGCAAAGATCATGAAGCTTGGTGTGTTTCCATTGGTCATACTAAGGGGATGTGAAATTTGCCAAATTCAGTGCCCTCAACCCCTCTTCCTCCAAATAACAGAGTTATTGTTTTTTGTTTAAAATATCTCGTCCAGAGCATGATTTTGCTTGCATTTAATCTAGGATATCGAAACTCGGTGTATACATTGATCATACTCAATTACAGAGTTATTGCCATTTGTTAAAAATATACATTGTTAAGAGTACAACTGTGATTGCATTTAAGACAGAATAATGAAACGTGTCGTATACATTGATCATCCAAAGACAATGCGCATAGTACCAATGTTAGTCCGTAATTACAGAGTTATTGCCCTTTGTTAAAAATATACATTGTTCAGAGCACAACAAGTGTATTTAAGACAGAATAATGAAACTTGTCGTATACATTGATCATTTAAAGACAATGTGCATAGTACCAATGTTAGTCCTTAATTACAAAGTTATTGCCCTTTGTTAAAAACCTTTTCATGTCCGGAGTATAACTTTGCCCAAAGTTAAGCAAGAGACATGAAACTTAGTGTATACATTGATCATACTACCACAATGTGGTGTGTACCAAATTCAGTGTTCCCGGGGCTCTCAATTACAGAGTTATTGCCCTTTGTTGAAAATATCTTGTCCAGCGGGAAACTTTGCTTGCATTTAATGTAGAATAACGAAACTTGGTGTACACAATGATCATAAGAAGGCAATATGTAGTGTATCAATGTTAGAACCCACAACCCTTTAATCACAGAGTGATTGCAATTTGTAAAACAATTGCGTCTGGAGCTTTACCTTGCCTATACGTTTACACAGGGACATTGAAACGTGGTGATACATCAGTTACACAAATCAAGGTGCAGCGGAGCAAAGTCTGGGCCCATGATCCCTCAGTACAGAGTTATAGCCCTTTGTTAAATTTTTGTGTCCAATAAAGTCGTTTTTGGGGAAGCATTCATCAGTGTCATTGATACTCTTGTTTCTTTCATTTTCTTATGTTAAGATTGTAATTTGTTTTAACATTTAAATTGTGAGATTTTTTTCACTGTATCATAACATCTTTTTTATTCAAAATTACCAAGTGTGTTTTCAAATTTCAGATTGATGCTGATAGATTTTGTGATGGAATGCATTTTATGAAACTTCACCTTTAGATTTTTTTTATTTCTTTATTTCAAAATTTCAATTAATTAATTTTTTGCTATTTCCGTTGTTTATTGAGTTGTATTTTTACCCGTTTTTCAGTTTCGATATCTCATCAAAAGTATTATATTTTGTATTTATTTTCATAATTTACGCTTATTTTCTAAAGTTAAATAATTAACCTTACAAGTTAAAATCTAATCAAACACATCGTCTCTGAATTCAACACTAGAATCGTGTACCTATTAACCCGTGCTACATAGACTTCGAGATTCTTCCGTCGTTGTCCGCCGTGCGCCGTCCCTCGTGCGTAAACTTTTGACATTTTAAATTTCTTCCCAAGTTCCACCATTGGGACTGAGCTCAAACTTGCATGAAATGATCCCGAGATGATCTTGTTGTTATTTTTCGGGTATGTCTGAAATCCAAGATGCACGCCAAGACCACCATCTTGAAAAACATATTTTATTTTTTTCTCCAGTTCCATTGAATGCATTGAGCTATGAATTCGTTAGCCAATAAAGTGTTGTTATTTTGTGACCTTGTCAAAACTTCGATACTGCAGCCAGGGAGGCCATTTTGTAACATGATAGCGCAATCATGGGTTTCCTGTGCAACGCCGATTTCAAACTTCTTCTCACGTTCCAACAGTGAGATTGAGCTCAAACTTGCATGAAATGATCCTGAGACGGTCTTGACCAAGTGTTGCTATTTTTCAGGTATGTCTGAAATCCAAGATGCCCGCATTGGCCGCCATCTTGAAAAACATCTTTTACACTTCTTCTCCAGTTCCATTGTGGCATTGACCTAAAAATTGGTGGGAATGTTAAGGAAAGGTAGCCAATGGCATCAGTGGAACTGGAGAAATTTGAAATATGTTTTTCAAGATGGCGGTCATCTTTGATTTCAGAACATCATACTAACCAAGATTGAATCTGGAAGTGTTATTTTCCTATATAAATTTAATGAAGTTGACCCCCGTCGCAGAGGACAATGGGGCACGGGTTATGAAATTTACAATTTTGATAAAGCACATTGAGCCCTCTTTATTCATGAAGAGGTTTTGATTCTAAGGTATATAGGTCTGAAAAAAGAATTTTGATGTATAAGCAATTTTTCCCATTTGGCTCTGACCCTCTGGCTCCTGTAGGGTTGAAATCATTACAATTTTACAATTCTAGTTTATCATTGCCCATGGAATCTTCATGCAAAATTTCATACAATTCACATACTTTAAAAAAAATGATGACAGACGAAGATAAAAAACTAAAAAGTTAAAAAGGTTTCTGTCTTTTATTTGTTGGCTTTGTGCACATGAATTATCACCATATACAAAAGTTCTCTGATTTAGATTTTCATAAAAATATTGCCCACTTTTACACATTCATTCATAAATGTTAATCACTTATTCATAAACATTAGAAACATGTATATCACATAGCAAGGTCCCTGGAAAACAGAAACAATGAAAAAATATTAAATTGATTTGCTCATAAATAAGTCATACTTTGATGTCCCGGTATATATGTTGAAGAATTGGTCTTGTGGTGTAATTTGTGGGGCCAATGATTAACAAAGAATTACTTCACAACATCAAAAAATAATGTAACACAACAGCTAAGTACTATAGACAAGCTTTTGTATAATCCGTCACAATGGCTATCAGCAAAAGTGTTTGGTTGGGTGATTCTAATTTTTTCCCAGGTTCACCAAAAGTTTGGAGAATAATACATGAAGTTTTGGCAGATCCTATGAACCAGCCTTGATTTTCTCTGTTAAATTTATTTTTAATATACCGCAAAGCCGACAATTGTCACAGGTCAAATTTTTTTTTACGATTTTAATTAAAACCGAATTAATAACATTTTTAACAAATCAAAATTTGCTGATCTGGATGTAAAAGGACAATTTATGTCTCATTATTTCACAATTAATTTTTGTGATCACTTTCAACTACCACAAAATATCGAAAATATCACACCTATGAAAATAACCGACTACACATTTTCTATATTTTGAGATTTCAATTTCATCCCCAGAATAACAAGGAAACCTTGAAAATAACAGGTTTTAAAGTGCTTCATGAAAATGTGATGTCAAAGTATGGGAAATCTGTATAATGCCTTGTAATGTTAAATATACCACAACAGACACAACACATTGGAAGGAATTATAATAGTGAATAGACTTGTTTTTGATGAAGACTTGAATACATTTGTGGTAATACAATAAACAGGTTTTTTTTTTTTTTTTTTTAAAATTACATATTAATTTGCAGATATTGCCCCATTTTTTTTAGCTGAACAGATCATAGCTAAAAAAAGAACTAGATTTTTTAAACAAATTTTAAACGAAACACATGAAAGGTCATATTCAGATCTTTCATAATAATCAATAAAGGATTGTAATTAAAGGAGAAGTATATAAATTATATATATTGTGGTTTTGTTGTAAACAACCAAGTACTGCGCACAACCATTCTGTAAACATTTATACCTTGTAACATTCTGTATCTTAACAAAAACACTCCATACATAAATTGTATGTGTTTAAAACAGAGTGACAAGCATACCCAACAATACTCAGGTACAAACAAATGACTCATCTTTACAACCTTCAAATCAATTCTAAATCCTTCAAAATAATCCTTGGGTGGCAAACATATACATTCAAACTTAAAGTCTGGGGTGGGCTTATTGCAGGACAACCTAAGGAACGGCAATTTATATATGGGTGGGATTATTACAATGATTATAGTCAGATAAATTCTACAGAAATTCACTCTAAATTGTCATTTTATAAAATTTCGTAAATGTATCTTATCACACAACCTTTCGTATATACAGTACGGGACTAATCTATCTTCGTAAATTGTGAACGACAGAATTTTTGCTATGGTGGGATGACATTACCAGGTATATTTGGAACCAAGTGTTGTCCATCATGTATCATTACCGAATGAGATGAGTCAGTCATCTTTCTCATGTCTCTAATATTTGACATTTCTATTAAAGAAAAACTCAGTTTCTATCAATTTGAATATTAGCTAAATGCTCTTTGTAAAAAGAATGTAATGACATCATATCTGAATAACTTCTGTTATTGCAAATTTTTAAAGAAACATTGCTGAGTGAAAATTGCACATCAGAAAAAGTCCTCACTTGAGCTCAGTACTACAAACACAAGCTCAAAATTAACAGAATCCAATACTTTTATCAGTGTGATAAACCAATATAAAAAAAGATGTTTCCTGAATGTTTTCTGTATTGGGATATTGCTCTCTGTTACTGACAAGGAGACACTGGCAGTAAGTTCTTTATCCAGTGGAATAGTAGCAGACACACCATACGAAATTCACACAACAAAGAGATTATGATCACAGAAACACGTGATGTGTTGATAAAACAAGTGAGAACATGGTCTTAGATTTACAACGATTCCATCAACCTAATATGTCGTTTTGATGCTACCAACAAATCTTTAATATGTCAGTTAACCTTTCATTCATTGATAAAAATAATAAAAAATCAATCAAATTTATAAGGCTGGCCCCAATTTTTTTTTTTATTTCAAATTTGGTCCCAAATTATACTTGTTCCTGATACTTGATGTATATAATTTTCACTTTTATGGATTCTCAAAAATTTTCATAAAACGTCTTCTTGCAATTTTGCGTGATTTGAGTCTCTGATGCAGTAATGATAAATATATGTTATAAACTTCAAACAAATCCAAGCTAATAAAATACCACACGATTATATGATTTATAACTCGTAAACTTGTGTTAAATTAGTTTTATAAATCTCTGTGAAGTCAGTCAAATGTCTGATTGGTTTTCATTCTATAAAACTACATTAATGTGATGTTACAGTATAACAGCCAGCACAAGCGCCATGTTTAATGACAACGGCCAGCACGAGAGCCATGTTTAATGACAATGGCCAGCACGAGAGCCACGTTTAATGACAACGGCCAGCACGAGAGCCATGTTTAATGACAACGGCCAGCACAAGAGCCATGTTTAATGACAACGGCCAGCACGAGAGCCACGTTTAATGACAACGGCCAGCACGAGAGCCACGTTTAATGACAACGGCCAGCACGACAGCCATGTTTAATGACAACGGCCAGCACGAGAGCCACGTTTAATGACAACAGCCAGCATGAGAGCCACGTTTAATGACAACGGCCAGCACGAGCGCCATGTTTAATGACAACGTCCAGCACGAGAGCCATGTTTAATGACAACGGCCAGCATGAGAGCCACGTTTAATGACAACAGCCAGCACGAGCGCCATGTTTAATGACAACAGCCAGCATGAGAGCCACGTTTAATGACAACAGCCAGCACGAGAGCCTTCCAACATTTCTATCTCACACTAGCACCACTATCACCTAATTGCAAATTCAGACTTACCTCTAATCTTGATATTGAAATTAAACATTGATTAACATCTTAAACAGTAAATCCTATCACCTATTACTGGCAAGAGTTGTTACACTTGCATCTGCTACACAAACCTAAAGGTTAAAGGTCACCAACTAACTAAGGCATTGAGACTTATAAACTACTATTTTCAGAAATTACTCTAAATCATTATACAGTCCTCTGTGTAATCTGATGGTATATTTCACAGAATAACTTTAGTATCAAAATGTCACGAAATTCAACAGCTGTATTGTACAATTACAATAAAATTCATTGTAATGTAGTCAGTCTTAGAACCATGTAACACAATTCAACCATAGCATCGTATATCTACCGTTTGCTATTTAATCAAACCATTTAATGCAAATATTTCTTTGCAAGAATATACAAAATTTCACTAATGAGACTTACATGAGCAGTGTGATTTTTGTTCATAACTCAATCACTTTGACATCAGAATTAAACCATTGCATGACACAGTTCAAGCATTGAATGTAAATTCAATTAATTAAACCACATAATTAAATAAAGTCGCTGAACCATGAAAAATAATTTTGATAACTACGGTATCATATATAGACAACCAATGATTAATTATGTTATCTACAACACCATGTTTTTTAGCCATTGAATCATTAAAACTAAATTTATAACTAATTTTCCATACATATTCAACCAATGAGTTACAATAATACACGAACACATGTACTATCATTATGACAACAGCGAAATCACAAATTTTCATGGTTGATTGATTTTCTTTGATTCATTAATACTCTCAATTCACGAATTAATAAGCCTACAAACTGATGATTTATTAAGCTATATTTGTCAAAAAAAATCTGATGTCCATGAAATAGCGATTTTTTGAAAAAACCACAACAATGTTGAGCCACAAAAATTTTTGATCTTATCATATGATATTCAAGCATTGAATGATAAAACAGAAATTCAACCACAGAATCATACAACGAAACATTCTGTCATTAGATGATAAAAATGGGTTGAAATTAATTAATTCAATAACTAAATATTGGATTTTATAAACCCAATTATATATCAAGACAAAGGAATTACTAAAAAAAATTCTGAATTCACATACCTAAGAGCAAATTAAAACATCAATGCATGATTCAAAGTTGTATAGCTGGAAAAAATATTCGATACACAAACAAAACAAAACAAAATTATATACAATACACACTAAAACTTGTGCGTTATTACTTTCAATTATGAAAAAAGCATGAAACACAATAGCGATTTTCTAATTCAAAAATATTTCTACCAAAACTTACACAGTGATAAGATATTTGTATAATTACACTGATTGTTTGATATATGTGGAAATAAAATGGAGTAGGCGTTAAAACTTAGGCTACACAAGGAAACAGTTTTCATGTAGGTAATGGAAAAAAACTAGACCATATTAATGTTTTGTTTTATCTGGTAATTTTAAGCCTTTCCTATAAATCCAATTATGCTAAATTGTTCAATGCAGAGAGTGCAAAAAATTGTATAGTTAACATAATACCTGGTCACTCTCGAACACATAACATTCGTCACTCTCAGACACATAACACCTGGTCACTGTAAGATGCATAACATCTGGTCACTCTTGGACACATAACACCTGGTCACCCTAGGACGCATAACATTTGGTCACTCTCGAACACATAACATTCGTCACTTTCAGACACATAACACCTGGTCACTGTAGGATGCATAACATCGGGTCACTCTCGAACACAAAACACCTGGTCACCCTAGGACGCATAACATCTGGTCACTCTCGAACACATAACATTCGTCACTTTCAGACACATAACATCTGGTCACTGTAAGATGCATAACATCTGGTCATTCTTGGACACATAACACCTGGTCACCCTAGGACGCATAACACCTGGTCACTCTCAGACACATAACATCTGGTCACTCTCAGACACATACATCTGGTCACTCTCAGACATATAGCATCTGGTCACTTTCAGATACATAGCATCTGGTCACTCTCAGGCACATAGTATCTGGTCACTCTCAGACACATAGTATCTCAGACACATAACATCTGGTCACTCTCAGACACATAACATCTGGTCACTCTCAGACACATATCATCTGATCACTCTCAGACATATAGCATCTGGTCACTTTCAGACACATAACACCTAGTCACTATCAGACACATAACATCTGGTCACTCTCAGACACATAACATCTGGTCATTTTCAGACACATAACACCTTGTCACTCTCAAACACATAGCATCTGGTCACTCTCAGACACATAGCATCTGGTCACTCTCAGACACATAGCATCTGGTCACTCTCAGACACGTAGTATCTGGTCACTCTCAGACACATAACATCTGGTCACTCTCAGACACATAACATCTGGTCACTCTCAGACACATATCATCTGATCACTCTCAGACATATAGCATCTGGTCACTATCAGACACATAACACCTAGTCACTATCAGACACATAACATCTGGTCATTTTCAGACACATAACACCTTGTCACTCTCAAACACATAGCATCTGGTCACTCTCAGACACATAACATCTGGTCACTCTCAGACACATAACATCTGGTCACTCTCAGACACATATCATCTGGTCACTCTCAGACATATAGCATCTGGTCACTTTCAGACACATAACACCTAGTCACTATCAGACACATAACATCTGGTCACTCTCAGACACATAGCATCTGGCCATTCTCAGACGCATTATCCCTGCAGCTCACTCTCTGTTGAACACAGGTGAGCTAACATTCTCATCATATTTAACTGACATTTTAAGCTTAACATGTCATCAGTAGTGCGTTCATGTATGTGATGTTAATTTTAAATCTTGTGTGATAATCTCTTCACGACATGTCTGATATTCTATTTATCAAACCACTGATGTTCTGTTCACCATACTACAGACATTTTGTTCATAGTTTGTCAGACCCTCTGACTAAATACATCATCTTCTAATTCTGAACCTCATCCCTGTTGGACACTCCGTAAATCATGCCTAACTGACGTTCTATTCATCACATATAGACTCAGGTATTTGATATTCTATTGATCACATCCATGTTTTCAGGAATATAATATTCTCATCACATGTTCTTGACATTGTGGAAAAACCAATCCACTTTCTGTTTCCACTGTTCACCAACAGCAATGTTAAATTGTTCTGAGAAATATTCCACTGCGTCTCGTTCAGATTTTTCAACAGCCAGAGTTTTACGGAGGTAGCTGATGTCGTCAAGAGATTGAAGTTCTGGTATACCACAGGAGAGCATCATCGTAAATAGATTGATGAGAAGATGTGCATTCTCCCGTAGCACGAGGTAAGCTTCGACACACATCTGGGCAAACCTGATATAAAAATACAAATTCTTAAACAGTGCCTACAGTATCAACATCAGTGTTGGAATGACAACAGCATATGCTCATTTAAATGTTAAGTCTAAAATAGAGGCCCAATGGGCCTGCAGTGCTCACCTGATATATATATACCATCCAAATATCATGCCTTTAGGCCTATTATTTCATGGGAAAAAGTTGTTTAAAGGTTTCAACAAATTTTACCCCTGTGACCTTGAATATAAGTCAAGGTCAATTTTTTCTCAAACTTTGTCGGGCTTTATCCTTGAAACATACCAGCTAAATATCAAAATATTTGGTCCATTGGTTATTGAGAAGAAACTGTTTAAAGGAAAAAGTTTACACTCAACGGCAAACGCTATGCCACAGCATAAGCTCACTTGGCCATTAAGGTGAGGTGATTTAAAAATCAGCCAAAATTTCATCTTTTTAAAATAAAAACATTGGATCTTTCTCATTGAGTGTGTGTATAATGTAACATTTCATATTATGATCATACGATATACCAAACATTCATATTCCTGTAGTACTTTCAGAGAAATTTAACTAAAGGGAATTTCTTAATGTTGATGAATAAGACAAAATACCAAAAACTGAAATTCTCCTCTCACACTTATTACCTACAAGTTCAGGAATAATCAACAAAAGAACAATTCTATGTATTTAACTACAAATGTACATGTGTTTGTTTACTGATATGTGTTTGTTTACTGATATGTGTTTGTTTACTAACAGTATATATGTGTCAAATTTCAAGTCCATTTGAAAATTATTGCAAATTCTTAAAATGTATCAATTTTTCATGCTTTCATCAAAAATCAGTTTGATTGTTTCTTAATCCATTTTTGTCCTAATTTGTTTTCTATACCCTTAGATCTTGCTGTAAACCTAATTTCACATGCTATAAAACTTTTACTCTCTGGTGAGATGCCCAACACAGACATAGATGTAACACTTCGCGCCTTACTTAAGCTCCTGCGATTCAAAGAAATAAAAAAAAAAAAAAAAATGGAAGGAAAACCCGTACATTTCAACATCAATCTTTTACATCAATTTATTTCTATTATCAAAAGGAATTTAGTTTTAGATAATTTATTTTCACATCAATAAAACATTAAGACATTTTGTCACAGAGATGTGATGTAAAAAGAGACCATGACAGAGATAAAAAAACTTACTTTTTAAAACTTTGCTGTTTCTGGGCTTTGTCAGAATCCCTGGTTATAACACGCATGAAATCTTCTGTCAAAACAAAGGGCACTCTTTCTCTGTTGATTCCAAACTTCTTTTTCTTATGGTTGAGAAAATGTCCAAAGTCAATATGAAATACCTGTAAAAAAGTTACCCAGATTATTACAGAAATTATATAAATTTGACATTATTTACTAAGTGACTATGAATCATGTATTAAATGACCATTAATGTTTAAAACAAGATACATTTCATTTTTTCCTTTCAATATAATGAGCTCAGAAAACTTCTTGAAAAGCAGGCCCCACTTGTATAAAACATCTCAACTTGAGATTCCCTCAAGTCGAGATTTTCCTCACTGATATCTCCTTGAAAATATTTTTTATGAAAATTCCTCAAGGAATTTCAGGACATCCTAGCCGATGCCTTCCTCCTGTTCCTTGAGAAAATTTCATACAAGCCGTTTTTTGAGGAGATATCAGCTGAGAAAAATCTCGACTTGAGGAAATCTCAAGTTGAGATGTTTTATACAAGTGGGGCCAAACATCCTAAAGTCAAGAGAATGTTTGTAGACCATGCATGTGTCCCCACTTCAGATTTGATGGAAATGGAGCTAAATGCATCATCTAATTTCTAGTTGTGAAATTTTTTTTTTAAACTCAAAAGGACTCAGCGAAAACAATTGATTCCTGAACACAATTTAAATACAAAGAGCAATAAAATTGTGACAGATTGAAGGATGGGGTACCTGTGACATACACCGACAGCCATAGAGTAGCAGAATATATAATCTACTCTCAATCCATGAGAGTTATTTCCCTTACCTGTCCTTCTTCTGTAACCATGATATTCTCGGAGTGACGGTCACCGATTCCAAGTATGAAGGTGGCAACACAGTAGCCAGCACAGGATCTGGTAAAGGTGTCTATTGCCTGGTCATATCTATGATAAATGATAAATTCAATATCGCTTTAGTTGCACTGAACTAGATAGAGCACAGGATCTGGTAAAGGTGTCTATTGCCTGGTCATATCTATGATAAATTCAATATCGCTTTAGTTGCACTGAACTAGATGGAGCACAGGATCTGGTAAAGGTGTCTATTGTCTGGTCATACCTACGATAAATTCAATATCGCTTTAGTTGTACTGAACTAGATACAGCACAGGATCTGGTAAAGGTGTCTATTGCCTGTCATACCTATGATAAATTCAATATCACTTTAGAGTTGCACTGAACTAGATACAGGTATACAGAAATAACTCTGAACTGGAGCATAATTTGATTTATTTCCAAGTAAGAACTAAAAGGTTACGTTGAATCAGTACACCAAAGTGACACCTGGCAGAGTAAATTCTTACTTGTCCTTATTTTTCATGCTGATCCACTTGTGAAGTGCACTTGAGTCAATCTGTATAGCTCCTTTCATACCTCCTTTACCCTGGATCTCCATCAGAGTCTCAGCCTGTCTGACAACCTGTATGACACCCACGTCCTTCCCCGTCGATACACAGCCATATGGAATCAACCTGTAGGAGATTCAAAAGAGGTTTTTATGTATCAGAATTTTGGCTCTTATATCTTTTTACCTATTAAATTGAAATACCTTTTGATTTCAAAACTACGTAAGAATTTTGTCTGAGATAAATCTAGCTTTTAGGCAAAAATGAAAAGGTTTGGTCCTGACATGAGAAAGTTTCATTTTACACTATGCTAAAATACTGACAAAAGCTTTAATCATTTGAAAGGTCTAAGCATTTCCATGTCTGTTACACCAGCATCACCGGCCATATAGACCAAGATTTTGTAAAAGTTTAAATAAAACATGTGAAAATATTTGAAAAAAAAGTTTTTTGCTTTAATTTTACAACCATATTACAAACCACAGAAGTCACTACACCTAACATCTCACCTTGTTACACATAATATCTGCCCTACAAAAGTGATTCAAGCCAAACCAGTGGAAATGAAAGAAATCCTCACATCAAAACAGGAATATCCTGAGACATATATGTCCTAGCTTGCTCCATTGAAAATATTTATAAATAATAATGATCTAGATATTCTCATTCGCGATTCACTCAATTTTTCATTAAGTTTTTAAAAATTAAGTTTTTAAAATATAAAAAAATCTGATGCCCTTACCGCAGATCTAAGCCTGCATCTTTCCATAACACATCCATCACACCCAATAACTGTAGAGTCAGCATGTCCTGTCTAAGATCTGAAACATCCAAAACCATAAAAGGCTTTGTCAAGTGTATGAAGAGAACTTTCAACAACTGCTTATCTTAACAAAATAATGTACATATATCCAGTGTTTATGAACAGTAATGAAAATTGACTGTATGATCACATAGATATCAGATCATTTCAGCATATTATACATATAAAATTAGATGCTTAATTCCAGTTAATTAAGGATGAAAAATTGTTATATGTTTCAGTGGGTGAACTTTTTTTTGTTTGTTTGTATTTGTGTTATATTTGAAGAATTTTAAATATAAAAAACATATCATCATCATCATGACAACATCAATATGATATCATTACTGACATCATCACAATATCAACACATCATCATTGCCATCGTCATCACAAGATCAATTAAAATGAAATATCATACCGTCGCCATGCTTAAAGATGATTTTGTAATTAGGGAACCACACATCAGCCAGTGAGTCAGGGTTGGTCCACACAATCCACAGCGGACGTTTTTTAGATTTCATCACGCGACAGTCATCCAGGCTGAAGGAAAGAAAATTTGTAAAGTATACTAACGTCCTTCCATTACTCTTACACCTCCTTGCTTCCAAAGTGGCACATTACTGTAAATTATACAACATGCTAACATGTCTGATCTACCAACTTTTATATTTTCTTCAATTTAATTTATCTTGAATCTTAAATGAGAAATGTGAATTTACACAAAGATACAATTAATTCATGCAAAATCTAAACAAGAATGAAAAGGCAGTTAGGAAATTGTAGCTTTGTTGGGTATTGTTATCTGAACTTTAACCTTGCATTGGGTACAGAAGAACAGTTGTGACAGTTGCTCAAACATGATTCCTGCTGGTAACAAATTAAAACCCATCCTCTTGAACCATAAACATTTTTTTTAGAAAATCTCATCTTCTATGAGAAAGTTTAAAGGTTAAGCCAGGACTTACTTGATGTCGCCCAGCCGATGACTGTTGTTGAGGGGAGACATAAAGTTGGTGAGAGCCTCTTGGTAGTCTGGCTGTCGTAGATGTTCCTGGAGGACACGCAGGTGATCGTCCTGGAGACAAATACAGGTATAAAATAGCTAATGGGAATCATTTAAAGTTTCTTGATCAATTAGCGACTATATCTTTTTAGAAATAACTTGAAATAATAACACATCATTCTATTCTACATTTTTTTTTTAAATGTTGCTTTGCTGTTGTTGTCATTACTGCACATTTTCCCTCAATAGACCTATTTAGCAATATGAATCTGCATTTTGTTATTACTATTAAACTTTTTTTTAATTTACAACAGCAACAAATAATTTCAACTTATGTGAATTACTTATTTTGGGCTGTAAAGAGGCACCAATAGATCTTACTATGGGAGGAAAGAAGAGCACCTGGGTAAAATCCCTGTGGTTGGACAGGTGCCCCATTCCTTTTTATGTCTGATTTCATAATTTACCCAGATGTCTAGGTGAAAGGCGAATTTGTAAAACCACTGCCCCATCTGACCATCTATATTGTTAATAGGTCATTCAAAATATATTATGAGACTATGTAAATTATATCATGTATTTTTCTTACCTCACGCACGTCACTTTTCAACATGTCTGTGAGTTTGGTTAGTTTGTCTAGAGCCTCCACTTGACGTGATAACATGCGCAGGTAAGGGCCGCAACCACGACAAAATGCCTCCAGTATTAATCCGAACCTAAGTCTAATGTTGGTGTGGTGCATTTCTGACCTGTACAAGAATGGTGAGAAAACAGAAATACAAACTGCCCTCAGCAGCGATCATTGAACCACGAACCTTGAATCACTATGGTAACTGACATAATTCAGGCCAGCAGACCATGAAGCAATCTTAGACTAATAAACTCTGTCCTTGAAAATCGTTCTAATATTTGTGACACATCTACACAACAGTACATACAAACACATGTAAAATTGAATCTATATGCCGAAAAAAATCAGACATCGTCAACATTTTGGATTTTATTTCCAATTCTCTCTGCCATAAAAAGACGAAATAAAAATGCTTACTTGAGCAGCCAGAAGAAGTATTGCCCTATACGCTGGTTCAGGAGAGATTTCTTCAATAGGAACCTAGCTATAGGACTGTCTAGGTAGGGTTCAAACTTCAATGCCTGCGGTCAAAGAAAGATGGCATGATTATACATACAAATGTGGCTTGATGTTTCACAATTATCTATCACCCTGAGTATGAAACTACAAGTACTGTCACATAATGTTAAATGAGAGGCACTTTTTAAAACCCACCAATCAAATATTGAAACTGATTCTATATAAGGAATATTTGGCAAGTGTATATTTCAACCAACCACCCATAACATTTTATGCAAATGCCTCCCAAATCCCTTCCATAATGTAACAACCCTACATACAGACTCTTATAAAGTTTTCATTTCATGTGGGAATAGTGAAAAAAAATGTTTATTTTAGACAGCATTCGGCAACCTTCAATGAAAATTCTGAGAAATGTATTCTGAATTTTATCAAAAGGAAACAAATTTATCATCCATTTATTGAATTGATACAATCATTTAGTACATATTGCATTACATGTTTTTACTAGTTATAATTTAAGCTACATTGACTCTAGATCTACTGTTATCATTGTCCAGCTATATCTTGACCTCCATCATTGCCAAGCTATATCTTGACCTCTTCATCATTGTCCAGCTATATCCTGACCTTTCAGAGGATGTTCGGTTGTATGTTTACCTGTACAAGCTGTAAAAGAAATTGTTGTAGTTTGTCATCTGTGAGACCCATTTCAAAACAAGTGACAGCGAATCTTCGCAGTTGTTGGTCGGGGAAAGAACAGTCGAGAAGCTCCAGTGCTACCTCTGGCTTCAGCTGTGGCCATTTCTTCAGAAGCATGTACAGCTGTGAAACAAAACAGTATAATTAACATCACAGACAACTACCAACAGGAGAAAGGTAGAACTCTGTTAGTGCTGTTGATAGTTATAAAAGTGACAGCTCTGAATGTACTCTGCTATAGCAGCACTTTAAATTAAGGGTCTGATAGTTGTGTTATGCTATATGTATCGTACCTGGGCAACCTGTTCTCTGTCATTCCACTTGGTGGCCGACACCAGTTTGGGGAGAGAGTGTGGGTGTTGTAAACAGTACTCTCTACAAGGAAACATAAACAGTTACACATGGGAACAGAGCATATCATATCAAAACAGACTACTGTAAAAAAATGTTGATTGTGTTGCTTCAGATGGAGAAGCAACACTTTGTCTCACTTTGTGGTGATATAGATAAAAGATACAGTACAATATTACCCTGGTATATGTAATACTGACCACGACATGTTTGTGGTAGTGGTGTCTCATCAGTTAACTGAACTAAATTAAAAAACCAAGGAAAAAGAAACAACACTTGATCATTTCATTAAAATCATTATAAAGCACCTTCACTTTATCATATAAACGTCTATTAGCAATATGTATAGTATGACATACTTGTATTTAAAATAATAGCATAATCCCAGATTTTAACAATGTCATTTCTTACCTCCTTTTCCATAAGATTTCTTTCTCTTGGTCGTATATTTCTGAGAGAGGATCACGCTTGATGATGTCATTTACCAGTTCCTCTTCCTTTTTTCTGCTCTGTGTGGTTTCCTACATTATAATAGTTATTGAGATTTGTAAGTACAAATATTCATGTATAAAAGAATCTATAAATCCAGGCCATGATTAATTCCTTAAATTAATATTTCAAAATTCTACCATGTATGTTTGTTGAGTTATTATTGATGAAATTACAGAATACACATAGGTAGGATCTTACATTGGTTTTCATTTGATATTTAATTTATAAAAATAAATCAATTTTTAGATTTTATTTTTATGTCAGTTTATCAATCTTACATCAGTTTATCAATCTTACTTCAGTTTATCAATCTTACACCAGTTTATCAATCTTATGTCAGTTAATCAATCTTACGCCAGTTTATCAATCTTACGCCAGTTTATCAATCTTATGTCAGTTTATCAATCTTACGCCAGTTTATCAATCTTATGTCAGTTTATCAATCTTATGTCAGTTTATCAATCTTATAACAGTTTATCAATCTTACATCAGTTTATCAATCTTACGTCAGTTTATCAATCTTACTTCAGTTTATCAATCTTACTTCAGTTTATCAATCTTACGTCAGTTTATCAATCTTACGTCAGTTTATCAATCTTACACCAGTTTATCAATCTTACGTCAGTTTATCAATCTTACTTCAGTTTATCAATCTTACGTCAGTTTATCAATCTTATGTCAGTTTATCAATCTTACTTCAGTTATCAATCTTATGTCAGTTTATCAATATTACGTCAGTTTATCAATCTTACGTCAGTTTATCAATCTTATGTCAGTTTATCAATCTTAAGTCAATTTATCAATCTTATGTCAGTTTATCAATCTTATGTCAGTTTATCAATCTTAAGTCAGTTTATCAATCTTATGTCAGTTTATCAATCTTACGTCAGTTTATCAATCTTACGTCAGTTTATCAATCTTATGTCAGTTTATCAATCTTACATCAGTTTATCAATCTTATGTCAGTTTATCAATCTTAAGTCAGTTTATCAATCTTATGTCAGTTTATCAATCTTAAGTCAGTTTATCAATCTTATGTCAGTTTATCAATCTTAAGTCAGTTTATCAATCTTAGTCAGTTTATCAATCTTATGTCAGTTTATCAATCTTACATCAGTTTATCAATCTTAAGTCAGTTTATCAATCTTATGTCAGTTTATCAATCTTATGTCAGTTTATCAATCTTAAGTCAGTTTATCAATCTTAAGTCAGTTTATCAATCTTAGTCAGTTTATCAATCTTATGTCAGTTTATCAATCTTATGTCAGTTTATCAATCTTATGTCAGTTTATCAATCTACTGATTTCATGACTGCTGGAAAAGCATCAAAATTAAGTGATAAATAGAATCTTACACTTGTGTGGATTATTATGAGACATCTATGGGTAAGGATATGAGATATCTATAGGAAAGGGCTGACATAGTTCAAAATCTGGTTATATAAAGCTTAGTGCTCTAACATGAAAGACATAGGAAATTGTCATGTTATATTGTGTATTGACTCATCAGTAATAGTAACATCAGAAAGGATGTCACATGAAATATCAAAAAGGTGTTGATTTCAAGTATTCAGAAGTATTATTTATCCTTGGATTGGCTGTGAGATTGACAGAAGAACCTATATCAGTTATCTAAGAAGATTTGAAACACAATGTGATATCATAGTAAAAACATGTTGTAAAGTGTTCAAATAGGATTTCTCAACCTTTGGCAAAACTTTGTACGAGATTGGAAAACTAATTCTGCAGCAAGCTTGTCACATGATTATGTAATAAAAAAGACACTTCATGCCTTCCCATGCTCTAATAGTCAAAATATAACTATCAGCACCTCTGGTCAATCGTGTCTAAGTACAGCACTGGAAGACATGAAATATCTGTTTAATAAAACTGACCTTATTTTCCTTTGTTTTTTTTCAGGACCAGAACGATGCTACAGATAATCACATGTATTGATATAATAGAATTTCAAAATTTCTAAGATTATTACCAGGTAATTTGGTTTAATTAATGCCTATTTAACTAATCTAATACACAATAACATTAATAATTTAGCAGAATTCTACTAAATACAGAGTGGTCTGTGTGCGATCTTACCAGATATTGTGACCTTCTCTCTCGTGATAAAGCCATGTGTGCAAGCTCCTCAAAGTGAGACTCAGGTGGGTAGGACACTGGGTAGCTGAACTTGTCAAACTCTATCTCTATACAGGGCGTCTCCTTGTCAGGGTTGGAGCCTGAAACATCACCAGTTGGTACTGTTAGGGACTTTAATAGAACAACATCAGGTTTATATGTCTGACTATACTTAATGTTTTAACTGTAGACCAATCAAACAAGAGTATCAGTGAAACTGATGAATGCTTCCCGATAACAACTTTATTGGACACAAAATTTTAACAAAGGGCAATAATCATGAAATTAAGGGTTTGCAGGCCCTGAATTTAGTATACTGCACATTCTCTTAGTGTAACCAGTATATACACCAAGATTCATGCTTCTGGTTTTAATGCAAACAAAGCTTTGCCCCAGACACAAAAATATTAACTAAGGGCTATAACTCTTTTACTGAGGGGTCATGACCCTGACTTTGCAAATATGTACCTTGCTTTTATCTGACTGGTGTATACATCACTTTCCAATATCCTTGTTTAAATAAAGGCAAAGTATTGCTCCAGACACAAAATTTTAACAAAGGGCAATAACTCTATTTAAATGGTCTTTTATGTCATGTGACTAAAACTGTTTACAATCATTTGATTGAGACACTAAAGACCTAACTAGAATGCTAAATCATGTGATGTGATCAGTATAATCATATGACAATGAGCATGTAGTCACATGGGCAATAGACAAAAGGTGAAAGTTCAGCACTTACCGGGAATACCAATGGGGTTAAGTGTATCATCCATCCCCTGTGGCATGGCCCAGAGGTTGAGGCTGACTTTCTCATTCAACAGACGATCATTAAAGTCAAACATCTGTAGGTTACCCCATGCCAATGGATAACTGATCACCTTAAGAAATATTATATGTATACTGTTATTGTTAACATCAATATTTAGTGGCAGAAAGAGAGAAAATAGATTGTTCCACTTAATTAACATATTTAATTTGTTTGAAACAGAATGGTTCAATTCACAGATTGATTGTATTGGTAATATCTCAGACCCCACTTGTATAAAACATCTCAACTTGAGATTTCCTCAAGTCAAGATTTTCCTCAGCTAATATCTCCTTGAAAATATCTTGTATGAAAATTCCTCAAGGAATTTCAGGACATCCTAGCCGATGCCTTCCTCTTGTTCCTTGAGAAAATTTTATACAAGCCATTTTTGAGGAGATATCAACTGAGGAAAATCTCGGCTTGAGGAAATCTCAAGTTGAGATGTTTTATACAAGTGGGGTCTGAGATATTACCAATACAATCAATCTGTGAATTGAACCATTCTGTTTCAAACAAATTAAATATGTTAATTAAGTGGAACAATCTATTTTATATATATTTTAGCAGAATCACTTAATTGAATAACACAAATTACATCAACAGGTAAGCTTAAATTTTCAGATTTCCGGTCTGATTGGTGAACTTATACAATGACTGATCTGTACCTTCCTATTTTTGCGTTTAGAGACACAGCAGATGGAGAGACAGAGTCGAGCTGAGCGAGGAATGTCTGGAATGTACAGAAACTCAAGCCATTCATTCCAGCGAGGGTTATTGGACTCCACAAGCTTTGTGTCCTGAGGTTCACACAATGCTTCTGTACCATGAAACACACCGGCTCGTACAAATATCTGTAACAAACAATAATCATACTCAATAAATCTTCGTTCTATCTTGTAAGGAAAGTAGTATAATTAATCTGTACATCTGTTCTCTGGTACAATGCACAAACAGTTTTAAACTTGCTAATGCCAAAGTGTGCATTTTTACATGTTCTCTTAATTGTTCTACATTAAAATAAAAAAAAATTATCACCCATTTCTACTTTTAATACAATTTTATATATCTAATAGACATGAAGAGTTTTACCTTGCATGACTCCTTAACATTGACGTAAGTGGCACATAAAATCCTGATGCGGAGATTGGCCTGGATCTCCCAAAGACTGATTGTCTGTTTGTTGTTGATGTCCAGCAATGCCTGCAGACCTGTTACAGAAAAAATAGATTATCATCAGCGATGATTTATAGACCATGTCTAAAAATGTCTTCAGTGATAAAAAATATATTTCACAAGTACAGTTAATATATTGGTATCTTTCATGAGTGTGCAACACAAGTAAAGTTATTAAAATATTAGACAAAAAAGTGAAAACACTATCAGATATTCTGTTAATCACATTTCTGTAACTGTGCGTCTGCCTTTTTCACAGGATCATTTTATAAGACGATCTATTTGAATTAATAGTTCCTGTCCTCATATACCTGTGATTTACCTGAGGTTTTTTGTGAAAGTTGTCAAAATGAAGTGATATTAAGCGTTGCCCACATGAAAATAAGTGACATTATCAGATGTTGGATAACATAGAATATAAAGGTGAAAAAATCTGTTTCAAGAAAAATATGATATTAACCAGAAAGTGACATTAACAGACATGACATAAATTGGGTTCCACTGTATTGCCAAATACCAAGGGTCAACTGCACAGAGTACATGAAATAATCTTTCGGTAAAAATGTTGAAAAAAAAAGACAATATAATACACTAATGAATTCAGATCCAATAGAGAATAGGTGTTTGTGCAATAGTCTATACATTGATCTTTTCATGAGACAGGTGTTACATGTTGTCATTAGTGATAATCACTGAAGCATGTACAAATCTGTAGCTTTACAAATCATTTGAAAAATTATTGATATAATTTTGTCTATATAAACACAATTTTTACCACACATAGTTTAATTACATAACATTATCATATAACAAAATTGTATCTTGCTGAAACAAGGAAGAAAATCACCACAAACTCACCCCTCTGAGCATATGATGGCATTGTGAAGTAATTATCTGGAAGAGCTGCATATATTCCTTCCCGCGTCAGCAACATAAACTGTGGTATTTTATCAATTCCAATACACTCTCGAACATACTGTAAACAGAAAGTGGAAAATATGATCTATTTACTTCAAACTATCAAAAGCAAGCATTAACTTCCTGTAACATGACCTGTTGCATATTTCCCCCTCTGTCATGACTAATGCTCATTAAAGTGATTTAACACTGGGGAGGATTTCAGGTCTGAAAAACAGGCTGGCATACCTATAAAGATTTTGAAAAATGAACTTGACACTAGGTGGGAACCATGACATTTATCTATAAAGATGAAACTTTAGACTTAACCCTATACAGATGAAACTAAAGGCTAACCCCCTGGTAAGCTTTATACTAAACCCTATATAGATGAAACTTAAGGCTACATTAGACTAAACCCTATACAGATGAAACTAAAGGCTAACCCCCTGGTAAGCTTTATACTAAACCCTATATAGATGAAACTTAAGGCTAACCCCCTGGTAAGCCCCCTGGTAAACTTTAGACTAAACCCTATATAGATGAAACTTAAGGCTAACCCCCTGGTAAGCCCCCTGGTAAACATTAGACTAAACCCTATACAGATGAAACTAAAGGCTAACCCCCTGGTAAGCTTTATACTAAACCCTATATAGATGAAACTTAAGGCTAACCCCCTGGTAAGCCCCCTGTTAAACTTTAGACTAAACCCTATACAGATGAAACTTAAGGCTAACCCCCTGGTAAACTTTAGACTAAACCCTATATAGATGAAACTTAAGGCTAACCCCCTGGTAAGCCATTTTTTCACATTAAAAACAGATGTCATCAACATGATCCAGATGTTCGACTACCCCAAGATATCAAATTTCATTAAAATCAGATAATATTTCAAGTACTTGCACATCTACAGGAGATTGGTTTTATTTATTCAATGTTTGATGAAGATCTAACTTACAGTTTTGATGAAAAGTATAGAAATATTAATGGCAGAGTGGGGAAGAAGAAAGAAATAAAGAACTGGTGAAAAATCAATAACAGCTGAAATATGATTTAGTAAGTTGTAATTCATAGTGTATATATATATATACAATAAACAAAATATCATATTAAAAATCAATATCAGAAACAGATAATGATTGCCTAGCATGCTATCAGTGTGTATCCATCAATAGGGACATCCCCAACTATTTCCATGTTTAACAGCTTGTTCTGGTTTGTAACATAAATAATCTGGTATACAAAATCAAATGTAAGAATCCAAACAAATACATGTAACTTTTTGTTTATTTTACAATAGAAGAAGATATTATATTTATATAAATCACTTGTGTTAGTTAGATGTATGCATACCTTGAGAGCATATGTTGTACTGCTGACATCAATACATGTATCACTGTGTGTATTACCTGTGTGTGTATTACCTGTGTGTGTTACCTGTGTGTGTGTTACCTGTGTGTGTGTAACCTGTGTGTGTGTTATCTCTGTGTGCGAGTTACCTCTGTGTGTGTTACCTGTGTGTTTGTTACCTCTGTGTGTGTTACCTATGTGTTTGTTACCTCTGTGTGTTACCTGTGTGTGTTACCTGTGTGTGTGTTACCTCTGTGTGTGTATTACTTCTATGTGTGTTACCTGTGTGTATGTTACCTCTGTGTGTTACCTGTGTGTGTGTTACCTCTGTGTGTGTGTTACCTCAGTGTGTTACCTCAGTGTGTGTTACCTCTGTGTGTGTTACTTCTGTGTGTGTGTTACCTCTGTATGTGTTACCTCTGTGTGTGTGTTACCTCTGTGTGTGTGTTACCTCAGTGTGTGTTACCTCTATGTGTGTGTTACCTCTGTGTGTGTTACCTGTGTGTGTGTTACCTCTGTGTGTTTACCTCTGTGTGTGTATTACCTCTGTGTGTTTACCTCTGTGTGTGTGTTACCTCTGTGTGTGTTACCTCTGTGTATTACCTCTGTGTGTGTTACCTCTGTGTGTGTGTTACCTCTGTGTGTGTGTTACCTCTGTGTGTGTTACCTCTGTGTGTATTACCTCTCTGTCTGTGTTACCTCTGTGTGTGTTACTTCTGTATGTTACCTGTGTGTTTACCTCTGTGTGTGTTACCTCTCCGTGTGTTACCTCTGTGTGTGTGTTACCTCTGTGTGTGTGTTACCTCTGTGAGTGTGTTACCTCTGTGTGTGTGTTACCTCTGTGTGTGTTACCTCTGTGTGTGTTATCTCTGTGTGTATTACCTCTCTGTCTGTGTTACCTCTGTGTGTGTTACCTCTGTATGTTACCTGTGTGTTTTACCTCTCTGTGTGTAACCCCTCTTCTTACCTTATACTGACTGATTGGGAACTCTTGTAATAAGAACTGGTCAGATCCACACACTTTGAGAGCGTATGCTGTACTGTAGACATCAATACACCTCTCAGCGTGTTCCTTTGTGATTCCCATCATACGACTACGACGTCTTATTGTCTCTGCTATCACTGTTATAGGCGTGGCCTTGTGGGATACTTTCACACTGAACTTTGTCCTGTTCCCATCGTCAGCTACCACCCATATGCACACCACTATGAAATTATCTGTCACAAAAAAATATAGCAACATTTTACACTATACAAAGTGTTACATAGTTTAGAGTTGGGTAACATGATGTTACTTTCTACACAGTAACAACTAGATACTATATACACTGTAATTGTATAAACTTTAGTATCATAAGATGGCATTACATATTCACAAATTAGTAACAAAATATTACACTGTAAAATGTATAGAAACATATAGTGTTACATATAGGTATGATGTTATTGTTTCCTAGAAGCCTCAAACTGGATTAGCAATTTACCTAGGAAAAGTTACATTAAGGAGATCACATATTGTACAGTTAAAATACATGATATAAGATCAGTAAATACCTAAGACATCATAATGAAGTTGAAAAATAATTAATTCATTCATTTTAGGAATTACCTGGATCCTTTACCAAAAGTAGACCAGATTTTCTATAAAACATTTTTATATGTGTTATTATTTTACAATAATTATGTTATAGTTACCGTATGAAGAGAGTTTATCCTGCAGGTGTTTTGGAAGATTGGATGTGGATTCCACATTGGGAGGGTAGGCATACATAGCCAGACTCTCCTTCCCCGCTGACTCTCGAAGGTCCACACTCTCCTTACACACATCCAATATGTTTCTACGAAACGTCACAATTTCTAGATCTTTCATTTCATTAAAGTCATTTGTAGGTATTCCAATCGTCATACCTGTAAATATCAAACACGTCATCTGGTTTCATAAATGTCTTCATGATCATCACTATATTGTACTCAAATATACAAAATATTTTGATATAAGCTCAGGAAGTGCTATGTACATAAATTTGAATAGAGTTAAAGGGAGGTAGGTAAGTGGGACGTTAACTATGAATAGGTGAAAATATGAAAAAACTACACATAACAAAAATAAAGGGACTGAACAAGGAGCTAGATGACTTGTAGTTGATAGATCTGCATAGTCTTCTGTAAGCATTAGTTCTGCATAATGATTATGATATATTTTCAGTCTTAAAGTAATGTTTGTTCAGATCTTGATTTTAAGTAACTTTTCAAGTTTCAGAAATATTTCTTACAAACTTGGAAAAATACTCTAAAACAATCCAAAATAATCTGAATTTAAGGAATTTATTTTTAATCATACTTTTCTTCAGTCCAAAATTTTTTTTTTCAGGAAAAACGGACACTTGTGAGGTACAATTTTCATATTCTTAAGGAAAGACCTAAGTCATGATGATTTTAATATTATTGAATCCAAAAGGTTATTGATCATCTTAATATCCTGTATGGTTGACTATTTTTCGTTGATCTATGAAAATGAAATGTTTACCAATTTCATAATTCAGCATTTTCTCTTCACGGTTTCCTTTTGGTTCAACAACCTTGAGAACAGGTAAAAAAAGTCGTAGGTCACACAAACGACGTGTCTCATCGTAAAACTCCTCCTTCTCTGCATCTTGTGTAATACTGACAAAAATATACGATGCTGAGTCTAACAATAAATGAGAAAGAGGGAATTTCTTTGCCTCAAGCCACACATTTGCCTTGATAGACTCAAGTGTGGCATCACGGTTCACATAAAGCTGAACGAGGATGCCGTTGGGTAGAAGACAATCCACCAGGACTTGCTGGGGCATCAAGTGATGCCCCCACAGCTCACCTGAACTTGGCGGCATGTTTCAGGTCTTCTAGAATACTTCTTTGTATAAATACTTCCTGTAAGAATACAAAAATTAACAGCTAAATTTAAAATATCAAATGTATGATTAAAAAGATCATATTATTGAAAGTAAAATTAACCTTAAGGAAAATGATTTCATTATTTTTTTTCTATATTTTAAAAGGATAACACATTATATTTACCAAAATATAAAACCACTTGAGGTAGGTATAAGACTTCTACCTGATGTCCCTGTTACAAAATACTGCCTCCCTTTTGGCCCTTACTTGAGTATTTTACTTGTGAGTAAGGCTTTAAGTTCTGTCTCCTTGCCAAACATACCAACATATGTAAGTGTATTGAAAAAAAGGAAGTTATTTAATTACAACTCTCTGCTAAACTTTCAGCATTACAATAGTGTGACAACTGGTTTACTCATGTTCAGTATAATGTGTCCGGGTGTTGTGTTTTGCTGGTGACTTTCAATTACACTTCATGTGGTAACACTACCGAGTCAGGTTCTGTTCCCCACTACCATAAGGGTAGTAATATGAACATATGGCAGCCCAGAAACACACACTCAAAATATGCACTCACCTTGCATACACAGAGAGGTCGTCCATAAATGACCCTTGCTATTGATAGGATGTTGAACAATATATGCCAAACCAAACGTATGGATTACTTGCATTAATTAAATCTAGATGGAAATACTATATGAAAGGAGAGTTTAAATTGGACAAGTAAAAGTCAGGCTGCTTCCTGATTTAAATGTATAATTTATCAATGTGAAAATCTGTATCGGAGACAGATACCCATACTATAGTCCTGCTATGCACAACTGCACACCTGCATATCAATCCTCCATATTAGCTAATTTTAGCAATGAATTATAAGGAAAACTTTTTGATAATGTCTGTGATAAAAGATCAGTTCAAAATCAGATTTAAGGCAATGGTGATTTGGTTAAAAATGGAATTTCGTTAAATTGAAAGTATGTTTACATTGTAAGGACAAACTGGTTTTGTTAACTACAATGTCAAAATCTCCCCCATGGAAATAAGCTGGTCTCAAGTTGTCATTCATCACAGTAATTTTTAAAGTAATATTGACTCCACCAATAAACAAGCCAGGTTTTAGTACAGGGCTCTCGATCTTGGCCCCATTCCCAATGCAAAATACCTTCTTTTTTTCCCAATTTAGACCCCAAGTTTTCCCAATTCTAAGGAAAATATCATTATTTTTTCCAATTCTAAGGGCCCTGGGCCCCAGTCGCAAAATGGGGTGTGAGAGCCCTGTAGTATACAACACTGAAGTGTCCTACTATTATTAGTAACAGTATATATGTATGTGTTCCTTCTTCAATTAAAAAAAAAGACAATAGATGAACCTTTATGCTACATTTGTCTCTAACTAAATAAACACATGCAAAAAATATTTACTAAGTAAGACAGGAAAAAAAATAAAAGTATGTTTTATCTATAGATATTTTCTCTTATTTTATGTAAAAAACATAAAATCCTTTTCTTTTGCTGTCCAGTATTTTTGCTCATTTTTTACACAGAAATATCACATTGCTATATGTGAACCAACTCAACACTTAACTTCTAGTATTGAATCTGACAATGCCCAATGTAATTACATTTACATGTAATAAATGTAAACTCTGATAACAGGTACACAACAGGTGACAACATATAATTGATGGTCTGTTTCATATCAATATCATATCAGCTATTATTTGATGAGCTTAAATTGAGATAAAATCATTCTGATTCCAACAACAATTTCAGATAAAATTTCTTTCCTATGTAATAAAAAGATACAGATGGCAACATGATATACTTGTGTGGTCCTCAAACTCTTGCTTTTCTCATTTCTCTTTGTACATAGGCTTTTATATATATCCTGCTACTGGCATTGCATTGTCAGAATACACATATATTGCTGTATTTGGCAGTGACTGAAAACAGATGTATTTCAGCATATGCCATAATTCAACAGAATGACTTTCTGAATTTACTTAAAAATTGTGTTTAACAATATAAAATATGTTGAAATAAATTATGTTATGTGTTGTAACGAAGAAGTTTTTTAATACAAAAATTCATAAAATCTTTGTCATATCTGTTGAAGTTTGAAACTATGTTTCTGTATGAAGCAGTTATTCTGGTGTTCATCATCAGGCAAAATTCAGTGCATAGTGAACGTTAGGAAGACCAAGATTGGATAACAAAATTGGTTGAAGTTTTCATGCACTAATTTTCAGTGTTACAAGATAAATAGAATACACGGTCAGTGTCTTAAAATATAAACTGTGTTTTGGCTTGGAACAGAAAGCTGCTCACTACTGTTGTCTTTCTTCACCCTTGCCAAAATACAGCATATATTTGAAGACATTGACCATGCATTCTCTCTCCCTATCTCTCTCTCTATATATATATATAGCTAGAACATATATTCCTAACAGAGGAAGTTTTAGAGGCTAATACTAAAGTGACAAAAATGGCTTTAATACGACAATAACATAGCATAGTGCTGTATTAATACAATTGTACCTAACCAGCTGTTCTATAAAACTTTTACATAACTGGCCGAAATTTTAACATAACTTAACCAAAATTCCGTGTTCCTGGCATCATTTGTCAACAATATTTTGAATTTCGTTCAAACTGTGTAAACTTACACATTGTAACACGCCATACCTCCGGACACATTCGAAAAGAGTTTGATACACATTCTCAGCAAAGACCACTGCGATGTTTTTGTAGAACACGTCATTTCTACTTAATGCACAAATTCAATAAATTAACAATTTACACGTGCGTTTATTGTAACGCTGAATGGGAATCAGCTGGTCTGCTGATTGAAGAAAAGAATTCGCTCATTTTAGAATTAACTTACCTATCTATATTACCTACATTTCGAGTGAAAACTCCACGCTTTGTTGTCGATTGTACCTGTCTATAGACACGGTACACCTAATATCCTCAAAATGTGACCCATCCTGTTGTTTTTCACACAAAATTTACACAAACAACCACGAAGTTGTTTTGTTCAAAACACGGAAGTGACGAGTTATCGACTCGCATTTGTACGGTGGCCTTCACATGCCAGCGTATAAGACTCATTCCACATAAGAGTTTTCTCCCTCGGTTCTTAACTCGACGTAAAATCCTTCATTACAGTGGTTATACATAGGACCTAGCGATCTCCAAGATTATAATCAATGATTGAAATTGTTATAAGATTGAAGTTCGAAACATTATTTTACGGACGTACATACTAACAGAGACTGAAGCACTTAATCCCGGTAGTGACATCTCCGATGTTTGGCTTGTTGTTTGTAAACTGCACAAGGCATGAAGTCACGGCAATGCTCTCTAGATCTCTAACCAGTGACGAAGACACGTACGTTGCAAGTCGATATAGATAAATCTGTGCAAAGACTCATTAAAGATGGAAATAAAGACAGCATCTTATATCATATCGGGCATTGTTATAAAAATAAATGTTTTTCGTTTGAAGATTATCAAAAGTCCAAAAGCGATTTTTGTTGCTAAAATTCATTCACAAAATCACTATGCTTTTTACCATAATTTATTAAGAAATGTGCTTGAAACAGCAAGACTAGTTAAGCCTAACTCAAATGTATTTGTTGTTGGTTTACAAAAGTCTTCCATTTCTTCAACCACCCACACTCCTTATGATAAACAAGTATGTAATCTCAGCGACTCCGTGCGTCAGGAACGACAACTCGTGTATTGTGACTGCGAGGAACGTTCAAACCTGGTAGAGATTTATGTCTCTAGGCTACCGTAGACAATCGTTACACCTTAATTAAGGAATTAACTATGGTGATATAAAATGCATTTTACACAAGTCTAACACATTTAAGAAAATGCGTTTGGACAAAGAAATCCATTGGAATCTTGAGATCAAAATGCAAATAATTATGTTGCATTGAGTGCATCTGGAAAAATCGTGTGTTCATAGAAATTATACCGTGAATTTACTTGTCCGGATGCCATCCAAAATGTGTGTGTTAAATTTCCTTTTCTGAAACGTAAAATAGAAATCAATGTTTGGAAATAAGTTTTTTTAAATGTTTCTATAATACTTTCTGCAATGTTTTACCGAATTACTTTAAACATGAAAAGAACATGGTTTTTCTCCGTGGAATTAAATAGGTAGGGCTAAATCTTGCTAGTCACCCGGCATTAGCATGGCGAACAGAGAAAGGTGAACTGTCGGCGAAACGTCAAAGAGAAACGGTAGCTTATAACCTGCTACATGAAACATTATTTTTTGCATACTTGAAGAACTCGATGTCGTCGACGTATTCAGGTAAAAATAATAAGGTTGTCACCAATGTAGATGTTTTCCTTAATACAAAATAAATCCCTATTTTTTATGGCTGCAGCGAAGCGGTCGCCAGACAGATCACAGACAGGCTTGTCTGAATCACTCGTCTGTCGGTGTCATGTTGACATTTTAATTGGCACTCTGAACGATGCTCGACGTACTCAACTCTTTCTTGTTAAGTAGCTGCATTCGTTGTATGGACTGATAAATTACAGTGATTGATATTTTGTAATATCTTTCAAATTTCTGACATGACGATAGCATATGTATATATATTTATAGGTACATGTAAGCCAAATGATAGGATGTCAATCGTAACAATATAGAACCAGCCATGTAGTTGGAGAGAAATCCTCTTGAAGCTGGACAAACGTCAAGTGTGGGATAGAAGCATACTAGCATGAAAGTTCTTCTTAATCCACTTCCTAACCCACAGGTGCTCTCCTGTGTTTGCTACCATGAAAGATAAAATCTGTCTTTCACTTGGGAAACGATTGCCCTCTCAAAATTTGCAACATTGTGTAGTACAACCACATCACATTTGGATGCCATCATCAATTTTCATAAGTATTTTACATCCCATTTATCATAGCACAATATATGTACAGTTCTTATCAACAGCACTTGTTGTGATTGAAAAGTGTAGGACTAATAGAATCTTTCACCCCTTTTGGGTGAGATAGGTGATCTCAAATGGAGGAGAAAGATTATTAAGTTGTCAAACACAAGATTTCCAAGTGTTTGACAACTTAGAAATTCTCCCCCATGGATTGAGATTGTATGAATGATAATTTTCTCTTATCCTGTTTTCCTGGTCTGAGTGCAAGACGAAGTGTATGGTGTGTAAAAGATATCACATGGATAGCATATAAAAGTGACAATGCCTGTACCTCAGATGCTTCACATTTTTTATTTAATTTTACACGAAATAGAGTTGTAGTGTGTATGCCAATAAAATGTTAAATGAAATAAATTTTTATATATGTTTTAGAATAGATTATAGAATAGTTAACTCCTTGTTACCAAACAGCTATTACAATCTCGTAGAAAAGTTGTAAAAGTTGTCCTGATGACAGCCGCCCAGCTGTGAAGCGTGTCAGTGATACTGTCACTGTAATAAACGTAAAACTTCTCTTTGATCTTGAAATTCTTTTACTATATCTACATATTTTTTTAAATAAAAGTTGTGGATAGATTAAGATAAGTTTTAGGTCTTGATGATAAATGGGATTTTTAGTTTTGAGGATAAAATCATTTCAGTAGCAGACAAGTTAATGAATGTGCATCACCTCATAAAAGTAGTTCCATTTTTGGGTCATGTCAGTGATGTCACTTAAATTGTTTTCAGTATGTGCAAATAGCATGTGTAGCTTGTCTCAACCCTAGGCTGAAACAAGGAAAGCTTTTACTGGTAAAAAGCATGGATCTATATCTGTCCAGGGTAAAAGAAAAAATATCCATTACCAGTGTGTTATGTTGAAAAAGTTATGCTAACCTTAAAACTTAATTAATACACAGATATATTAATTTCCACATTTCAATTAATGAAATTTCCATATATTCATCATAACTACTCATTTCATGTCAAATTTTTATTCATTCCATCTCTGTTGTCCATGACTTTCTAAAATTCAAAATTTCCCACAACCATTTTATAGAGAGGCGTGTAACATTAACATGAAAATTGTGTTACAGCTGAATACCAGCCCTATTTCAATCAGGGCACTGGACAGCGTACGTCCTCCACAGCTGTAACTTCCAGCAACTCGACGACGGGCAGCTATTCAGGTGATGCTAAAGGTAGCTACCAGCACACGGCAACAAGTATTGGTCAAGTGCAGACTCAGGGCAGCTCCAACTACAGCCGACAGTCGACATGTGGTTATCAACAGAACTCTGCACCTGGCACTGGAAATCGTACGCCAACTCAAGGGACAGAACACTATAGTCAACAGACAAATAGCACAGACACATATGATTACAACCATACCGGATACCAACAAACAACTACAGGGTATGACAACAGCTACGCAACTTATACTTCCAACACAGGATATGATTCTTCTGGTACTAACTCTGCTTATGATAATACCTATGACGGTTCTGGGTTTCAAAGCAGTTGTGGTGCTTTGAGTACAGAAAGCACTGTGACAGTCTATGGTACAGGATCGTATGTTGATGGGGAGTCTTCCTGTTGTAACTCTAGCAACTACAATAATGATAGCTCTGGTTATAACAGTTATAGCTCCAGTATGTCTGGCTATAGTAATTCTGCTTATAACAACTTATCCACTGGTGGTTATGAAAAAGGTCCTTCGCATTACACCAACAGCACAGAAAGTGGCAGTAATAACAACTACAGCTCCAATGGTGGATTCGTTAACCATGGAAACAGTAACTATGGTAACAGCCGTGTAAACAATAGCTGCAGCAATAGTTACAATGAATCTGGTTCTTATGACAACCAAGTTGGAGGCTATGATGGCTACAGTTATTATGACAACAGCTCCCAGAACTACGATGTTAGTTCAAGTAATAGTAGCTATGACAACAGCTACAACGGTAGTGGTAATGACTATGGACACTCTAACTATGGCAGAAATGGCTATAGTTTGGAGAAAAGCCACAATCAATCTTACAGTCACCAGTATAATAAAGACCAAGGAGTTCATGCTGAGTACTCATATTCTGGTTATGCAACAGGAGTTAGTAGGGAATATAATAAGTCAGAATACAGTAGCCAAAACAGAGGGGTTATGAGAGGAGCCAGGGGTGGCAGGGGCAATCACAGTTTTCAAAAAGGTGATAAAGGTTTATCATCTGGGGGTAATAGGGGGTACAGAGGCAGAGGGAGCAACAGTTTTAATTCGAGAAGCAGAGGAGGGAACGATAGAGGGGGAAGGGGTGGTTATAGTGATAGAGGTGGTAGAGGAGGTGATAGTGTTGGAATGAATCAAAGAAATAACCACAGGGGGAGAGGTTTTATAGATCAGCGAGGAGGGATGGCTAGGGGAGGGATGGGACGGGGCGGGAATCGTCATAATGCAGGATCACATCGATATAGCCAAAGAGGTGGTGGCAATATGAACAAATTGAACAAATCAGATTGGAGTAGACAAAATCAGGCAGATAATAGCAAAAACAATCGTCCTGTGAAGGTTTCATCACAGTCCGTGACGGGCGATGCTGTGAAGCGTCAGGCTTCAACGGATCTAGAAATGGACACTTCTGGACCCTCATCTATCAAATCACTCAAAACTGAACAAGATACGGAGAATAAACCAGGGTCCAAAACTAATCGTACGGACAGCACTTCATCTGTCATATCAACAGACAGTAAAGAGGAAACATCTCCGAAAAAGAAAGGTACTGGAAAGAAGGACGACATAGAACTTGATCCAGAAGTAGAAGCAAAGCTGGCTCTGTTAATACAGCCCAAGCTTTGTAAACTTTGTAACTTAGCTATGAATAATGGTCTACAAGCAGATCAACATTATGACGGAAAAAATCACGCGAAAAAGGTACGCCTCTTCCGACAGTCAGCTGCTCTGGAAGTGACACTAAAAAAACTGGAAAAGGAAGGGAGTATTGTCACAGGAAAGACAGTAGTTTTAATGGAAGAGGATGTGCCAAATGAAAACGGAAAGAAGAAAGAAGGGCAGGCGGATGACAAGAAGGAAAAGATGGAAAGCAAAAGGTGCAAAGATGATATAGAGGTATGGTGATTACATTGCCAGTTACCAGGGTAACATTGGCACAGACCTAGCTTAGCTTAAAAGTGTATGTGTGTGTCAGGGGGTGGGGGGAAATCTGCAAGTTTTATTCCAAGCTTGAAATTGAAATCATTCATCTGACACCAAATTGACCAACAGATCATGTAGACATCAGAGAGAAATCTAGAGGTCATACATATGAATTTTACTTATCAAACTTTATGCATATATATATATATATATATAAAGGACCCTTTTATTTCCTGTGGATTTTTGTCAGCTGGATATCACAGAACTTTTCTACACATTTCCATGGACTTTCATCTCCCATTTTTTTGAAAAAAATTAATGCATATAATGTAAAAAAAAGTGATTAAAACAGTAGATAAATAGATAATAATGAACTTGATCAAACCATTGTGATACTGGCTGATATCCTAATAGTAGTTTTAGAAGTGTTAACAGGAGACACAGAGTATTTTGTTGTTTACACCTTGTAATTAGACTATGTTGCAATGTTTCAGAGGCTGGCTGGAGCATCGGAGGAAATCTATTGTAAGGTCTGTGATGTTTCCTTCAACTCTCCAAAGCAGGCTATGCAGCACTACGAGGGTAAAAACCATCACAAGAAAGTGCGCATGTCCACGCAGGCACGTGATGTCACAGAATCTCAAAAGGACCATGTCACTGTGTTGGTATTTTCCCTGTGGTTTTAGATGTGTAGTTTACACTAGAAAAAATATTACGGGTTTTGTCTTGTGTCCACTATGTTTCATAGCCCTTAAGGCTTAGCTTTGTTCAGTTTTGAAAATGATTCTTTGGAGTAAAAACCAATTCCAGTAAAATGTGTATTTGGCATTAAGTCTCCAAAATAAATCACTTCTATTAATGGTTCAGTTTAACTACTGGTCTGTAATTCTTAGCAAATTATCAATTAAGTTCTGTTAAATTAAATTTCCCCATTACATCCCATGGCAGAGAAATTATCAGTAATTAGCTAGCTAAAACCATTTAATGTTCCACCAGTCAATTAAAAACATGTTATTGCTTTTTGAGTTCACCTGGTCCGAAGTATAGATGAGCTGATGCCATATTGCAGGTATCCATTGTCCGTCATCGTTTTCTACATATACTATTTGTCATGAAAAACTGAGCTAATTTTGATAAATTTGTCAGAATCATTCTTCAGGCAAGCAGAAATGGGGACAGGAGGGGTGGGGCCAAATGGGGGAATCAGAGCAAATTCTTCATAATTCTACTCCAGTAGGAATGATTGGATTTTGCCCAAATTTGGTCTGAAGCAGTTTTGGGGGAAAGGGAATTAATTTTGTATAAGCAATGGGTCTTGACCTTTGGATGGACATGACCTAAATCCTACTCCTTCAGTAGGAATGATTGAATGTAGCCCAAATTTAGTCTGATGCATCCTTAGTAAGTTGAAATCAGTTTAATATAAACAGTGGGTCTAGGTCCCATGGGATGGGAGGGGCAGGACCCATTTGAGGGGAAATAGAGTAGAGTATTTTTTTTTCAAATTCTTCTTCTTTAAGAATGGCAGAATTCTGTCCCAGTTTGGTATGAAGCATAAATTGTTTTGCTGACCCTCTTCAGACCGAGGGATGGGGCCCAATGGTGAAATAGATAATGTGTTGTGTCCTTGGAATCTTAAAATTCCTTTTACTCTAGTTCGGATGAAGCAATTTCAGCCAAACAAAGCCAGGTGAGTGATACAGGCCCTATGGGCCTTTTCTTTTCCATTATGTACATTAGTTGTGACTAACAATTGTTTTTCTGTTCAATACAGAGACGGCACAGTGTTCGAATGTAAACTCTGTTCAGTCCATGTTACCTGTCAAGAACAACTCAATGCACATCTAGACGGGGCCAAACACAAATCCAAGTTAAAATCTCAGGAGCGTGGTGACTGGGCAAGTGGCCGTGCTGGTTTTGGCCACAGAGGCAGAGGAAGAGGTAAGTAAATACCTCCAATTTACCCCAGACTAGAAGGAGATGTCGAGTTAAGGTTTTCTTTCCTAATTATTTCGGTAGACCAGAAGGCATCTTTCAGGAATGGCGACTCTCTGTCACTCTCTGCACCTGTTACTCATGGCAAAATTGAAGGCTTCATGTGCGATTCTTTTTGGATAAGACGCGGAGACTAATCTGATCCTTAATAGCATTGTTTTGTCTGTGCAGGGTTTCAAATACCTAATCACCCTCTACATCTACACAGTATCTGGTATTTGCTCGGAATTTATATTTTCTGTGAGATATATAAGTATTAAAATCCCTTTAAATCCCCTCCGACTTTCATTTTGATATAGCTTTGTTATCTTTTTAGGTGTAGGATTCAATGGCTGTCCAGGCTTCCAAGATGGTGCTGGTTACAAACGAGGCTATCCATTCCCCGGGGACGATACTGACTCCGGACAACCAAAACGACACCGCGACTTTCAAAATTACCGCACACCAAGTGGTAAATTCTACTGCAAGGTGTGCAATGTCACAATGAGTGGTGACAGACAATTCGCAATGCACATGGACAGCAAAAAACACAAGACAAATAATTCTTCATTTAAACATATACCGGACGGTGAACAGGAGGTTTCATAGTGATGACCTAAGAGAGATTTACAACATCATAATGATTCCACATTCATATGCTAATCAAAATGGACTGTTGGTCTCCTACACTTTTGTATTGTGATTAGATAATCAATTTTTAATCAATGATTTAGTTAAAGATGTTGTGAACTGAAATTGTCTGTAAAAAAAATTAGTTTGGTGAATTTTGAAAGCTTCGAAAGATTTAAGTACAGGTAATGGTATTGAAAAGAAAAGTGGAAGCTGTAGAATGTGGATCATTATCACAAGGAATCGAAGTTAATTTTTGTATTGAGGGATGCCATGGGGCTCAATTTTTGTGGTTTTTCAAATATTTACTATTTAATGGTCAGTTAATTTCCTTAAAATGTAAAAGTCGCATAATATATTTATACTAATTTATCAGTTTGTGGATATTTGAATACATGGATTAAGGGTATTTATGATATCCATGAAAATAAATTCTCACTAAAATCAGTGATTTTGCAGTACAGGACATTTAAGGTAGTATAAGGGTATACAGAGGTTTATAACTCATTATACTGTTTTTGTGAAATGTTTAAAGAAATATGATACAACAGTGAACACATATTCAAGTGATTAAAGCATAAATTATGATGAAAGGTGATAGTCCTTAAGCTTTAGATTTGTTTGTGTCTTTGGGAATTTGGTTGAAGGTCAGTTAATAGTCTAGAGTTTGTATAAGGACATTGGCAAATATTTCGATGCTTGTGTATTGTGGGAAGTTGATAGGAGGAAATTTGCATATGTTTTTTGACACCTGGTCGTAGTCAAGAGACTGTTTCAGGAAATTGGCAAATTTTTTTACACATGGTCATAGTCTGAAGACAGTGTAAAGAAATTTGCAGATATTTTCACACTTGTTTAAAGCTTAGATTCAGAATGAGGAAGAGGGCAAAATGTTTCCTCCTGTGTGCCAAGTCAATCAACAGTTTGAGGAAAATGGAACTTTTAGTTACCTTTTTATAGTCTTAGATAATAGGTGATGATGACCAAATTTTCACAATGTGTTTCAAGGGATGTTTCCACACATATCTTTATCTAGTCACAATGAGGAAACTGAGTGATGTTTTGAAACCTTTGAATATAGCCTATGTGTGGAAAAGTGGAATATTTTTAAAACTACCCAGCTGGGTCATGTTTCCACATCATGTTGTAGTCTAGAGTGAATGTCTCTGTACAAACAGCAATGGGATGTATGAAAATCTGGTCAAAGTTTATACTTCCTAAAATTGGATTAAAATACAGATCATCCTTATACACTACATAATCTGTCTGTTGCCACTGAGGGGTCATATTCAGATGACCTTTCAATAGACCAATAAAATCACAGTAGACAAAATCCTGCCAGAGCCATTCTTTCTTCGGCTTTTATCATGGTTGTCATTAAATAGATAGCAACGGAGTGTCCTAAATTTCAGCCATTGTGAGCCGCCTCTCACCAGAAAGAGTGAATTTATTGGATAATATAAACCTTATCTGTAGATTCTCATTTTAGATTATCATATCTACTTCTGAAGGAAATGAGGTGATTTAACATATTTTCAATACTGCTTCTATGAAATTGCTTGTACAATCACTCTCTTTTTTCTCCAATTTGCATACACTGTTGAACAGGTGTGTAAGAGATGAGCTTTGATTGGCTGAAAAAACCCATTGAGGTCATCTGAAAGTGACCTCTTGACGGCCACCATTAGATCTTCATAGCATAATATATAATGATGATCTGTATTTTAATGAGATTGTAGTTTTAACTTTGTAACTTTATTTATTGGGAGGAAATATTTCAAGTGTCAGAATAGAAAAGAATGAAAATAATATGTCTATCCTGTAACATGAAGATGCAATGCAATTTCAACTTAATCTGGAGTCAAGAAATCCAAAACACTTATAAAGGTCTCTTTTGTTATGGTTCAACTTTTTGCAGTTTTACGAAAAAAATGAAATAAAGAGAAAGTAATTTTAACCAAATTCGGGAAACAGAAGAAAGTTTCTATTTGTAACTTTATATTTTGGAAACATTTTTTTTTACGGTATTAATTTATTCTCAAAAAAATTGCAAAAAGTCGAACCGGTTTAATATAAAACCTGGTATAGTGATAATTTATGATGTTCAGAAAAATAATTATAGAACTGCTTGTGTATTACTTGAGACTTTCCATTTTTGGTCATTGTGATATATAAAGATTTATTTTACTATGTGTCTCACAAAAAGGTGCTTTTCTCTGTATATGTAGATTGATGGTGTTTGTCAAGTGCACTTTATTATCTTATCATAAATTCTTCAGAGATTATTTTTGGGAAATAAGTGGTTTTCAATTAAATATTTTGATTGTTTTAATCTTTGATTTCTAACTGGAATATTTTCAGTTTGTATTTGTGAATGGAGTGTCTGTTTGAAAAAGTACTAAGGGCTATTCCGGTAAAACATCTACTTGGTCACAGGACTGAAATAAAATCAATTTTATCTTTTGTTCAATCTTCTACCTGAGCAGATTTTCAGTTAAATTCTAGGACGTTACCCTGAAACAAAACCTGGAAACCTGTGGTAAAAATGATGTTTTATTAGAATGGCCCCTAGAAAGCCTGGAGCACTGAGGTGGGATGTTTTACTGGAATAGCCCGATATAGATTAAGAAGCATGTACCGGGGAGGAAAATTATTTAAATGTAATATGTAGATGACATGGATGGTTCATACTTTACATGCAGGTTGAGGTTGTGGTATACAGGGGAATGATTCTATGAACACAAACTGATCGTCCATATTTTTACTACCTTAAGAGGTTGTTAGAATTATATTTTTATTTGAAATAATTTTGTAATATGTGTATGTTCAAGTTCACTTCCATCACATGGACCTGTAACAGTGTTTCTCAAGCATGAAGGTTTTATGGTTTACTTTAACTAGTAAAGAGGACCATCAAGATGCCAGAGAGATATTCACCAGCCTCAGAAAAGCTACTGGTAGGTGAAATTCTCTCTGGTGTTTCATTGGCCCCCTTTACTAGTAAAAGTACACCGTGTCCCCGGAAACATTGATACAGGCCCTTGTGACTCCATAGACTGCAACTATCCCCCCATAAAATAAATAAATGGTGGATTTTTATGAAAAGAAGATCGAAATAAAATTGTATGTATAAGGAATGAAAATTATCAGTCAAAAAAAAAAATGACATAGATTAAGACTTTGAAAGAGTTTATTGTAGATTAAGACTTTGAACAAGTTCATTGTAGATTAAGACTTTGAACAAGTTTATTGTAGATTAAGACTTTGAACAAGTTCATTGTAGATTAAGACTTTGAACAAGTTCATTGTAGATTAAGACTTTGAACGAGTTCATTGTAGATTAAGACTTTGAACGAGTTCATTGCAGATTAAGACTTTGAACGAGTTCATTGCAGATTAAGACTTTGAACGAGTTCATTGCAGATTAAGACTTTGAACGAGTTCATTGCAGATTAAGACTTTGAACGAGTTCATTGCAGATATTGCAGATTAAGACTTTGAACGAGTTCATTGCAGATTAAGACTTTGAACGAGTTCATTGCAGATTAAGACTTTGAACGAGTTCATTGCAGATTAAGACTTTGAACGAGTTCATTGCAGATTAAGACTTTGAACGAGTTCATTGCAGATTAAGACTTTGAACGAGTTCATTGCAGATTAAGACTTTGAACAAGTTCATTGCAGATTAAGACTTTGAACGAGTTCATTGCAGATTAAGACTTTGAACGAGTTCATTGCAGATTAAGACTTTGAACGAGTTTATTGTAGATTAAGACTTTGAACAAGTTTATTGTAGATTAAGACTTTGAACGAGTTTATTGTAGATTAAGACTTTGACAAGTTTATCATAGATAAGAATAGTGTTCAAATGACCTATGTTTATTTTGTTATTCTGTGGAAAAACTTAGCAAGTATCTTAGAATTTGCTCGATGTGTAAATGTTTTCAAAGGAGCTTGATACCTTGTAAAACCAAGCAGTCTGTTGATCTGTCTATGTCTTTAAAAGTCAAATTGAGGGCTACTGTTTCAGTGTTCCCCGTTGTATTTTGAAACTGGGGATGTTATGTGCACCTAACAATGCATTTATATAGGAGAGTGGTTGAAAGCCAGTTGGTGCTGTTTGGTATCCTGCTTCAAGGGTTAAGGAGAATACTACTGCTGTAATTGTGTATATTATTATGGAAGTTACTATGATATTATGATAAAATACCATGTAAGTAGAACAAAGATTTTCTTGCCAAAAATTCATAAGCTTTGAAATACCGAAATATCAAAATTCCATTTGTATTCTTTTCACCCCTGGAACTCACCATGATGAAATTGTTATCTCACTGCAAGCGATTTGGCACTGGGTATTTTTTTTTGTATCAATTTATATTGTTACCAGTGATAAAGCCACTTAACAGTATATACCTGCAGTAGTGAACAGTAGTTGTAAACACAAGCATCTATATATTAAACATTTATAAGTGTGTCCAGACAAAGCAGAGACTGCAAACTGCTGTCAGTGCTATGGTCGTGAGTTTTCTTTATGGTAAGAACCGCTGAGGTCATTTGATATGTAGAATGCTCTGTTCAGATTTGTGTAAACTGGAGATTATTTTACAAACTATGTATAGGGTATGCCATTCAATTTTAACTACTAGCTTTTATTTTTATTGATCGTTGTCTAAAACATCTGAAATATATATCTTTTATTTGTACCAGATATGTGTATAAATTATTAACAAAAATTGTATCCATGTAAATTGAAACCCATTTTGGGATTACCACAATTTTGCCATAACTGCAGCGATATTAAAAATGTCAGATGGAAAATTCCCCTTTATAATGACAATTTCTCCATCATTTTAGAGTTTTCTTTAGAAGATAATTATACATATACATCTATGTATCAATATTTAAGTTTTCAAACTTATCTCAAAATATTGATGTTATATCTTCTCCTTCTTCAGTCTGGTATTTTGTCAGGAAGCAGTCCAAACATTATCTATTGGAATGTTTAACATAACATTATATTGAGTAAGTGTAGACAGATGGTGAAGAAACAGTGAATATGATAGGTCACATCAGTAGAGTTGTTTCCCTTGATACATATCCGATGTGCTTTATACTAGGGTTTAGCTTCCCTCAGAAAATTAGTTTTTCATCTGTAAATTCTTGACACAAATCAGTTAATTCAGAGTCAGGGTCATGGTGGAAAAAATATTTCAAATGTTTTGTTTTAATTTGCTTATGTACAACACTAACGTAATATTATTTTCTCTTCAAATCGCAGGTGAGCAATACAGATTTTCCATGTTTTTCCAGGACCTTTTTTATGGTAAACATTCCCCGATATTGTATACAATGTTATCAGATAAAGTCAAAGATGCTTGAGAGGATTTCATACATTTATTATATGAGTCATCGCGATGGAAATGTCTTGCCAATTACAAACTCTCTATTTAGTAGTACTTTAAGTAATTCAACTTCAACATGTCATGGTTTCTTCCAAGATTAAACATATCTTACTGTACAACCCAGTAAACAAAAAATGATTGGTTATTTCTCTTGACCATCCTATCAACAGCTAAGGGTATATAAGGACAGCCTCCCTATCTATGCAAGGTTGAGTACATATGTTGAATGTGTGCATTTTTAGGAGGCTGTGATATAATCCTGTATGCCTCCTTGTGAGTGTGTGAAACTAAATCTGACTTTATAGTGCTGTCACACTGAAGTATACTGCTGAAGGCCTCCAGCATTACACCCCACCCAGTCATATTGTACAATGCTGTAGTATATGTTATATAACCATTTTAAGGTAGGATCATTTTTGAGTGAATACATTTTTTCATACTTTATACCGGGAAATTTTTGTCCCATTTAATGTTTTTGGAGGGGGAATTGAAGATGGGAGCGAAACTTTATTACAGTAATGTAAACTTTTTTTATAATCCTCAGTGGGCAATTTGAACATGAGGTGAATTTGTGTATTATATGGTACAAAAACATGGAGCAAAAATATCCTGATATACAGTTCCTGTACTGGTAGAGTAATTCTTTGACTAAGTTGGTAAACTTAGTCAGTAATAGATATATCTTGCCAAAAATTTGGAAACAAACAAAAGTATGTATGATTGAACAAACAATGAAACTGAAATCAAAGCATAAATATTTAAAACAGTTACCCTCAGCTAAGGTAAACAAAGATATTTCAAAATTTTTCAAAATGATTAAAAAATATATATATATATAACAGAAAATTCAGTTCGTCTTTCAAGATATGTTGTGATAATTTAATTTACTGAATGATAACTGAAATTTAAAAGATGTTTTGAGATTCTATGACACATGTGATCTCTTTTTTTATGTTGTATGTACAGGTCTACTTTAGATCATTATGTCTTAGGAGAAATTACACGTATAACTGGTGATCCTGTTTAATTAACATATCATAAGTACATGGGTTTTTTTATTGAAACTTTCAGATGATAAACTTCCACCTACAATGTCCCGAGAGGGAATGTAAAAGGTTGTTATGAGATTTTATGTTGAAATGAATCTATGCTATTAGTATGATAAGCTAGGAGATATAATTGTATTACACATTCAAACCCTGTTTACTTGAACCCGTTTCCTTCTAATATTTGTCAAACCGGTGGCCTGGACCCGACCGTGTCCACACACATATATATATATGGTCAAAGAATTGTGTATTGAATACATTATACACAGAAACAGATGGTCAGTACTGGACAATCTATGATCAACTTCTGATAACTCAAATACTCTGTTTTTCTCAAACTACATGGTCCCAAGGAGTTTGACCTAGCCATTGTTTTGTATATCTATTGATGCTGAAAATAATTACTCATTCTATTGTTGGTTGAAGGATTGTTTAGAAAAAATGTTGACATGTATCTGAAAAGAAACCAACATTTATGTTTATGATTTTCAGTAAGTATCTAACAGTATTGTCAGTATTTCTTTATAAACTAGTCCAGATAAGTGCTATACACAGTTAGTGTAAATATCATATATTTTGTTTAATTAATATGAAGAGAAGCAGATGCTCTCTCACAAACACAAGGGCAAGTAACAATGTTTCCGAGGGGAGGGATTTTTATTTTTGTCCCAAGGGACAAGTCTCATCCCACAGAAATATCATTTCATGTCAGTTCGCTCTCTAACTCCAGTATTGTAATTTTCATTTTAGAAATCAAAAGTTATATCCATGTTACCTGTTTACTAACCTTTTCTGATTTTGAAACTAAATATACAATGTACTTTAAGACATTAATTGCACTTCAGATAGGTTAAATGTAAAACATTCACTGCCATTTTTGTTTTGCTCATTTCATATTTACAAATTTACATATTTTTATTTACCAGTATATGGTGTTGCAATACTAAAATCAACAGAAAAGTGACTTTGAAAAAAAAAAATGTTAGGTTGTATATTAAGCCAAAGATTGAATTATGATATGTTTCAAGTGAGGAGGAATGAAGACTTGTTCCAGTATTACCTGTACTAGTGATTCCAGAATATGACTGGGAATAAAAACATATCCATAGTATTAGTTTCATTGTGAAATGTAATATTTTTAAATTTTCTACATATAAGTGACATTATTTTTATGCCTTTATATCTAGCCTGTGTTGAGTGAACTTTTGTGTGTCAGATTTCATCATTGATCCTCTTGAGCTGTTTACTGTTTGTTTGTTTTTTTTTTATATCAATTACTGTATCCACAGTCAAAATCAGAAAAAATGTTGATATAGAAGGGTATACGCAAGGGGTAACTTTCAAAAACTTATGTAGTTCCGGTGAAGTGAATTCAGATTCTAGAACAATTATACTGCATTGAGTTGACGTTTTTATTACTGCATTTATGGATTCATATAGAGATACAGAACTTTCCAATCTGTAGCATGGTTTTAAAAATCTCAAATATTTATTTGAATTTTCTGGATGAAAAAAACCTTGATTTAAGAGATGAATGAAGTTAAGAAATCTTTCTAATCATTAATTCTGTTGTTAGATACATGTGGAAGTGTGTGATTATATATTTTACAAAATTTATTATTTTCAAAAATACAACTGTTGATTGTTTTCTTAATATCTATTATTATTATTTTTTTTTTTATTATTTTTACGACTAACAAATTAAAAAAATGCCACGGTGTTAGTTTCAAATATTGTGATCATTTACATATTTCACCACTATTAATGGTGACATGTTGTAATTAAATATGTTCAATAGGTGAATTTAGGTTTAACTAGGTAATATAACAATCAGCACATACCAAAGCTGTGTATGTATTGGCGGGAGTGACCAGATTATACCTGGAGAGGACTCCACAAGCTGGTGATATTTGGTGATAGTCATTGTGATATAATTAGTGCTGTTTGCTGCTTTGTGCATGTCTTTTGTGTTAGTTGTAGACCTGTGTCATTCTAAATGATTATCTTAACAACAAACCACCTTGAAAATGACCCACACTGCTGTAATTTACAAGTATTAATTTGATTTCTTTTCCTATACTGAATGGTAGATTATCTAACACTATATTCTGCTTGAATTTAAAATTCAGCCTGTAACTGTGTAAATCATAAAATAAATCAATAAAAATGTGAATTTTTCTTTTAAGTTAAGATGAAGAAAGGGAAAATAACATATTTCTGTTGTCAGACAATTCTGTTTTTGGCTGCAAAAAGCCATTGTATGGTCATATATATATTGTTTCGGAAAAACTAAATTTTTGATTTCACTAACTATATAGATATATACAATGGTATATGATTAATGATCATTGCTCTTAACACTGGTAATGATGCTTTATAATGAATCAATTATATCAACTTTATAGCATGTTGAATTTTCAAGGGGGTAGTGAGCTAAGTATAGAAACGGCTAGAGGATGATATAAGATAATTACATTTGTACACTCATAGAAAGTTATTGGATGATACCATATAACTTCAAAATATTTCACTGATTAAAAAAATGTTTTCATCAATAAGTTTGTATTTGATTTCAAATAAAAGACTTATTGAAAATTAATTGAATCAAAAAAATAAAAAGCTCCTTTTATGAAAATTGAGAAACTGAAATTACAGAAGTGATGAATTAGTGTCTTTGCTTCAGTTGAAGTTTTTCTACAGAGTATAAAAGTGTGAAATATTGCATAATATAGCGAGCATTTTACTTCTGTTAATTTTGTTAGTTAAATTATTGGGTTCATTCGTCCTAATATTTCATTACCATTTCTTTCATTAGCTCATGTTGTTAATAACTTGGAACGTCTGTGATTTACCTAAACGACCGAGTTGTTCCAAATGACCGTATTATTATTGTGTAGTGTTCCATGCTTCTATATTCTTAGAATATACTGTGTGTTGTTTCATTTTTGTAACTATTATCTGAAAATGATAAACAATTTTATAAAGAACAAATTTGTTATTTTTTATTTATTTAATATGTTCGTTCAAACAACAGTACAATTTTTTTTTACAAATTTTGTAATCTAAATATCTGACATCTTTACAATGACATTTGATGATCTCATAATGATTATGTATTAACAAATTCGTAGCATAATACATTGTGTTTCTTAATAAACTGGTAACAAAAACTGCTTCAGAAATCTCCCAACAAATATAAGTTTTGCTTTTGAAGACTCTGATTACTGACAACCAATAAACATGCTATTTTCACAATGTTTATGGAAGACTGCATGTTACAAATCCTGATGAATGTGTATACACTGTACATGTGTACTTGTACAACAGGTGCTTGGGTCCATATGTGATGTTTTGATTTCAATGTATTTACAAAGAAGTACACCGTAATTTTTACAAATGATAACGACGCAGATTTCCATGCTGATAAACTCACCATTGCTTCTTTAAAATTCAAAGCTTTACAAGATTGATACATAAAAGCCGTCAATTTTCAGCTTAGAATTTAAAAAAAACAATAGTGGATAGTTCAGTTTAGGAAATAGACTGACAATAGTTTATAAAAATACAGGTGATTTATTTAGATGCCCTGCATCTGTGGTCCATTGTCCTATTCTATCATCTGCCTGTCCTTTAAGAATTCTTGTAATCAATATTTCTTCAGAAGATTTTATTTGTAGGTTCCCATTGGTTCATAGATGTGTATTGTCCCTTTTTTGGAATGATTAGAGAAAAACATGAAAGATAGCCATCTCTGATTTTGTCAGTAACAGTTTTTTTTCTGGAGAAGTACTGGATAGACCTTTTTCTAATTTCATCTGTAAGGACCCCTTCATTGTGCATTGGCCCATTTTCGGACTAATAGGGAAAATAACATGGCTGAGAGTGGGCCATCTTAGATTTCAGGAGTAATAGTCTGTTATTGCTATTTCTGTAGAAGTCTTGGATGGACCTTCCTCAAATTTCATATGTAGGTTCCCACCGGTCTCTAGTTGTGATGGAAATAGTTTGTTATTGTGATTTCGTTAGAAATACTAAATGGATCTCTCTCAGATTTGATATGGAGGTTCCCCTAAGTCTGCCCTTTTGATTTTGTGTCTGAATAATAAATGGCTATTAGGCTGCCATCTTTTATTGAAAAAGAACCTTTGTTACAGCTGTTTCTTCAAAAGTGCTGGATTGATCGTTCTCAAATTTCATATGTATGTAGATTTTCTTTAGTCCCTAGTTGTGCTCTGTTAATTTTGAATCTGCTAGAAAGAAAGGTGGCCATCTTGAATTTTGACAATGAAATATTGTTTTCGCCATTTCTTAGGACGTTCTTGGTGAATTTGCCACAAATTCTATTATGTAGGTTCCTCTCTGTAACAAGTTGTGGCTATTAAGATTTCAGTCTGATGGGAGAAACAAAATGGCGGCCAGGTGGCTATCTTTGATTTTGACATTGAAAATTTGTTATCACTATTTCTTGAGAAATACTGGATGGATCTTTCTCGAATTTTATGCATAAGTTAACCTCGGTCCCCTGTTGTGACATTTTCATTTTGGAAATATCAGATATACAAAACACTGACAAGGGACACTTTTTATCTGACAGTTTAAAATTATTATTGCTGTTTCCCGAGAGGGATTCTCAAATTTAATATTAAGAACAGATGAAAGAATAGTGAAGAAAAGAAAGATTAAATTAAAATATGAAGGCCCAAGATCACCGAATTCTTGTTCCAAATACACAGAAATGAAAACAAAATACATATCTTGGACCCGAGCGCCTGTGAGATGTACGTAACGAACTGTGACGATAGGAGACCTAAACGTATTTCAATTCTAATAAAATTAATTTTTTATGGAAAAATAACAATTTTCAACAGATCGTGATTGTAACACGTCTATATACAACACGGGCTAACCTTGAGTTATCACAGCAAGACAAGCTTCTATAAATAGAGAAAGACTGTGTATGGTAAAGTGTTTAGAAGGAAGACGCCTAGTACTTATATGATTAGCTACATATTGCAGGGTGTACTTGGGTAAGACTAGCATAACTGGTTTTATGTTCTACACTCATAACAAGAAAACGCAGACAACAAGATGGAATGAAAATGGCCACCAAAATGGTGACATTAAATTTATTACATATATCATAGAGTCAAAGCCATGACTCAAAACACAAATGACAATAATACTCCACAAAAATTTCCAAGATACTGTAATTGCATTCTATCAACCATAGAAGCAAATACTTCTGATAAAAAAACAATGACAGCAAGTCTAAGTGGAGTTGACAAAAAACCGCCACTCAGACACTTCTGATACTAATCAGAATGTCTTCCCCACTCATCGAACCACACAAAATCTTATCATACGGTAAACATGACATTTAAAATTAGCTCTTGAGATCATGGAAAGGCATTTTGTGTTTACATATATATCATTAATGAAAAGGATGACTAAAATATTCACTGAAGTGGAAAAAAAAGTTTGGGAACTAAATGGCATTATAATGAGGTTAAATGGAATAGAAAATTTACTGGCTGAAATTCTTATACCTATGTCGATGAAAATATTACAATGAGATAAATGGAGAAACATTCAAATAAGGGAACATATCCATGTTGTTCTTCTGGTCTAGGGAGGTCAAATGTCAGAAAGAGTTTACAGCCTGGCCAATAAAATAAATATAGCTGTGTCGGTGTCAATGCAATTTCCTTTATATCGAATGAAGCTAAATTAATTACACAAGTGACTGGTCAAGATATTCAGCATAATTTTCTTTTATATATCAAATTGAGCTCAAGTAATTACAAACGTGATTGATCAAGATATTCAGCATAATTTTCTTTATATATCAAATTGAGCTAAAGTAATTACAAACGTGATTGATTAAGATATTCAGCATAACATTGCACCTTGTGGAAAACTTTGTTATGATATACTCATACAAATCAGATAAGAAATAATAAGAAGATAGACATCTAAAACTTCACGTGGTGCTCTTTCTGGAGAGCTGCCATGACACTTATGACGTAATGTATTCGACCCAAGGTATAATGATACCTGAATGTAGTACATATGTGGACCCAGATCGTGTCCCAGTATGTGGGCTTTGTTGTCCATAGTGTGCTTGTCTGGGTAATTGTTTGTTTTGAAGAATAGCTTCTTTATTCAATAAGTTGATTTTTTATTGTACAGATGTTTACCTGATCTCATGGCGTTATATCAGATATCAAAGACGGCTCTCGCACAGCTCTCCTACGTCATTTCTGATATTACAACACAAACTATGGTCTCGTGTGTTTCTTTGTCTACAACTGATACATAGTTTTATAAACACCATTTTCAACACATTCCTAGGTAAATGGTTAATTAATTTACTAGTTCTGTTACAGCAATCCTAGTATTCATTACACAGGTGACTGCTAGCTTTCAACATGAATTGTACTCTAAACGAGGGTGGCAACACTATTGTCATTTTTTATCACTGTTCTCTGTTTTAGTCGACTGTTATTGTCCATATTCGTTGAGGCTTTTACTTGTGTTTTCCATTTCGTTTCTGATAACTATAGATGGAAAAGCACAGACTATATACAGAATATTTCGGTCCCTAGATAACATCATAATTTAGTAGTAGAATATTCGACATCTCTTTGTCTGTGGTTTTTGGGTGACGATGACGTGTTGTACCAGAATAGTTTAACGTTTTGAGGTACCCCTTCAGCGTGGTGAAAAACAGTCCAGAATAGTCCACTCTTACAGACGGTAGTATAGGGTTGGTGGCAACCAGTCTCTGACTGTTCCCTGGCTAGCATTCGGAGATAGCGTCCATTTCCATCAAACAGGAGCAAGCCATTTTGTCGACATTTGGTGAACCATATTGCAGCTACAGCCAGATGTCCATCTAGGTCGTAGGAGACACATTTCGCTAGCATTGTGCCATTATTCGAGCGTTTTAAGCTGAAACATCGGAGTTTGATCAGGTAGTTGTCCATGATCACAATAGAACTTGAAAATGCATCGTTCGAATCAAGAACCAACACAGCAATATTCTTGGTCTTGGGACATTCTGATATCCTGTTTACAATATTTTTGAACAATTTTACTCGGATTTTTTCCCCATCAGCGGTGAAAATACTGACATTGTTCAATATCCCAACAGCAACGCTTCCATTGTTTAAGACGCAAATGCAGTTTTGAGGTCTGTTTACTTGGAACCTTAAAGATATGGTTCCCACAGGAGAGACCTCGTATATAAAACGCGAAGACCCTGTCCATAAATTCCCCGTGGTAGGTGATACGGACACACAATTCACCACCTCTTCAAATTCTGTCTCCTCCATCACTGTCCCTTCAATATCAAATCGTGTCACAAACCTGCTTTTCCTGCAGCAAACCCAAGCTGTATTGTCAAAGGCCGCTGCTATATCACAAATAACGAATATATTGTCCGGTGTCTTAAACTCAGCAACCTCGTCCAGAGTTTGTATTGAATCAGAATTTGTCTTGTCCACGAACTTGTGATCCATTTTCAATCGTCGCTTCATTTTGTTTTGCATAGCAGTGCCGGTATCCTGGTGCTCAGCGTCCTTGCCTTCGCCTTGACCAACAACAGCCTCCCTGTTGTGGAGATCGACACGTTTGTAAGGTGGTATATCAGCATCATAAATGATGATAGTGGATGCAGATTGCAGGACTTCCTTGCATTTCTCAATTGTATGTTCAAGTTGAGAACAGATCTTCTGTTTTTCCTTCATGGAGGCAACCATGGTGACGTAATTGCTTTCCTTAACCTGCCCGTCGTTTCGAGTAGTCGTCACATCTCTATCGCTAAAACGTTTTGCACGAATATGAATTTCTTCTTGAACCAAACTTATCTCTCGTTTAAGTCGTATAACTTCTTCAGCTACCTCTTGACTTAGATACTTCTGGATTAGCTTTCTCTTTGAGGTGATGGCCTCCTTTAAATCATCAAGGACATGTCCTTTATGTAATGTTGAAACACATGTGATACAGATGAGTAGAGAGCATGTTTTACACACAACCGTCACCTCATTACCGTAATGAGAAGGGCAGGAGAACTCACCTTTAGACCGTATCGGTGTCTGAGCTGCAATATCTACGTTAGAAGCCATTGTGGTTGTGATATTCATCTACAGTTTGATAAAAAAAAAAAAAAAAATCAGACGATTTATGCCTATTGTAGTGACATATTGAATACTAACTGGCCCGCTAAGGCACGTCTCATATCTATGGAAACACGCATCCGCCAAAAAAAAAAATCTTACATATGTATTTACTTATTCTTGGTTCAAAAAGCAATGCACCTAGGACCAAATATTCACAAAAATGAGATTTATAAGGAAAATCCTAAAAAGAAGTTAAAAAATGAGAATAGGACGAAGTATTCCAAGAGGGTAAGCGCTCTATGATTTGTCGAAAATGCCAGCTATATAAATATCGGTCAAGCTATGCAAGTGATTTCACATTCTCAAACAAAAACATTATTTGGAAGAAAACGTCCTTACGAGCATCGTTCACATCGAAATTCAAAGCAAACAGGAAGACGAATATTTCCCAAGTAAAGCATGCTACGCCCATAAAACGTCACTATCACATTCATTATCAATCTTCATCTCCAGAAACCATGTTTTGTGTGTCAGATGTCAACATCTTGTACGAAAATTGTGTAACGGGGAACAAGGCTCTGAATATCGAATCAACAGAGACGTTTAAACACTGATGATTGGGTCACTGTTGAACAATAATAATAATTAAAATAAAAATTTAAAAAAAAAAAAAGAAAAAAAAAGATCATGTTCTGAAAGCAAGTCGATTCAACAACATCATTGATGTTGAAGACGACAAGAGTATTCAGCTGCGCAGTCAAAAATTTGTCCAAGGAATCAACATGTCGGGCTAATCAAAGGATGCTGGAACTTGTCAATAAAGTCACTCTCCAAATCAACGTTCTAAAGTGAATCATATTGATAACATTCATCATTCTTAAACAAAAATGATAACTTCAATTCCATAGTGGGAAATAAAAAAACACAATGTGAAAATTATGCCTCGCTATTTACGCCAGAGCGCAGTAGTTGTGTGTGGGGATAAGACATCTTCATTTAACATACGGTGTTTAATCGTTCTGTTCATATCAAGATATTTGTGCAAGATGTCGCCAACTGACGGGGAAATAAGCAATGGGTTTCGAGAGATGCAAGTTGTTGAAGATTGAGAGGAACTTTTTCGTTAGCCCCTTTCTCCCTCCTTGTGTGATATGAAGTTGGACGTGTTTGATACTTGCTAACATACTCCATTTTTATTGACCTTGTTCTCATTTAGGAACGTGGCATTACTTACTTGGATTAAATAAAATTTATATGTAGCGTATCATTGGTGAAGCAGAGGACGATTACAAGTCGTGATCACCCCATATAGATCTTCCTTTAGTATATATTTCGCCCGTGCTTAGCGAGTTGGGGTTCTGATTAAAATTTCGTCCTTGATCCTTGTTTGAAATAAACCCTTCGCGCAAGCTGAAAGCTTATATGAATTCATTACACTTAGTTTTCGATGGTTAAACCTGTACCAGATATTTGGTATGTGGGTTTTAATAATCAGTGGATACCACTTTATACCATACGATTTTTTATATTCTCTACTCTCCAAGTATAAAAGTAAATGATGTAGGTAATTTAGACATGTAAGCGTGGTTTAGAGTCCGTATGACAATAAGTGGCTGTCGTATATTTCAAGTTACGTGGACATCGATTGTAAACAAAGCCGGCATACTGAAGAAGTTATAAAACATCAGGTGGTTTTATTGGTGTTTCACGACATAAAACTTTTATCAGTGCCCGGTTGTTGCCGGCTTATCAACAAAATGATAAAACGACGAACAAGTGGTTCATACATGTCCATAATAATTTAACTTTACACGGAGACATTCACAGATATTCTCATTCCGCCTTTACCTGGAGAGCTTCATAGATGTCCTAAGACGTCCGTATTCCGAGATTTTTGCAACATGCCCCAAGACGTCTTTATTCCGAGAGCTTCACAGATGCCCCAAGACGTCCTTATTCCGAGAGCTTCACAGATGTCCCGAGACGTCCTTATTCCGAGAGCTTCACAGATGTCCCAACACGTCTTTATTCCGAGAGTTTCACAGGTGTCTCGAGACGTCCTTATTCCGAGAGCTTCACAGATGTTCCAATTCGTTCTTTCACGTTCGATAGATATCTCGTGTCCAGTATACTGTGATTTCGGGATATAAGGAGTTTCCCAAACGTAATGACCAGTTTAATTTTCCGTGCTGTAGAGTCAAGATCACGTTTACTATGTTTAGAAAACCCTGTCAGCTCGCAAACGACTTCATATAAACGTTCACTGATCAACATTACACAATGATATAGGACCATGATTTTTCGCACACGTTTGGTCTTCAAGGTTGTAGGGTCAAGGTCAAACATCACTGTTACTATTTCTAGAAAACTATTGTCAGTTCTCTATTTCTGAATTTTGATGAACTTCCTTAATGTGCATAAATCAAGATGGCACCACGAGGAGATTTGTATCGGTTACGATACTTGTTGTTATGTGAACTGATAACGGTTTGGTTTGTTCAATATTAAACTTCACAATGTTTCTTATTTGAAACTCCAACCTAATTGTGTAATTCGCGTAGTAAAGAAACGGACAATAATTATTTAATTACTAAATTTGCAACATCCCTACGTCGTCAACCTATGGTGTTTACATGTCCCATTCGATTCGATATTCAAGGGCCTAGTCCCATTATCACGAATTTCGTGCAAGTTTTAAGGTCGTCATAGTGATTTTATTGAGAAACATTTTATTTTTTTTGTGCGATATGAAGCTGGACGTGTTTAATACTGGATGGTTTTCCTAGTGGTTCCAATGTTGTATACCTATTCTCATTGAAGAACGTGGCATCTCTTTCCTGGATTGGCCTGGGTTTACATATCGTTGATGAAGTAGACGACGCCTACTCTTCTGAAACACCTGGCCCTATTTTCTATTTTCATTGTTCTTCCATGTAAATCTTTCTTTTGCTTATATTTTTATCTAATTTTATTTAATTTGAGTTTGGATTATGATTATGTTGACATGTTGGTATTTTCTTCAATCGAAGATTCACCGACAGAACAACACAAGAAAACAAGTAAACATAGAGGGTGAACAATTTTATAGCAACGAAGTTTAAATCAATAAACTTAATACTGATTGTGATATTTCAATATTCATTTATCACATATAGCCGACATTAATGCAAGATAAAAATAATTACATTATTGGTGTCTTTTAGGACATGGATCCTATCGGGAACCTTCGCTGCTTTCCGTAAACAAGGATATATCTGTTCACGGAAATCGCCGAAGGTTTCCGATTGTACAGCCCTATGAACACCTGTACCTGCTACACTCATTTCATGATCGTCAGTGAAAAATTCAAATAAGAACTAGACAAAATTAAGAGCATTTTTCATCATTTCACAGCTTAAATTTTTTTTTTTGAAAACGGGTCAGATTGATGTTTTATGTCAATCTTTTCTTTTAATACCGTTGTTTTTTTTCTCTCTAACTACCAGTTACTTCCAACCAATCATTCAAGAACTCAGGGCGGTGGTAAACTAATCATCAAGGCGGTATTGCACTAGGACGATGTAGCACTAACCACCAAGATGGTATTGCACTAGGACGATGAAGCACTAACCACCAAGACGGTATTGGTCTAGGACGATGTAGCACTAACCACCAAGACGGTATTGGTCTAGGACGATGAAGCACTAACCACCAAGACGGTATTGGTCTAGGACGATGTAGCACTAACCACCAAGACGGTATTGGTCTAGGACGATGTAGCACTAACCACCAAGACGGTATTGTTCCTAGGCGATGCCCAAATAACTCACACGTCTAATGGATCGGAATGTTACCCACTCAAATCCAATATTCATCGACTACTTTATCCTATTTCTCGTGTTATATCAAATGACTTATAAATAGGTAGGGCTTTGTTATCTATTTTTTCGAATCAAAAAAGTTCAGATATGAATACCACTCATTGTGGATTTGAAGAAAAGGTCAAATAACAAACATAAAGTTCAGTACGACTGAGGAATCAGCTTGAGTCGCGCGGTTGTCTGCTAACTGATCAATTATCAGTGATAGTTGTATGAGGAGATCAGGTAGGGTAGTATGGTGAGATCAGAATTTACAACACGACGTATACAAAACACATAGAGAATGGGATACACATTTATTATACAAATGGTTAGTTATTTCTTAATTGATTACCTTCAAGTAAATATTCCCCCACAGTCTGACACCGTCTTCACAATGGCAATTTATGCAAGGAAGACTACTTCTATAAGTAGTCTATTTCTGATCAATACCATTTGATACAAACATTCGTGTGATTTCTGATCAATACCATTTGATACAAACATTCATGTGATTTCTGATCAATACCATTTGATACAAACATTCGTGTGATTTCTGATCAATACCATTTGATACAAACATTCGTGTGATTTCTGATCAATACCATTTGATACAAACATTCGTGTGATTTCTGATCAATACCATTTGATACAAACATTCGTGTGATTTCTGACCAATACCATTTGATACAAACATTCGTGCGATTTCTGATCTGATCAATACCATTTGATACAAACATTCGTGTGATTTCTGATCAATACCATTTGATACAAACATTCGTGTGATTTCTGATCAATACCATTTGATACAAACATTCGTGTGATTTCTGATCAATACCATTTGATACAAACATTCGTGTGATTTCTGATCAATACCATTTGATACAAACATTCATGTGATTTCTGATCAATACCATTTGATACAAACATTCGTGTGATTTCTGATCAATACCATTTGATACAAACATTCGTGTGATTTCTGACCAATACCATTTGATACAAACATTCGTGTGATTTCTGATCAATACCATTTGATACAAACATTCGTGTGATTTCTGATCAATACCATTTGATACAAACATTCGTGTGATTTCTGATCAATACCATTTGATACAAACATTCGTGTGATTTCTGATCAATACCATTTGATACAAACATTCGTGTGATTTCTGATCAATACCATTTGATACAAACATTCGTGTGAAAGAAATCGACATGTACATGATACTGGGTTACATACTACTTAAAATTTCTATGTCATGTTCCAATCAAAGTATTTGAAAAGTTGAAAAGAAAAAGTATGGCATGGCAGTGACGTGAATAGCTTTCACCACTAACTATAAGCTTGTTCAGTATCTAATAAGAAATCGGATATCGATAACATGTAATCTGTATCCTCTAAGAATACTATGTTGATTTTCGAAGACTCTGTATCAAAGAAGTAAAAGTATGTAATTTTTTTTAATTTTATTTTTTTATCATGTATTTCATTATCTCGTATATAGTTCAGCTCTAGTAGCGACAGCAAGCACGTTTTTGTACCACTTGTTTGTAAATTGGAATTCGATGTTTTGCAATAGAACTCATTGGGAGGCAGTAGTAGTGTGATAAATGAGAGATCTTGTAGCAAAGCTTATTCGTCAGTCTTTTGGGCGAATATATGGGATCGTCTTTCGTTATAAATATGTTATACTTATACATGTAAATAGCCATTTGTTGAAGTGAAATCTAATCACAAGTGTTTTGTGTAAACACTTGATGTCGTCTCTTTTGTTGTAAAGTCATTACTGTATCGTACACATGCACAGATATCTAATGTAATGGAAACTTAATAACTACTTGAGGTTTTCTGTACAAATACTTAAACAACTAAAAACACTCAATGCTAGTTTGTCTTATGGTTATCTGTACATGTAGTTAGTGTTTCTTTCCGTCTAATGGACATCCCCTATATATCCTTAGTTATTGTTCCAATCCGTCTAATGGACATCCCCTATATATCCTTAGATATTGTTCCTATCCGTCTAATGGACATCCCCTATATATCCTTAGTTATTGTTCCTATCCGTCTAATGGACATCCCCTATATATCCTTAGATATTGTTCCTATCCGTCTAATGGACATCCCCTATATATCCTTAGATATTGTTCCTATCCGTCTAATGGACATCCCCTATATATCCTTAGATATTGTTCCTATCCGTCTAATGGACATCCCCTATATATCCTTAGTTATTGTTCCTATCCGTCTAATGGACATCTCCTATATATCTTTAGTAATTGTTCCTATCTGTCTAATGGACATCCCCTATATATCCTTAGTTATTGTTCCTATCCGTCTAATGGACATCCCCTATATATCCTTAGTTATTGTTCCTATCCATCTAATGGACATCTATATATCCTTATATCTAGTAGTTTGTCCTTTAGACGTATTAGATCTTTGGCCATCTAGTACTAACTATCAAGGCGGTATTGCCCTAGGACGATGTAGCACTAACCACCAAGGCGGTATTGCTCTAGAACGGTGTAGTACTAACCTTCAAGGCGGTATTTCTCTAGGACGGTATAGCACTAACCACCAAGGCGGTATTGCTCTAGAACGGTGTAGTACTAAGTATCAAGGCGGTATTGCCCTAGGACGATGTAACACTAACCACCAAGGCGGTATTGCTCTAGAACGGTGTAGCACTAACTATCAAGGCGGTATTGCCTAGGACGAATTAGCACTAACCACCAAGGCGGTATTGCACTAGGACGATATAGGACTAACCACCAAGGCGGTATTTTTCTAGGACGATTTAGCACTAACCACCAAGGCGGTATTGCACTAGGACGATTTAGCACTAACCACCAAGGCGGTATTGTTCTAGGACGATGTAGCACTAACCACCAAGGCGGTATTGCACTAGGACGATTTAGCACTAACCACCAAGGCGGTATTGCACTAGGACGGTGTAGCACTAACCACCAAGGCGATATTGCAATAGGACGATCTAGTACTAAGCTTCAAGGCGGTACTGCACTAACCATATTGCTCGAGCCGTCAGGATGGTAATGTACTAATCATCAAGACGATACTGCACCAACTGAATCTGTTGTGGTTCCTCTATATCGTTATGAAAAACTGTCCAAAGTATTCCGTGCTTGTCAATACTGATCACAGGATGTTGACATCTCTCCATTGAGTGGTTCTTGGTTATCGTAAACAGATTTGTTTTACTATGTTCCAGAAGCCCATCTCGAAGAAGGACAACATTTTGTCGACATTCGTCATTTTGACTCATTGCTGCTATCAGAAGGCTTCCATGACAATCGAAGAAAACGTTGGTCGCCATTATATTGGTTGTAGTAGCTGCCAAACTGAAGACTGACAATTCGTCCAGATCTTTGTCCATTATCGTCACAGAAGAAGTATTACAGGTAATGGTGACGACTGCGATATTTTTTGTCGACGGACATTCCGATATTCGGATAGGTTTTCCATCGACAGACACCGTAGCAAGTGTTTTCCCGTTAGCGGTATAGTTGCATAAACCATCCTCTATTCCAACGAGGACACTGTCGTCATGCAGGATACAAATACATTTTTGCAATATTTCAACGTGGAATTTTATAGATGGAACTCCAGAGATAATCTCATATATGGTGTGCTGTAGTTTACCTGATCCTGCCCATAAATGCCCTGTAGAGGGGGAAACAGAGACACAGTTCACTACATCGTTGAAGTGGACCTCTTCCATTACATTACCATTGCAATCGATCCGGGTGACGGTCGTGCTGTTTTTACAGCACACCCAAGCTGAGCTGTCGGTAAATGCTGCTATGTCATATATGACGGATTTGTCCGGAGCGTCGAATTCGTCAAGGACAATACAGTTAAATTGTGATTCTGGATCGTTCGTGATATAATCTATTTCTTCACTGTTTGCTGAATCTGAGGAAATGGTTTCCATCTTTGTGTGGCCAAACGTGTGTCTCGTTGCTGAATTCGAAGAACCAGTGTATCTATTTGTGTAGCCGAACACTTGACGTGCAACCGAAACTGAAGAACCAGTGATACTATTTGTGTTGTCAAACACATTAGCTGAGTCATGGGATTCCGTATCTGTCTTTGAGGAGCAATCATCATGACTCGCAGTTGAATCAGTGTCATTCTTTGTCAAGTCAATTGCGTAGCTCATAGAGGAATCAGAGCTTTCGGTGTGTCGAATGATGTCATCACTTTCATGACGCGTATTTGGATCTTGTGATATCATAACTTTGTCAGGTGTATCACTGTTATCTACTACAATGGAATCAGGAGGAATGTTTTGTTTTTTCATGAAAGTAAGGTCAGTTTCAGGCAAATTTGTCACTTCTGTATCATCTTTGGAAATATCATTTGTCCAATCCATCGTTAACACTGGTAAGGAAGAAACGACGGTTATACTGCAAGCTTGTTCTAGGAAAGCGGACGCTCTTTTAGCCTTTATAAGAGCTGGACGCTGTATCGATTTAAACTGTGTGTACGGTACTATATCTGTATCAAACACAACTATGTCCGATCCGGACTGAAGAACTGCCTTACACGATTCGATGTTCTGTTTGATTTCAGATAAAACAGTCTGTTTCTTTATCACATATGCCTCGTTCGCGGAAGCATTGGCTTCAATGATTTGTTTACATATATGTCGTTGTTTTTCTGTAAACAAATCAACCTGTCTTTTAAGTTCATCGCCGTTGGCCACGATTTTCTTGTCTAATTCGTCAAAGTCCGCCATGTCACTTTCCATTTCTTCGTTCGCCAAATGAATTTCACGCATTAGATTCGAGGCTTCGTTTTCTACGTCTAAAACCGTGTGTTGTCGTATTTCTTCCTTTTTATGAGCAACAACGTCTTCTAAGTCGTCGAGTAAATGACCCCTATGAACCGTTGATACACACTTAGCACAGATTAGAACTGAACACGTCCTACACAAAAACACAAGCCGATTTCCGTGATGAATAGGACACGACATGTGACCTTTAACCCTGATAGGTAACTGTGATGAAGTATCCGAATTCATCATCCATCTGTTGTCGCTCACTCACTACGTGTGTCTGTGTTGTACACCTACACACGTAATGTCGACTAACAGCGAGACCCGTGTAGACAAATATCCGTGAATGGAGTGTATATCCTACCTGTGCGCTTTATCTTTGTACACATTAGCGATCAATCGTAACTTGTTGTAATCATTATGTCCCTGTCCTGTGGCGGTATGTGGCCCTCCTTGTTAACGCTATTTAACTTAGAGTGCATATATATGTGTAGCAGTGTGAGATGAACACGTACCCGAGCTTACATAAACAGTAAAAATAAAGTTTATAGTTGAAATCAGTACTTATTACATCGAATGTTTTTAATGACTGACGAAATAAACGTAAACGAAATAAATGGAATTCGCGTAAAACATCAACAAATAATTTGCTAAATGTGATATTTCTGACTAAGTACATAGTTATAACAGACCTGTACCAGCTAAACCAAGTGGTTAAGCTGACAATGCTAAGAGCCATCTAGTGTAACTTAATATTACAGACATGCACTACAAATAACCTTTTCATTTCTTTGTTAAACTGAAGTTTAAATTCTAGGACATTGTACTTCCTTATAGCCAGTAGTCACTCGTTAGAGTTCGCTTCTTATAGCTGAGCACGCGAGCAGTAATTAAAATAATTTAAAAAAAGACACATAACAAGCATTTCGTTACTAGGGTACTGTATGCCCTTTCATTCCGTATCACCTTTCTTTGTATAGCGCTAACTAATAACCACGCCCTCTCTTTAAAAGCTATCATATGCATCAATTTCCGGTATGTATGCAGCTAGCTCGTTTCGACAGCCGCTTAAGAACAAGGAAAAAAATTAATAAGACATCAGATGGTTAAAAAAGGAGAGAGAAAATATATAATAAAATTTTGACAAAATGCAGCATCCTTGTTAATTTAATTTTCTAAGTCAAAGCATTGGGGTTTGTGACAAGTTGACTACGTTTCAAGCCCTTGTGGTTTAGAGGTCACAAACTGAAATTACAAGTACCAATTATTCGAACGATATGCAATGGGCAAAGGTTTCAAGAAAGAGAGTTGTGCAGCAGTTCAACTGTTCCAGTTTTACAAACGAGACAAGTGAACAGCACCTTTCCATAAAAAATTAGAATTCAATTACAATTCAAAACAAAATATATGACAAAGAGGTCTGACATCAAGCAGAGCCCTATGAAGTTTTGATCTCCCACACATAACATCACAGTGGTACAAGATAATACTTCAAAATATATCATAATATATAATACAACTGCAAATCGACACAAGGAAAACAACCCCTCTCTACATTGTTATTTAGAATTAGCACAACTAATTCTGTCTATGATTCGTCATTGATGCTAAGGGTCTATATTGTTGAAGAGTAGGAGACAACTTAAAACCTTAAAAAAAATACAGGAAGGTGTACTAACCTCGAAATTCAACATATCTCATTATTTGCATTATTGAGTAACTTCAGAAGAACGACATGTGTGTGAATTGAAATGTAGCATGAATGTTACGGTAAATCTCGGGGACTTAAGTTCACTGGTTTTGTCTATCTCTTGTAGTCAGGAAGATTGTACAAGAGACAAGAGAATAACTTCTCTGCAATGGTAGTTAATTGTAAGATCAGATTTCATGGCATTCCTCTTTACATATAAAATATTTCCGTCTTTCTATTTCCTTGTTAGATATATCATTGCGACAGGAAACCTTCTACATGTTTAAAAAGAAGGCACAATGTCTAGAGAACACAAGAACAAAGGCAGTGAAGACTGCTTTTTACATAAATCTTGAAGAAGTATTGTAGGACTTCAGTATGGGATACTTATAGTGTAAACAAGGACGTCAGTATGGGATACTTATAGTGTAAACAAGGACGTCAGTATGGGATACCTATAGTGTAAACAAGGACGTCAGTATGGGATGCTTATAGTGTAAACAATGACGTCAGTATGGGATACTTATAGTGTAAACAAGGACGTCAGTATGGGATACTTATAGTGTAAACAAGGACGTCAGTATGGGATACTTATAGTGTAAACAAGGATGTAAGTATGGGATACTTATAGTGTAAACAAGGACGTCAGTATGGGATACTTATAGTGTAAACAAGGACTTCAGTATGGGATACTTATAGTGTAAACAAGGACGTCAGTATGGGATACTTATAGTGTAAACAAGGACGTCAGTATGGGATACTTATAGTGTAAACAAGGACTTCAGTATGGGATACTTATAGCGTAAACAAGGACGTCAGTATGGGATGCTTATAGTGTAAACAAGGACTTCAGTATGGGATACTTATAGTGTAAACAATGACGTCAGTATGGGATGCTTATAGTGTAAACAAGGACTTCAGTGTGGGATACTTATAGTGTAAACAATGACGTCAGTATGGGATACTTATAGTGTAAACAAGGACGTCAGTATGGGATACCTATAGTGTAAACAAGGACGTCAGTATGGGATGCTTATAGTGTAAACAAGGACGTCAGTATGGGATACTTATAGTGTAAACAAGGACGTCAGTATGGGATACTTATAGTGTAAACAAGGACGTCAGTATGGAATACTTATAGTGTAAACAAGGATGTAAGTATGGGATACCTATAGTGTAAACAAGGACGTCAGTATGGGATACTTATAGTGTAAACAAGGATGTAAGTATGGGATGCTTATAGTGTAAACAAGGACGTGAGTGTGGGATACTTATAGTGTAAACAAGGACGTCAGTATGGGATGCTTATAGTGTAAACAAGGACGTCAGTATGAGATACTTATAGTGTAAACAAGGACGACAATGTAAAATACTTAACATAACAGTAGTTTTAATGGATTTTAACAAAAAAATCAACATAACTTTGATTCAATCTGAAATTGATATCGAGATCTAATTATGAATATAACCAGATGTGACATTGAATTACGACTCGGTATTCAAAAGGTAATACAATCTCATCTCTCATGTAAATATTTGTTGATTAAAAAATTAGGTGCTATAGCAATATTATATCGATTTTTGTTAAATACGTCACACAACAGTTGCACAATACCATCTCTGTACCACGCTGTACAAATTTGTTGTACAATAATTTTGTATCTACTTTTGTTAAATACGTCACACAACAGTTGCACAATGTCCTCTCTGTACCACGCCTTGCAACTTGTTGTACAATTATTTGTATCTACTTTTGTTAAATACGTCACACAACAGTTGCACAATCCCCACTCTGTACCACGCTGTACAACTTTGTTGTACAATAATTTGTATCTACTTTTGTTAAATACGTCACACAACAGTTGCACAATGCCCTCTCTGTACCACGCCTTGCAACTTGTACAATAATTTGTATCTACTTTTGTTATATACGTCACACAACAGTTGCACAATCCCCTCTCTGTACCACGCTGTACAACTTTGTTGTACAATAATTTGTATCAACTTTTGTTAAATACGTCACACAACAGTTGCACAATGCCCTCTCTGTACCACGCCTTGCAACTTGTACAATAATTTGTATCTACTTTTGTTATACACGTCACACAACAGTTGCACAATTCCCTCTCTGTACCTCGCCGTACAACTTTGTTGTACAATAATTTGTATCTACTTTTGTTAAATACGTCACACAACAGTTGCACAATACCCTCTGTGTACCACGCCTTGTAACTTGTTGTACAATAATTTGTATCTACTTTTGTTAAATACGTCACACAACAGTTGCACAATCCCCTCTCTGTACCACGCTGTACAACTTTGTTGTACAATAATTTGTATCTACTTTTGTTAAATACGTCACACAACAGTTGCACAATGCCCTCTCTGTACCACGCCTTGCAACTTGTACAATAATTTGTATCTACTTTTGTTATACACGTCACACAACAGTTGCACAATTCCCTCTCTGTACCTCGCCGTACAACTTTGTTGTACAATAATTTGTATCTACTTTTGTTAAATACGTCACACAACAGTTGCACAATACCCTCTGTGTACCACGCCTTGTAACTTGTTGTACAATAATTTGTATCTACTTTTGTTAAATACGTCACACAACAGTTGCACAATCCCCTCTCTGTACCTCGCCGTACAACTTTGTTGTACAATAATTTGTATCTACTTTTGTTAAATACGTCACACAACAGTTGCACAATACCCTCTGTGTACCACGCCTTGTAACTTGTTGTACAATAATTTGTATCTACTTTTGTTAAATACGTCACACAACAGTTGCACAATCCCCTCTCTGTACCACGCCGTACAACTTTGTTGTACAATAATTTGTATCTACTTTGGTTAAATACGTCACACAACAGTTGCACAATCCCCTCTCTGTACCACGCCGTACAACTTTGTTGTACAATTATTTGTATCTACTTTTGTTAAATACGTCACACAACAGTTGCACAATCCCCACTCTGTACCACGCCGTACAACTTGTTCTCCATTGCAACTGGTGTCAGGGAGATCGACTTATGTTCTTGAGGTGAATTCCGACGTCGCCTTAGGAGCAAAAAACAAAATCGCTTTTAATCTATAGTATTTCATAATATTATATGAGTAAATAATAGATATACATATATACACATTCTATATGCAAATTATTAAGTGCCCGACTACAGCGTATACTGTACCGATAAATGAAACAACACAACCTTTTTAAGTTATTTATTTGGCAAAACTCTTACCTGCATCATACTCGATTGGTGTCACTAGTTTGATTACCACGACTTACCTGTATACGTAGACAGCAATCACTGCAAGTGATATTCCAAGCACTCCTCCCCATCCAACAGCCATAGCTATGATGAGGTTGAAGTTACTTTCAGGCTCGGCCGTGTTCGATTCTTTCAATAACATTGAAATTGAAGAATTTTCCAAGTTATCGTCCATTGCAGCTATATCAGCCGACACATAGACGTTCTCAGTTGAGATAACTGGTTGTCTGTCTGACGTAAGCATATCGTTATTAACGTTATAGAGAGGACTAGTACCGTCAGAAATGATCGGCGTCGATGCATCATCATGTAATGGAGGATGACTATATTTTAAAATGTTCTCATTATAAGGAAACAAATCACTTGATGGAGGAAGACTTTGGAAAATTGAATTTGATACTTTCAAACCAGTAGTCGTGATTTGTTTAGACTGTGATGCTGGTAGCGAAGGAGTGGATAACGTCTCTAGTTTATATCGTTGTGTTGATGAAGGACTATTCATCATAATTGGCGTGGAACGTTTCATCCACGCCTCATTTGTAATGGATTTGGTGTCATATACTACTGTGTGTTGTCGCGACGAATCAGACGTTACACTCTCTATCGGCTTCGAAGCAAGTGAAATGAAAGTTGGACTTAACTTCGGAGATAAAGGAGTTGATGTAGGTGATGCCGTTTGGGTTGTTTCGGGCTTTGTTGTAGACACTGATGATGAACTTGTTGTAAGAGTTGATTTAGGTGATGACGTTTGGGTTGTTTCGGGCTTTGTTGTAGACACTGATGATGAACTTGTTGTAAGAGTTGATGTAGGTGATGATGTTTGGGTTGTTTCGGGCTTTGGTGTAGAAACTGATGATGAACTTGATGTTAAAACTAATTTAAGAGTTGATGAAGCTGTTCCTCGCGTTGCTGAAATTTTTTTTTTAGTTGATTGAGTAGAATGTGATGTGATGGATGCTTGTTGTGTTGATAAAGAGAATGAAGAAAAAAATGGCGTTGAAAATTTGTTTGCTGAACGACTTGAAAACGAGTTTAATACTGATTTGGTTGGTGTAGGGGCTGATAGAAATTGTGTTACAAAACTTGTCGTTAGAGTTGAGGCAGGGTTTGCTGTATAAATGGACACAGATTTAGAAGATGGCGATATTTCTGCAGGAGCTGGTAACGGAGTTGAGTTATGAACTGATATATCAGATCGACCATCTGTTGAAAGAGGGACATCTTGTCGACTTGTTTGGGCCGTCGTCTGCTCGAAAGAATCAGAAGTGTCCATTGATGAAACAGTGGTAGACACTATTGGAAGTTTCTCTGTAAGTATATTTAAAATAACAATTTACGTGGTATTAGGGTGGGCTGTTGTTACATGTATTCTCTAAAATGTATCAGTACAGTTGAAAATAGCAAAATAAAACATGAATTTAAAATTAAATTTAGGCATGTAAAATATCTATATATTTGAGATAAAATCACACTTGCTTGTTTTAAATTTTGATTTTGGTTTTTTATAATGAAATAAAATGATTATTTTCGTCTGTATGCAATAAGGTAAATAAATAAATAAATAAAGATAAATTGATTGAAAAAGATGAAATAAAAGCACATACATTGAAAATAATGTTAAATTTTTTGTACTAAAACTAATCATGTCACAATTTGTAAATGTAGTTTATGATGTTATGAATGCCACTACTGAACTATTTAGTCATAATGAAATTTGGTTTTGATGTCTCTCTATCCAATTACCATTACAGCATCTGTGACGAGATTCATAGCTGATTACAAGCCATTCACGTCTTTCTGAAATCTTGTCCAGGTATATAGCTTACATAAAGAATGGACTTTATGGAAACACAAGAAGAATCTTACGCCGTAAAAAATGGTTAAGATCCTAACAAACAATACAAGACCTAATGCTGACGAATTATGTTTTCTGAAATACGATAAACCGGCTCAGTAATGAGCTTGCTTACGTAAAGCGGTGATTTATCAGAGGTTTTTCAATACCAAATGATATTGTAGAAAATAAACATCAGAGTTGTCATATAAAGAGTTAATTTCCTGCAATAATGTTTTTAATTGCTTTGCATATCAACGGGAGCAACTCACCATACTGACATAATAACGCATGGCTCTCATCACATTTAACAGGTCTCCATGCCCCTGACTGAGGGAAAAATACGGCACAGTTTTCTAGAAGAAAAATAAATATTTATTTTTTATAAATAAGCACATCACACGATAATATGGTAAATAAAATATTATTTATTTATTTATTGTCTGATGAACGGTACAAGTTATTCCCTATGTAACGAAATTTTAATAATAACTTTTAAATAAATATTTATTAGTTTTCTTAATCTATATCAAAAGCCAGCAAATGTCAATTTTAATATATTATTGTTTACAAATCAATGAAAGTAAACAAAAGTTAAAGTTAAAGTTACCAACTTGGTGCACTTGGGAAAATAAATCTTTTGGAACGAGAAAGAATATTCCACTTCAATGGACTATGATCTGGAACAAAATGAAAATACAGCATTCTTAAAATAAATACAACTTACACATCTTAAACATTACCATCTTTCATTTAAAAAAAGAAACGTGTTTTTTCAGTTTAGTTATGGCTGTCGACATCACAAAAAAACTCCTCCAGATAACTTAAAGCTGTTTGAACGTCGTATGTAGAGATGTTGAGATAATCTCCAAGACAGTTAACGACCCTATACTTGGCCTTTAGTTTTACAGAAAGTTAGAAATCTACCATACTTATATCCAAGACGATGTTTCTGATCGAAATTAATGATATTTTTGTGCACGTATTTAGTGGACGATACAAGCGTTGTAATTACTGATTATCTTTATTTCTGGAACGTCGTGATAAAAACAAATATGACTTCTATCCTACAATGACACATTTTCTCGCCTTCTAGCATCAAATAAGACAAAGTGACTTTTCTGGTAGTCAAAAGATATTTATAATACTTTTCACATAACTATTCATCAAAATGCTGCAGGATAAGGTTTACACGATAACATCAGTATGCGACGATTCTTGAGGAGTTGGTCTGAGGTGATGGAAATCTACTACTGAAGGAGGAGTTGGTCTGTGGTGATGGAAATCTACTACTGAAGGAGGAGTTGGTCTGTGGTAATGGAAATCTACTACTGAAGGAGGAGTTGGTCTGTGGTAATGGAAATCTACTACTGAAGGAGGAGTTGGTCTGTGGTAATGGAAATCTACTACTGAAGGAGGAGTTGGTCTGTGGTAATGGAAATCTACTACTGAAGGAGGAGTTGGTCTGTGGTTACAGAAGGAGGAGTTGGTCTGTGGTAATGGAAATCTACTACTGAAGGAGGAGTTGGTCTGTGGTAATGGAAATCTACTACTGAAGGAGGAGTTGGTCTGTGGTAATGGAAATCTACTACTGAAGGAGGAGTTGGTCTGTGGTAATGGAAATCTGATGCTGAAGGAGGAGTTGGTCTGTGGTAATGGAAATCTACTACTGAAGGAGGAGTTGGTCTGTGGTAATGGAAATCTACTACTGAAGGAGGAGTTGGTCTGTGGTAATGGAAATCTACTACTGAAGGAGGAGTTGGTCTGTGGTAATGGAAATCTGATGCTGAAGGAGTAGTTGGTCTGTGGTAATGGAAATCTGATGTTAAAACAATTTTGAAAGGGATGTAACTATGTAGATATCACAAGAATTATCTTTCTCATTAATTGTCCTTTTCTTCTTAAGCACAAACAAAAGTATATACTAGAAATTGTTGTTAACAATTTGGCGGGCTTTTCACTTGTTTGGCGACAAGTTGACCGGAAGTTGACATTTATCCTGATAACGATATATGAGAAAGATTCCTAATAACGAAGATATACACTTTTTAAAGGTTCAAACATATTTGACCCCTGTGACCTAGAATGTCGGTCAAGGTTATTCATATTTGCAAGCCTTATAATGTAACATTTGATGATCATTACATCCCCAATATTAGTTCTCTAGACCTTGTGAGACTTGACAAGAAGATTGTTGAACACTGGTACCCTATTTTGTATATTTGAACTTTGACCCCATTAAGAAATCGGAAGCTGACATTTTGAGGGAAGTTTTTCTTATGACAATCACTAGGAAGTCTCCACAGAAAGTTTATAATCAATTTTCATCATTGTATGCCTTCTAGAAATTGAGAAACTTTCATTTAACGATTTTTAGTTAATTGACATCTGTGACCTTGAAAGTGGGTCAAGGTCATTTATATTATCAAACTTTGTTGTCGGTTACATATCCTTCCTGTATATGCAATATCAAGCATCTAGGCCTTCCAGAACTTGAGAAGAAGTTTTTCAAAGATTGGTACCCTAAATAGCTCTTTCCCAGTTTGTGCCTTACCGAAAACCAGAAGTTGAACTTTTAAGGAAGTTTTTCTTATGACAATCAATAAGAAGTGTCTACAGAAGGTTTATAATCAATTTTCATCATTGTGTGCCTTCTAGAAAGTGAGAAACTGTCATTTAACGATTTTTACTTAATTGACCTCTGTGACCTTGAAAGTGGGTCAAGGTCATTTATATTATCAAACTTTGTTGCCAGTTACATATGCTTCTTATATGTGAAATATCAAGCCTCTAGGCCATCCAGAACTAGAGAAGAAGTTTTTCAAAGATTGGTACCCTTAATAGCACTTTTCAACTTTGACCTCCTACCGCAAACCGGAAGTTGAATTTGAGGTAGGTTTCTCGTATATCACTCGACAGGAAATGTCCACAAAATATTTATGTCCAAAGTTGAAGACTTTCGGCAGCTTAACAAAGGAGAAATTACCATTTAACGATTTTTACATAATTGACCCCTGTGACCTTGAAAGTGGGTCAATGTCATTTATATTAAAAAACCTGATAGATAATTGATCAGACATCTTACACATGAAATATCAAGACTCAAGGCTTTGCAGAACTTGAGAAGAAGTTTGTCAAAGTTTGTAACTTAAAATAACAGTTTTCAACTTTGACCCCTACCGGAAACCGGGAGTTGACTTTTTTGCAATATTGTCTGATGTCTATTGTTAGGAATTGATTACATAATGATGTAGACCAAATATTAAGTTTCAATACTAATTGGTTAGAGAAAAAATGTCATTTTAAGCTTTTAAGACATTTGACCCCTGTGACCTTGACAGTTGACCAAGGTCATTCATATAACGACCCTTTATAGCCTGTTGACTGGACATATTAAATTTGAAAAATCAAGTCTCTAAACCTGATAGAATTTGAGGAGAACATCGTCAAAGTTAGTGACCCGAAATAGCAGTTTTCAAATTTGACCCTACCGGAAACCGGAAGTTGACTTTTCCCCCCAATATTGTCTGATGTCTTTTGTTAGGAATTGATTACATAATGATGTAGACAAAATATTAAGTTTCAATACTGATTGGTTATAGAGAAAATGTCATTTTAAGATTTTAAGACATTTGACCCCTGTGACCTTGACTGTTGACCAAGGTCATTCATATAACGACCCTGTATAGCCTGTTGTCTGGACATATTAAATATGAAATATCAAGTCTCTAGACCTGATAGAATTTAAGGAGAAGTTCGTCAAAGTTAGTAACCCGAAATAGCAGAAACCGGAAGTTGACTTTTTTTGCAATATTGTCTGATGTCTATTGTTAGGAATTGATAACATAATGATGTAAACAAAATATTAAGTTTCAATACTAATTGGTTATAGAGAAAATGTCATTTTAAGATTTTAAGACATTTGACCCCTGTGACCTTGACAGTTAACCAAGGTCATTCATATAACGACCCTTTATAGACTGTTGACTGGACATATTAAATATGAAATATCAAGTCTCTAGACCTGATAGAATTTGAGGAGAAGTTCGTCAAAGTTAGTGACCCGAAATTGCAGTTTTCAATTTTGACCCCTACCAGAAACCGGAAGTTCACCATTTATCTAAATTTTTTTCTGACGAAATATGTTTGCAGGGTTATGTTTATAAACTGCTTTAAGCTTAAGTCAATAGCTTGAGCCGTTATTGAGTTACAGCCATTTAGGTAAAATCGGATATGACGTCATGGCGGCCATTTTGTTTTTCTGATGATTTTGTAAATGACACTAAATGGTAGAGGACATCTGGGGAAACCTTTCTGATATAAATTATTCCAAAAAAAGCCCGTTGGTAAAGATCTAGATCGAGTTTTCCAAATTGTCGGCATTTTTAAAAGATCAAAGGAAATTTTCAAAATGGCATACAACGGAAGTGGTAAACGTTACAGAAAAACTAAAATCACTAAATTCATCGGAAGGACATTCTGCATCGATGTGTTAAAGAAATTTTCAAGAAAAATCAAAATTGAAAAAAAAAAAAAATTGTTTTCAAATTTTCAAATATTGACCCCACAGCGAGCTTTTTTATTAGACATATTTTGTATTATAATGGCATGGGGAAAAGTTAGATAAGGAAATTGTCTACAAATAACATAGTTGGACGAACTCTGTACACTCAACGATTTCGAGTTACGGCCGTTTTAAAGTTTTTAACTTATGACGTCATAGCGCCCATATTGGATTTTTGACCTACTTAAAAAATCTGCATCGTCACCTTCCAGTATGTACCTATAACATAGTCAATACATATTAGGTGTGGTCTTTACCGTTTAAAAGATTACGAAACCACAAAGTTCGGAAGAAAAATAATAATAATAATAATAATAAGAAACATAACAAAAACAATAGGGCTTTTTTGGTGAAAAGCCCTAATAAGAAAATCGGTGTTATTCGATTCAGTAAAAAAAACCTCTTAAATATAGACCTACCTGAATCCCACTTCCATTGACCGTTAGACAGTTCTAGACCAAGCCATGCGTCACTGGTCACTCTGTTGCCGAGGGCGGCCTCTAGTTGGCGTTGCTGGTCCTGATTCCTGACTTCCAGTAATTGTCCATTACGACAAAGGGCACTGGCAAAGGTCTTGCTGGTGAGCTGGCTCAGATACACCAAACAATGGGTTTCTGTATTACCGATATAATGACTTCTGTCATTTTCTCTTATCGTCGAGCAGACATCTGGAATGCTAACTGTAAAGTTTGTACAATTTATATATAGCATAAATACCAACTTTGAAATCATTTTCTGAATCGATACAGTAATGGCCGCAGTATTTTTGTCTCGAAAGCCGATATCGGCTGGATATCATTTAATGTCTGCACATATAAACCATTTTTTATTATTTTGTTCAGTGATATGTGACACGTAAATAAAATATACTGTCTTGTATGATTTACTACATCATATACCGACCTGCCGATGATCCAAGAATCGTCACCAATAATACAACTAGAGGCAGAACATGATTATTAACCATCTTGATTTAGAAATTCACGACGATCACAGCTGCACATTATTAAAACATCATTTAGTGTCATACATGGTTTATCAAACATTAATCATTAAATATGTTCATCATACACTGATATAAAATGCTTTCTATTATCACCTTATACGCCTTATCTGATAACATACTACACTTAGCATGATAGATATAGGGCATGTTATCATGTTGTTAAAACTATACATAAACCCGTGTTACAGTAGTGGTACAATGTCCACGAAAGAGATAGGAAAGAGGTTGATGGCATGTTATTACGATACCTGAATATGACAACTGTGTTGATAGTCTACTTAACGGAAGAAATCATATTTGATGATTTATAGACACGGGTGAATGACTACATATTGTCTCTTACTTAGAGAAGAGAGTACATCGATAATTTATTGACACGGGTGAATGACTGTCTATTGTCCCTTACTTATAGAAGTGTGTACAAATATACTTGACGTTTTTTTCTGCAATGATCTGATATATGAAAATTATTAAATTCATTTAAATAAGATGCTAGCGCCGCACCTCTCCGTCTAGATTTTGATCTTTCTTTCCATCACTTTGGATTTCCCTCATTCGCCTCCTAGGCAAAGGTCACTTTAAAATTTCCTCATTCGCCTCTTAGGTTTCAAAAAACGAGGCCCTTAGCATCACTAAAGGGTCCTAGAAGGACGAAACAGCTGTAGGATGTATTATCACTGACGAGTCCTAGAAGGACGAAACAGCTGTATGATGTATTATCACTGACGAGTCCTAGAAGGACGAATCAGCTGTATGATGTAGTATCACTGACGAGTTCTAAAAGGACGAAACAGCTGTATGATGTATTATCACTGACGAGTCCTAGAAGGACGAAACAGCTGTATGATGTAGTATCACTGACGAGTTCTAAAAGGACGAAACAGCTGTATAATGTAGCATCACTGACGAGTTCTAGAAGGACGAAACAGCTGTATAATGTATTATCACTGACGAGTCGTAGAAGAAGGAAACAGCTGTATAATGTATTATCATTGACGAGTCGTAGAAGGACGAAACAGCTGTATGATGTATTATCACTGACGAGTTCTAAAAGGACGAAAAAGCTGTAGGATGTATTATCACTGACGAGTCCTAGAAGGACGAAACAGCTGTATGATGTAGTATCACTGACGAGTTCCAGAAGGACGAAACAGCTGTATGATGTATTATCACTGACGAGTTCTAAAAGGACGAAAAAGCTGTATAATGTAGCATCACTGACGAGTTCTAGAAGGACGAAACAGCTGTATGATGTATTATCACTGACGAGTTCTAGAAAGACGAAACAGCTGTATGATGTAGTATCACTGACGAGTTCTAAAAGGACAAAACAGCTGTATGATGTATTATCACTGACGAGTCCTAGAAGGACGAAACAGCTGTATAATGTATTATCACTGACGAGTTCTAGAAGGACGAATCAGCTGTATGATGTAGTATCACTGACGAGTTCTAAAAGGACGAAACAGCTGTATGATGTATTATCACTGACGAGTCCTAGAAGGACGAAACAGCTGTATGATGTAGTATCACTGACGAGTTCTAAAAGGACGAAACAGCTGTATGATGTATTATCACTGACGAGTCCTAGAAGGACGAAACAGCTGTATAATGTATTATCACTGACGAGTCTTAGAAGGACGAAACAGCTGTATAATATATTATCACTGACGAGTCCTAGAAGGACGAAACAGCTGTATAATGTATTATCACTGACGAGTCGTAGAAGAAGGAAACAGCTGTATAAAGTATTATCACTGACGAGTCGTAGAAGGACGAAACAGCTGTATGATGTATTATCACTGACGAGTTCTAAAAGGACGAAAAAGCTGTAGGATGTATTATCACTGATGAGTCCTAGAAGGACGAAACAGCTGTATGATGTATTATCACTGACGAGTCCTAGAAGGACGAATCAGCTGTATGATGTAGTATCACTGACGAGTTCTAAAAGGACGAAACAGCTGTATGATGTATTATCACTGACGAGTTCTAAAAGGACGAAAAAACTGTAGGATGTATTATCACTGACGAGTCCTAGAAGGACGAAACAGCTGTATGATGTATTATCACTGACGAGTCCTAGAAGGACGAATCAGCTGTATGATGTAGTATCACTGACGAGTTCTAAAAGGACGAAACAGCTGTATGATGTATTATCACTGACGAGTCCTAGAAGGACGAAACAGCTGTATGATGTAGTATCACTGACGAGTTCTAAAAGGACGAAACAGCTGTATAATGTAGCATCACTGACGAGTTCTAGAAGGACGAAACAGCTGTATGATGTATTATCACTGACGAGTTCTAGAAAGACGAAACAGCTGTATGATGTAGTATCACTGACGAGTTCCAGAAGGACGAAACAGCTGTATGATGTATTATCACTGACGAGTTCTAAAAGGACGAAAAAGCTGTATAATGTAGCATCACTGACGAGTCCTAGAAGGACGAAACAGATGTATGATGTATTATCACTGACGAGTTCTAGAAAGACGAAACAGCTGTATGATGTAGTATCACTGACGAGTTCTAAAAGGACGAAACAGCTGTATGATGTATTATCACTGACGAGTCCTAGAAGGACGAAACAGCTGTATAATGTATTATCACTGACGAGTCCTAGAAGGACGAATCAGCTGTATGATGTAGTATCACTGACGAGTTCTAAAAGGACGAAACAGCTGTATGATGTATTATCACTGACAAGTCCTAGAAGGACGAAACAGCTGTATGATGTATTATCACTGACGAGTCGTAGAAGAAGGAAACAGCTGTATAATGTATTATCACTGACGAGTCGTAGAAGGACGAAACAGCTGTATAATGTATTATCGCTGATGAGTCTTAGAAGGACGAAACAGCTGTATGATGTAGTATCACTGACGAGTTCTAAAAGGACGAAACAGCTGTATGATGTATTATCACTGACGAGTCCTAGAAGGACGAAACAGCTGTATAATGTATTATCACTGACGAGTCTTAGAAGGACGAAACAGCTGTATAATATATTATCACTGACGAGTCCTAGAAGGACGAAACAGCTGTATAATGTATTATCACCGACGAGTCGTAGAAGAAGGAAACAGCTGTATAATGTATTATCACTGACGAGTCGTAGAAGGACGAAACAGCTGTATGATGTATTATCACTGACGAGTTCTAAAAGGACGAAAAAGCTGTAGGATGTATTATCACTGACGAGTCCTAGAAGGACGAAACAGCTGTATGATGTATTATCACTGACGAGTCCTAGAAGGACGAATCAGCTGTATGATGTAGTATCACTGACGATTTCTAAAAGGACGAAACAGCTGTATGATGTATTATCACTGACGAGTTCTAAAAGGACGAAAAATCTGTAGGATGTATTATCACTGACGAGTCCTAGAAGGACGAAACAGCTGTATGATGTATTATCACTGACGAGTCCTAGAAGGACGAATCAGCTGTATGATGTAGTATCACTGACGAGTTCTAAAAGGACGAAACAGCTGTATGATGTATTATCACTGACGAGTCCTAGAAGGACGAAACAGCTGTATGATGTAGTATCACTGACGAGTTCTAAAAGGACGAAACAGCTGTATAATGTAGCATCACTGACGAGTTCTAGAAGGACGAAACAGCTGTATGATGTATTATCACTGACGAGTTCTAGAAAGACGAAACAGCTGTATGATGTAGTATCACTGACGAGTTCCAGAAGGACGAAACAGCTGTATGATGTATTATCACTGACGAGTTCTAGAAGGACGAAACAGCTGTATAATGTATTATCACTGACGAGTCCTAGAAGGACGAAACAGCTGTATAATGTATTATCACTGACGAGTTGTAGAAGAAGGAAACAGCTGTATAATGTATTATCACTGACGAGTCGTAGAAGAAGGAAACAGCTGTATAATGTATTATCACTGACGAGTCGTAGAAGGACGAAACAGCTGTATGATGTATTATCACTGACGAGTCCTAGAAGGACGAAACATCTGTATAATGTATTATCACTGACGAGTCGTAGAAGAAGGAAACAGCTGTATAATGTATTATCACTGACGAGTCGTAGAAGGACGAAACAGCTGTATAATGTATTATCACTGACGAGTCTTCGAAGGACGAAACAGCTGTATAATATATTATCACTGACGAGTCCTAGAAGGACGAAACAGCTGTATGATGTATTATCACTGACGAGTCGTAGAAGAAGGAAACAGCTGTATAATGTATTATCACTGACGAGTCGTAGAAGGACGAAACAGCTGTATAATGTATTATCACTGACGAGTCTTAGAAGGACGAAACAGCTGTATAATATATTATCACTGACGAGTCCTAGAAGGACGAAACAGCTGTATGATGTATTATCACTGACGAGTTCTAGAAGGACGAAACAGCTGTATAATGTATTATCACTGACGAGTCCTAGAAGGACGAAACAGCTGTATAATGTATTATCACTGACGAGTTGTAGAAGAAGGAAACAGCTGTATAATATATTATCACTGACGAGTCGTAGAAGAAGGAAACAGCTGTATAATGTATTATCACTGACGAGTCGTAGAAGGACGAAACAGCTGTATGATGTATTATCACTGACGAGTCCTAGAAGGACGAAACACCTGTATAATGTATTATCACTGACGAGTCGTAGAAGAAGGAAACAGCTGTATAATGTATTATCACTGACGAGTCGTAGAAGGACGAAACAGCTGTATAATGTATTATCACTGACGAGTCTTCGAAGGACGAAACAGCTGTATAATATATTATCACTGACGAGTCCTAGAAGGACGAAACAGCTGTATGATGTATTATCACTGACGAGTCGTAGAAGAAGGAAACAGCTGTATAATGTATTATCACTGACGAGTCGTAGAAGGACGAAACAGCTGTATAATGTATTATCACTGACGAGTCTTAGAAGGACGAAACAGCTGTATAATATATTATCACTGACGAGTCCTAGAAGGACGAAACAGCTGTATGATGTATTATCACTGACGAGTTCTAGAAGGACGAAACAGCTGTGTGATGTATTATCACTGACGAGTCCTAGAAGAAGGAAACAGCTGTATGATACAGTTTAATTCATTGTTTGGTTTCCTGTATATAACTCTTGATATGTATAAAAGGCGTTGTTCACTTGTGTGTATTTTGTACAGTCTTTGAAGATTGTCTTCAATCTTATTGTCGGACCAAAGCAACCGTCAAACACTACTAAATATGACACGTTTTGCCACATTCGACGATACACCAACTAAGATTGATCCTCTCCATTACATTATTTTACGCTATCTATATACATGAACACTAACAAACATATATATATATTATGGTAGTCTGTTAGAATGGCCGAAAAGATTCCGAACTTCGTGAAAATATTTTGACTTTATCTTTACAAAAAAGTTGTGATCTATGTAAAACGGTATAAGATAGCACAAAAGACCCACAAATGAAAAACGTCTTTCAATAAAAAAAAATAAGATTTAGATATAACAGAGTCAGACAAAGAAGTAAACTGCATCATACAGCTGATTCACCCTGCTGGGAGTATGTCCCTAGAACAAGTTTATACCACTTCTTGGCAAATCCATGCGGTCCTAATGTGCTGCTGTGTTTGGGAGCTGTTTATAAACAACTTTTAAGAAAAAAAAACTATTTTCATTTGTACACGGCTCATTTCAATCAAATGGAAATTAATTTCGTGTTTATGGAATTATGTGGCTAGGTTTAAAGGTTTGCAAAGGTCACTTTAAAATTTCCTCATTCTCCTCTTAGGTTTCAAAAAACGAGGCCCTTAGCATCACTAAAGGGTCCTAGAAGGACGAAACAGCTGTAGGATGTATTATCACTGACGAGTTCTAAAAGGACGAAAAAGCTGTAGGATGTATTATCACTGACGAGTCCTAGAAGGACGAAACAGCTGTAGGATGTATTATTACTGACGAGTTCTAAAAGGAAGAAAAAGCTGTATGATGTAGTATCACTGACGAGTTCTAAGAGGACGAAACAGCTGTCTAATTCTTTTATTACAAAGTGCTATTCACTTTTGTATGAAGGCAAACATATTTTTTAATCTACAATCAATTGAAATATTTACCATTTTTAATGCTCGTGTTTAGCAGTTCTTCTTCATGCTGTTTGCTGTTGCTAATTTACCATGGGTGTTGAATGGAATGTCAGATGACTGGTTGACAACATCGTAGCGTTGAACATAATTAGCTTTTGTTCCGCTAAACGATTGCAGGGAAAACTTACTTTAAACATAATTTAATTATAATGGTTATAATCAACTGTTTAATATTGTATAGAAGAAAGATTCATGGCGGTGTCGTTTTGATTCATTTGGTTGTTATAACAGTATTTCATGATCAACCAAAGATGATCAGAAACATAGGATTTCGAATCTAACTTAAAAAGAAAGTTTCACAGAACCCTTTTAAAACCCAATATTAGTTCCCTTTTCAGCACTGAGGGCTTGTATCCCTCTAGACATTCTTGGGTTTATTCAGAGATTTGCTACCGATACCGAACGTCATTTGTACGTAAATGTATCCTTTGATAAAATATAATGATAAGTTTCGGTCTGCTTGTAACTTGTATGGGTCCGGCACGGAACAGCGAGTGTGGGTGGACAGTAAGCAGTACGGATCCGGCACGGTCCAGCGAGTGTGGGTGGACAATAAGCAGTACGGATCCGGCACGAAATAGCGAGTGTGGGTGGACAGTAAGCAGTACGGATACGGCACGGAACAGCGAGTGTGGGTGGACAGTAAGCAGTATGGGTCCGGCACGGAACAGCGAGTGTGGGTGGACAGTAAGCAGTAAGGGTCCGGCACGGAATAGCGAGTGTGGGTGGACAGTAAGCAGTACGGATCCGGCACGGAATAGCGAGTGTGGATGGACAGTAAGCAGTACGGGTCCGGCACGGAATAGCGAGTGTGGGTGGACAGTAAGCAGTATGGGTCCGGCACGGAATAGCGAGTGTGGGCACGGAATAGCGAGTGTGGGTGGACAGTAAGCAGTACGGATCCGGCACGGAACAGCGAGTGTGGATGGACAGTAAGCAGTACGGGTCCGGCACGGAATAGCGAGTGTGGGTGGACAGTAAGCAGTACGGATCCGGCACGGTCCAGCGAGTGTCGATGGACAGTAAGCAGTATGGATCCGGCACGGAATAGCGAGTGTGGATGGACAGTAAGCAGTATGGGTCCGGCACGGAATAGCGAGTGTGGGTGGACAGTAAGCAGTATGGGTCCGGCACGGAATAGCGAGTGTGGGTGGACAGTAAGCAGTACGGATCCGGCACGGTCCAGCGAGTGTGGGTGGACAGTAAGCAGTAAGGGTCCGGCACGGAATAGCGAGTGTGGGTGGACAGTAAGCAGTACGGATCCGGCACGGAATAGCGAGTGTGGGTGGACAGTAAGCAGTAAGGGTCCGGCACGGAATAGCGAGTGTGGGTGGACAGTAAGCAGTACGGATCCGGCACGGAACAGCGAGTGTGGATGGACACTGTGCTGCAATCCATACACAAAACCACCAAGACAGATTCTAGTCTCAATTATAACCAAACATTATTGCCAGCCATTATTGGTAGTAAATGTTTTGTGAATGATAACATCTATTTCTGTATTATTATAATACCTTTCAGCTTATTCACTATTTGATGAGTATGTTATTTATTCTGAATAAAGTAAAAACAACACTATCATAATCTGATCTTAATTTTTGCCAATGATAATTATTTGATAGTTTTGAAAGCAAGGAGTTTCGTCGGTGTATGTTTGTTGTAAATAATTTAGTTCCTTACAACTTCTATCAATTCTTATATCTAATCTTTATCGCAGTGATTTGAAAAAGAAAATAAATACCATGATTGGAATATAACGAAAAAGTTCATAACACTGTCATCTACCCTTGTATATCCTATGGAATAAATATATGGTTAATAATGTAAAAATGCATACACTTAAAATAAATAATGAAAGTGTTGAAGGAGTAGCCTCCCTTACACCACAAAGAGAAATATAGTGAGACGTGTCATCATTGATGCACAACTCTAAGAAAAGAAAAAAAAAACAAAAACAAAACCAAGACATTGTGACGAAATATCACTGGTGCACATATATTTATTTTATGACGAGATGCTGTTTCGTCTGTGTTCGTAAAAATATTTTTTTCCGAAGATTAATGAAACAGCAAAACGAGAAACATGTGGAGGTTTAAACAAAAATAACAGTTTTAGATAATCATTGTCCGTGACTGTGTGCAACAGTTACAATGTTTACACTGTGTTGTTTATGACTTTGTGTATAACAGGTACAATGTTTACACTGTGTTGTTGGTGACTTTGTATATAACAGGTACAATGTTTACACTGTGTTGTTTGTGACTTTGTATATAACAGGTACGATGTTTACACTGTATTGTTTGTGACTTTGTATATAACAGGTACGATGTTTACACTGTATTGTTTGTGACTTTGTATATAACAGGTACAATGTTTACACTGTGTTGTTGGTGACTTTGTATATAACAGGTACAATGTTTACATTGTGTTGTTGGTGACTTTGTATATAACAGGTACAATGTTTACACTGTGTTGTTGATGACTTTGTATATTACAGGTACAATGTTTACACTGTATTGTTTGTGACTTTGTATATAACAGGTACAATGTTTACACTGTGTTGTTGGTGACTTTGTATATAACAGGTACAATGTTTACACTGTGTTGTTGGTGACTTTGTATATAACAGGTACAATGTTTACATTGTGTTGTTGGTGACTTTGTATATAACAGGTACAATGTTTACACTGTGTTGTTGATGACTTTGTATATTACAGGTACAATGTTTACACTGTATTGTTTGTGATTTGTATATAACAGGTACAATGTTTACACTGTGTTGTTGGTGACTTTGTATATAACAGGTACAATGTTTACACTGTGTTGTTGGTGACTGTGTATAACAGTGACAATGTTTACACTGTGTTGTTTGTGACTTTGTATATAACAGGTACAATGTTTACACTGTGTTGTTGATGACTTTGTATATAACAGGTACAATGTTTACACTGTATTGTTTGTGACTTTGTATATAACAGGTACAATGTTTACACTGTGTTGTTGGTGACTTTGTATATAACAGGTACAATGTTTACACTGTGTTGTTGGTGACTGTGTATAACAGTGACAATGTTTACACTGTGTTGTTTGTGACTTTGTATATAACAGGTACAATGTTTACACTGTGTTGTTTGTGACTTTGTATATAACAGGTACAATGTTTACACTGTATTTTAGTGACTTTGTATATAACAGGTACAATGTTTACATTGTGTTGTTTGTGACTTTGTATATAAAAGGTACAATGTTTACACTGTGTTGTTGGTGACTGTGTATAACAGTTACAATGTTTACGCTGTATTTTTGTGACTTTGTATATAACAGGTACAATGTTTACATTGTGTTGTTTGTGACTTTGTATATAAAAGGTACAATGTTTACACTGTGTTGTTGGTGACTGTGTATAACAGGTACAATGTTTACGCTGTATTTTTGTGACTTTGTATATAACAGGTACAATGTTTACAATTTGTTGTTTGTAAATTTGTATATTAAGTACGTATTAGGTGAAAAAATGTGAAAAATGTCCATTAGAATTGTTTTAAGGATAATATTATCATAATCTTATATAATTTAGATCGAAAATATATCACAAAATACATTAGTTTGTTTGAATAGATATACATACATCACAATCAGTTAGATTTATGTGTGACGTCATGTTTGTGACGCTGACACTTAAAATCATATATTTCTTTCAACACTATATAACAGATCCATGATAATTTTTGTGTTATGTGTACTTATTTCTGTTTGATTACAACGATAGATAAGATATATCAGTGAGTTACACGTGTATATTTATTAATAACACATACCATGGTACATCGATATGTTAAAACACAGGGAACATACTTCAAAAGAACAATGACATCTTGGTAATTTTATGACATAAAAAAAATTCGAGAATCTGACAGTAATTACCCCTAATATGGAATTTACGAAACGCGTCAGAGAATCTTACCGAGTCAAGGCAATATGAAAAGTTTCATAACTCTCATATAAAATGATCACGAATGAAAGATTCTATTTATCTCATAACTTTGATACTCTCGCAAACATTCGTGAATTACAGTATTTTATTTGACTGATAAAAAAAAATCTTCACTGGTAATATTCTCACTCCATAATTCCATAACTCTTTCATTTGCATCATCAACATTCCTATGACGTCATGAACTAACATATGAATTACGTCACAATTGAAACAATGACATCATTCAACCAATTACAGTCCTGCTAGGTCATATCAATGATGTGTAACAGCAAAATGTTATCTAATTGGTATAATTACACTGTAAACAATGCAGTTATGTGATAAATATATTAAACATAATTAATTTGATTCACTTGTAAAATGACACCAAAATCCCAGAAACAACTAATGCATCGTATTTGTAAACACAGGAATGATTATCTAACATTTTTAAGGAAGTATAGACACTTTTTTGAATAACCAAGGTATACAGGTGTAATTTAGAGTGTTGCCGGGATCTGAAATATTTTACCCGAAACAGAAACCAGCAACACTGACAACGTTACAAGTACTGGGGACCTGATCAAGTAAGAGAAAAGGGAGGTCGAGGGGTAGAATGATTACCTGACAGGGTAAAATGATTACCTGACAGGTAGAATGTTTACCTGACAGGTAGAATGTTTACCTGACAGGGTAGAATGTTTACCTGACAGGTAGAATGTTTACCTGACAGGGTAGAATGTTTACCTGACAGGGTAAAATAATTACCTGACAGGGTAAAATGATTACCTGACAGGGTAAAATGTTTACCTGACAGGATAGAATGATTACCTGACATGGTAAAATGTTTACCTGACAGGGTAAATCAATAGTGGTGAAATGGTTAACCACGAGAGGGACTCCCTACAGAAATCATAATAGCATATTTTGTTATCTAATACTTAAAGTGCTTCTGTCAACTAAAAATGCTTCAAACAATATATGGATGCTGATGATTAACACAATATAACAAAAATGTTTTGTTATAATGTTGTGTACAAGTTCTTGCTTCGGCTTAACTGACTTTCGATGCAAGACACGAAATTTATAGATCATGATTTACGTGCTGCACAGGAATGTACAAACAAGAAAATAAATAGTATGCGTTGCGTCTACTACATTATGTAACAAAAGCGGAGACTTTCTTTCGTGCAAATATGTGATGAGTAAATACGACAGTGTTCAAATGCATTTATGTCTGCCTTATTTATCAGCCTCAAATTCATGGTAATATATAGCTGTCTTCTGATATTATTTCAACGTTATTAAATTGATTTTCTATTGCGTTTAATACAAATTTTATTTCCTTTTTCCATGAGGCCCTAAAACATGCAGTCTTAAATCGCAGCAAACAAGATTGTAAAAAAAAATAAGAGGCCCAACGGGCCTGCAGCGCTCATCTTGTATTAAATGTTAATCAAAAATAGATACGGTGTAAAATCGGCATTAATACCACAGATATGTTGACATGTATACTATTGTCGTTCAAAGTAGGCACATTCAATTAATTTCAATTCATTTCCACAATAAGCAGTTCTAAACAATGTGACAGTTATCATTTAGATGATAAATAAACTCCATTTCTTTTCTTTCGAAATTTGTTGGGTTTCGACCTAGAAACACTTTCAAACCAGATTCTTTATTGAGAAGAAGTCGTTTAGATGGAAAAGTTGACGCCGAACGGACGGACGGACGACGAACGCCGCGCCACGGTATAAGCTCTCTTTGCCTTCGGACCAGGTGAGTTAAAAAGTTCAATAAGCATTTTAGTTTTGTATTTGAATATTTCAATACCTGCTCTCCTCGTTATTCAATCTTTATTACTTAAAACCTGTTTTAAAAGACAAAATTAAGAAAAGAAATGCATTTTGTTTTAACGATATGACTTGGTAATTACAATTTCTCATCCTAACGATGAACTTAATGAACTGAGTAAAACATTTTGAAAAAATGCAGAGTAGGGACTAGGCTTGGAATAAATAATGAATTCGTAATTGAACACACTAAGGATTAATGAGAAAAGTAATAAATACCTCGATGTTATTCAAGTGTTAAAATGACATGACAATGTAACCAAACGAACACTTTAAACTTGCTGAAATCTTTAATAATTTTCACATCCCGAACAACTGTCGTGAACCTTTTTCGCTCGTTTCTTCTTCGCCTTGTGTGACCTGAAGGATACAGACGTATGAACAGCCGCTGAACAAATCAGCAATATTACGGCTTCTACAAATCTGAAAATACACAAACATTCAAATCACCAATATCATAGATTCTATAAATATGAGAATATGCATATATTCATTATCAGTAATAAACACGACCTTTTGAAATCCGAAGTAACACGGCTTTTACAAATCTAAAAATATACAAATCCAAATATACTTTCACATTTCTAAACATGAAACTTATAAGAAGACAAAAACACCTATGAAAGGGCAACTTATTGATTCGGGGCTGAACCCAGGGCTCTTCAACCACGGTGGCCTCATTAAAAATGAAATATGAACCTGTTGATATCTATAAATAAATATCGATATAAAAGAATAATAGCTGAAAAAAAATCAAATTTGCTGTTCTATCTTTGAAAAAAATATAAAACAAAAAAAAAACAAACAGGCACCTACCCCCCCCCCCCCCCCCCCCCGAAAAAAGAAAAAAAAAAGAAGAAAAAATCACACATTTGCAGATCTATAAGTAACTTAATCCATAAGGACATCGACAGAATACCTAATTTCCTTTTGTATCCAAAGAAATAAAGGAATATTGTCTATTTATGAACATTTTCTTCAGGTTGGTAATGTCAATAGAATAGAACATAACACTACCTACTGCTGGTTATGTTATAAAAACTTCTTTTTTTATAAGGAATACTTTCTACTGTAATAAAACGAATCCAAGCTTTCGAAGACAAACGCCCATTTCTTTTCTTATTCTAATTCGTCTCTCATCTGTCTTATCCTTTCATCTGTCTTATCCTTTCATCTGTCTTATCCTTGCTCTACACATACGATGTTTATGAGGAACGCCTCCATATATTCTTTACAAACTGTAAATTCTTATGTTGTGATTGGACACACACTGGCTTTGCTGTAAGCTGGCATGGATTCTAACATAAATCGTGTTTCTCAGCTGATTACATCACGCAAAAGACTTTTCACATTTTATATAATGACATATTACGAAGTTTATCATCGGATTACGCAAACCTATTTCTATGTCTTTTATAACTTAAAGGATATGGTATGGCTACATTGTTTGACGATATGCTCCCGTGTTCACACAGTAAATGCATTACCATCAAAGACGCAGCACATTAAGTTACATGGCATAAACTGTAATGATGTACGTAACACATATCTATTTTGGTTCGACAAAGAACAAAGCTCGAGGGTCCTCAGAATTAGGCACGGAGTTCTTTCTGTGTCGATATAACACGATTATCTGTTAGATAGTAAATGTACCTTTTATAGTTTGGTGAAATAAAACCAAGATGTCAGCAGAATCTTAATTCAAAGTGATAAAACTATGGCAAAATACGAATAAAATGACAATTATATGGAGACTTCTGAAAAAGTTTAAGGAGAATAAGACCAGGTGTTCCGGAAGAGTAAGCGTATTCTGCTTCGTCGACGACACTCGCCATGTAAACTTAGTTCATAGTTATGTCACATTCTCAAATGAGAACAACCAACATCTACACTTTCGAGCATGAAACACATCTAACTTCAAAATACAAAAAGAAATAGAATATTCTCTAAGAGATCATTACGACAACAGTCAAACTTCCCCATCGTTTCCATTAGCTTACATCTTTCGAAATAATGTGTCTTGAATTTGTCAGTTCCTGACATTTCACACGAAAATCTTGATACTGAGAACAAGTCCTTGACGCAAGAATCACTTTCGACATGTAAACAACATACATTGGATATGCAGGATTTTTGCTCTCCGAAAATGAAAAAAAATATACAAGAAGGAACTTGGAATCATCACGCCGATTATACATTGTGGTAAAACTGTTTCTGTTGGTCTCGTGATAGAAAAAGATCGGGATACACAGCTGATTCAGAAGAATATGCTGTGTCTTTGATTTCCATTTTAGGTTGATATATACTGTGTATATATAGTAAATACATTTCTGAAGATATCACTATTACATCTGTATGCGAGATGTGAGACTGAAAGTTTGGTAAAAATACGTCAGCCAAAGCAACAACATGATATAAGGTTAGCTAAGTGCATTGAAGACAATGTGGATAGATCGATGACGGCACGCATATTCATTTATCATTTATGGAAACGTGCACCATTAGATCATATGGATGCCACTAGCGACTGTTTACCTTTAACAAACTCTGTTTTTTTTATCCATGGATGATAGATATTCAAGATTGATAACAAAATAGCGAATATTACACGTATCGTGCAGACCAGGGATGTCAATGTTCATTGGTATTTTATATCATACTTATTATGGTAATGATGATATAGCGGTGTAATACTGAAATGTCATTTCTTACCATCTACAACTTAGTGGTACAATATATTTACAAATGTGGCTGTCCACATCGCAGACCTGTGAGGAAATGTATTCCCTCCAGCTGTTTAAATTTCAAGTGTGTTCGGTACTCGTCAGTATGACTTGTGATGTGATTTTATTACCTCGGCTCTCATTTTGAACACGTTGCCTTGATCATGTAAAATTATCCTTAATTGTGTTTCTGTACTACTCCTACGTTATTGCTGTATGAAAATGCCTCGTAAGGACAATATACTTCATTATTTGAAATTTTAAAATATTTCCCATCCCTGAAGTCTTTGAAATTCATCTTGAGCTACGCACGATAGTAATGCTGTCGTTTTCTTACGGAGGGTGAGACATGCAATCGTGCCTGATGACCTTCGAAACGAATGATTAAGTTAAAAATATTGAATTCTTCACAAGTTTGCGTGTGACACGTCATAGAATTTTATCGATTCAAGAAATTCAATATTTCTTATTCTTTAAGAAACGAGATAGTTATCTAATATCTTTTTGATTCCATCATAAGTGCGATTGTTCAAGCTTTCAGCAGAATATCTAATATTCTATATATCATTATAAAGATTCTACACCAAATGGATATTTTCACGAAAATTGCATTCCAATGTCAGTTTTGTTCAAGTTTGTGATTAGGACTATTTATTTTTAAACCTCAGTTACAAAATCACTTTAGGACTCAATAGAGTGTGCAGGGCTCAATAACACATCACATGATTTATTTAAATGTTACGTCGTATTTCTAAATTAATCTGAAAGAAATTGCAAAATTTCAAGTCAAGGTCAACTATCTAAATCAAATTTCTGCAATCAATAGGACAACGGTTCACTTCAGCCTGTATGGAAGCCCTCGAGTGGAAAAGAACGTGATCAAAACCATTTCTCAAGCGTCAACCAAGTGCTATGACCTGAGAAACACGTGTGGTGGGAAGTTCACATAAAAAACCTTAGATGTAACGTCCTATACCATACAAACCTATATTTGATATTCACAGGGAATATACGTTTTATCGTTTATTCAACTAGATATGCCTTACATAACCCAGGAGACAATCAGGACAGTGTACGTAGAAAATATCTTTATTTAGTCAATGGCCTATTTAAGACAATATCACAGCACTAATACATTGAAACGAGGACTAATAGTCGAGATACACAGGGTATATAGATATTATATCACATCATCAACAAAACCAGAACTAAAAGTCGAGATACACAGGGTATATATATATTATATCACAGCATCAACAAAACCAGAACTAACAGTCGAGATACACAGGGTATATATATATATTATACCACAGCATCAACAAAACCAGAACTAAAAGTCGAGATACACAGGGTATATATACATTATATCACAGCATCAACAAAACTAGAACTAACAGGGTATATATATATATATTATATCACAGTATATAAGCTAGTCGAGATACACAGGGTATATATACATTATATCACAGCATCAACAAAACCAGAACTAAAAGTCGAGATACACAGGGTATATATACATTATATCACAGCATCAACAAAACTAGAACTAACAGTCGAGATACACAGGGTATATATATATATTATATCACAGTATCAACAAAACTAAGCTAGTCGAGATACACAGGGTATATATATATATTATATCACAGCATCAACAAAACTAGAACTAACAGTCGAGATACACAGGGTATATATATATAATACCACAGTATCAACAAAACCAGAACTAAAAGTCGAGATACACAGGGTATATAGATATATTATATCACAGCATCAACAAAACTAGAACTAACAGTCGAGATACACAGGGTATATATATATTATACCACAGTATCAACAAAACCAGAACTAAAAGTCGAGATACACAGGGTATATAGATATATTATATCACAGTATCAACAAAACTAAGCTAGTCGAGATACACAGGGTATATAGATATTATATCACAGTATCAACAAAACTAAGCTAGTCGAGATACACAGGGTATATAGATATATTATATCACAGCATCAACAAAACTAGAACTAACAGTCGAGATACACAGGGTATATATATATATTATATCACAGTATCAACAAAACCAGAACTAAAAGTAGAGATACACAGGGTATATAGATATTATATCACAGTATCAACAAAACTAAGCTAGTGGAGATACACAGGGTATATAGATATATTATCATCACAGTATATAGATATATTATACAACAAAACCAGAACTAAAAGTCGAGATACACAGGGTATATATATATATTATATCATCAACAAAACTAAGCATCAACAAATATAGATATATTATATCTCAACAAAACTAGAACTAACAGTCGAGATACACAGGGTATATATATATATTATATCACAGTATCAACAAAACTAAGCTAGTCGAGATACACAGGGTATATATATATATTATATCACAGCATCAACAAAACTAGAACTAACAGTCGAGATACACAGGGTATATAGATATTATATCACAGTATCAACAAAACTAAGCTAGTCGAGATACACAGGGTATATAGATATTATATCACAGCATCAAGAAAATCCGATGTAGCAGTCGATATTACAGCATCAACAGTCGATAAAATGTGAGCTTATGCGTTGAGACATGAACAATATATATTATTTCAAGTACTCAAGTGAAAAATAGAATTTTATAATTTCATTTTGAGCATTTTTATGTTTAAAGAAATTAAAAACCAAGGACATGTGAATATTATGGTTGGTAAAATGTTTATTTACGAAAACAAGCATGAGACTGAAACGAACAGCTAAATACATATTATTCTAGGATAAAAGGGATTTATTTTTAGATTTTCTTCTATTTCAACTGTGTTTAATTTCCTCGTGCAACCAAATATGCGTTCGAGATTATAAACTCTCTTGTGACGTTCTTAATGTCGGGTTTACAATTGAAAACATTAATTTGGAGAATAAAGACAATTCAAATTCCGAAAAACATTCATAAACAAACCTTTCTATTTGGTTATTTGGAAGCTTAGGGAATTCTGTTATCGAATTAACAGAAGAAAGCTTCGTGTTTTGTTTTATTTTATATCACTTTCTAACTAATAGGATAGGATAGAGATTTGAGTGTCAGTGAACACGAATATATTTCTAGTGCTGTAAGGTTGGTGTATAAAGTTGGTGGGGTGGTAAATGGTTGTAATTTTGTGTTGAAGTAGTATTTTTTTCTGCTAAAATATTGGCTATATGCTATATACAAATATAATCAAGCCGGAGATATGGGAAGCTAGCGTAGTTGGGAATTGGCATGATTTATTAGTTGTATGACAAATACTCTTTTTACAAGTAAGAGAAATGTGTTCATCGAACGTACAATATATATATGTACTTTGAAAGAATTGTAAAGAAAAATGAAAAAAACAAAAAAAAACAAAAAAACAAAAAAAAAAAAAACCCACAACAGTAAGTAGCACCTTTAAAAGAAATAATCAATAGATACGAAACACAATCTCAACATGGTACAAAGGTTGAAAAATGGGCAACAAATCTTTCCAAAATCTTATATCACAATGTCCGTAAGGCAAACACATCCCCTGTAATAGTACAAAGACTACCAAGCATCAGAGGAAGTGATGACAAACTGTGGAAAGGAATCTCGAAACAAAATTAATGTACTAAAAAGACAAAGGGCATGAACTTCTTTTAAAGTGTTGGATCAAACTACTGTGTAGGAAAACATGATGTCACAATGATCTTAGTTTGAAAATTGAAAGAGATGATCTTCGAACAGGATGAACACCATGAACAGATGAAGGAGCGGTAAATTGCACAGATATAGTGTAATCAAGCTGCCGTTCAGTAAAACACAACACCATGTCATGGTGATTCATTCTACCGAGTTTGGAAGAAATCATTGGAAAACACAGAGAAGATCTTCGAACAAATAAGACTACGACGGACAACGCCATACCAGAGTAAGTCCCACCCCGTCAAAATCAATAATCAATCGATACTAGACACAATATATATATCAAATAGAGATATGAACTTTTGTTAAAGCTTATCACGTGTTATTTTCGAATGATTGAAAATGTTTTATTGGAAACTTGTCAGATGCCATGATGTGATAATTTGTTGGAAGATATCAACACGTACTCCTGAAACTTTTTTTGGCTATACATATCTTGGTTGATCAATATTTGATCATATATCTAGATTTTTGACTTAATTTGAAATTGCGATTTATTTTTATGTTACATCTAATTGATCGTAGACCTATTTTAAAGCTATCACTGATGGCGACATATTGTGGTTTGTCCTTCTATGCGTTCATATCTGTGAAAATAAATTCTCACTATAATCTAAATGAAATTTACCTTTGAAAGAAATTGATGATTAACCAAGACACTGGGTGGGCTACTGGAGAATACTGGAATCCACGACTGGTTAGGTTTAGTATAGCGTAAATACTTCCAATACAACTCAGCATCACAAACGCAGTCAGTGCGTACGTACAACGGACGAGTTCGTTGAGCATTCGTCCTTGTCGCAAGCGCTGAAAACTCAGAAAAGATGAGGAGTTTGGTAACGTCACTTCCGGTACAAATTCATCCAGTTTCCGACGTCGTCTGTTGGCCTTACATTTATATTGTTCCTCGTCTTCCGAGTATAGACTTACACGCTCCACATCCGCTACGTAACCACTCTCAAATATTTTTGTTTCGTTAGTCATTAATATCGACGGATTCAGCAATATCGGTACACTATGTTCCTCGTCATTCGGGGAAACCCTTGATTGTCTACGTAATTTTTCGGAGGAATGACGCTCTCTACAAGCCCTATTTCGGAATGACGTTTTATTTGTTGTGTGCGTGCTTGCGATTAGGTCATACGAAGAGGAATGTGGAAGGGTACAACTGGATCTCTCATTACCACTATCATCATTTAGAGAACTATAGTCATGAAGTGTCATACTTCCATCCAGAGAACCAGACGAATTATAAGTTTTGATTTTTATCTTATCCGTATAAAACGTATTTTTTTGAGACCTCCAAGTACGTTTGTCATAATTCGGTCTATCTTTAGAGAATGTGTTTTTATACCAGGCAGCGAATGCAGCCGTCTTTTCTCGCCTAATCGCCATTTTCTTTTCAATAAATGATGATTCATGTTTGTTGTCGGATCCTGACGAATCATCACTAAGCAACGATATTCGATTCCCTGACTGATTGGTGCGTATCCTTGGGTAATTAATTCTCGGTTTATTTCGCCCGTCTTCGGTTATTTTCTTATCAATTTTAGTCAGACTGTGACTACTCAATTCCTTCTTGGCTCGCTGAGCTTCCCTGGCGTATCGAGCTATTTTAGGTGCTCCATATACAAAACAAAAGCTTAGATAAACAGCATAAACTACATAGATAGCGTCTGTTATAAATGACAATTTGACAGGTATCGTCGATAGACAAATGAGCGTTTCTATTGTGACGATTTCCGCTATGTAGATACCGGTAGCAAACATCAGGAAACAGTATCCGTTCAGTTGGATGGAAGGTATATCAAGTCTAGTGAGCTTCATAATAACCATCTGCAGTAGACAGAAAGTGCCTGATAACACCGGATATGGAAGTTTCCAAACAACACGTGTTACTATTTTTGGTATTCTGCCGTAATAACCATACGGATCCACGACATGAAAGCCAAATAGAAGAAGGTTACAGACGGTGACGTAACACAGAAGAGTACTAAGCAGACGTTGTCTAGCTAGACGGCGCTGAAACTTGGCATACAGGACAAGGTCGAATCCTAGGATGATAAGGTACACCATGCAGAAAACATAGACGTAACAGAGCCACGCTAGTGTCCAGTGCCCGGACACGATTGACCAGTCGGGAACTCCCCATACATTGACTGTCCAGTTGATGTCCGAGTGATGACGATATGTGGAGGAGTTGTCATCAGTGGTCATTGATGTTTGTCCGCGTTAAATGGTAAATAAACGAACACATTCGTTCTAATCATACAGAGTGTTAGTAGATCTCACGTGTAATTCACGTGCACGTTTATCTATACCAGCAAGTGCAACCGGTAAAATTTGTCATCCGCTCAAGATTTATCTTATTTGTTAACTTTACCGACATTGACCATATGTTCTGTTCTAAAAAAAAATACTTATCAACATAAATTGTATTTGTAACCAGAGTTCTCATTCGTTCAGCACCAGATCTCTCCTGCCAGTATATCCCAAAGCAAATTTGCCCTCCGTGTCAAACCTACGTTCCAAATTGATTTTGTCCTGGTACAAATCCAAGTGCGGGCGACACAAATTTGGAAATAGTATCGATATATGAAAACGAAGACTCCCAAACGGCAGAGAATCTTTAAAGACGTTTCATAACATACACTCTTAGTTCCAGTGCGTTCACCTCCTATTAAGACTACACTTAAAAAGTTCTGTATTCCAGAATACAAAAAACAACAACAGCGGCACGTCAACCTATTAAAGGCTCATTCACCTCGCTGACGTCAGTCTCTCGTAGAACACAGCATCACAGGTAAAATACCACCTTTTGAAGATTAAAATCTGAATGTATTCTTTAAGGATCACCCCGCCTACTTCGTCTCGTGGCGTGGCCGTGTGTTATCTGCCGCGATCTACACAATTACACTCTACTGCAATGTTCATTCTAAAATGAAACAATACCACAGGGAAATTTTACTCCAGTCGTCCAGTAATCTATAGTGTCTTCTTGATGTGTGTGTTGTCTCCAGCAAAACACAGAGCTGCTATATAGGTCTGACAGGGTGGTGCGCTTTATGTAAAGGACATATATATAGACATGCTTATGTAGCAACACCTAATTCTCGTGGAAACCCCAATCACAGTGTACAGTCAAAGCTAGAACTCTGCTGGCTAGGGTGATTCCATTGTATATGACACAGTACAAAACATGACTTCATCACACTACTAATTAAGTCACACTCCACGTGTACTTTCGTCATTATCAAATTACCTTATTTCCAGATTTTCTATTATGGCAATTGCCACAATTGCTGCGCGTGTAATTTGGACAACAATAAGGAAATGTATTAAGTTATGGGTCACGGAACACAGATATCGGAAAAACGGGTTACCTCTTCTTATTTACAACGTCCCGGAATAGCGTGATGTGAATATTTCCAGGTAAGAAATCCAAATTTGTTTATACATCTTTACAAGGAGGTGTCACTGAGGAAAATATCTGCAACAGAAAGAAGTACTGTATGAGTTGTATGGTGCAATTCATTTTCGTTATTGGCAAGACATGGCGTGCGAATAATCCTTGACAATGCTTTTTCGGTTCTTATTACAATAAAGATATTAAAATTTTTCTTACTATATTTGATCTGAAAACACCCTAAGCATGTCAATGATATATGTTGGTTTCTCGTTCCTGGCATTCCTGATATTGGCATCATCTCTCAAGTTTTTTCTCAATTCTTATCCCGAAAATGTGTTACTCCAGAGTATTACAACTACCACTAAACATTGTTAAACCCAGCACTCTTCTTCAGTACTGAGATGTTGATATTGGCGACCTATACCGACACAGCTGCGCACTTAACCCGTATAGACACTTAAATGTGACCGTTATAGGACTCGTGCTACTCCGGGACTGTCTAGATCTATAATCATGGGCGGTATTGATCGGTTGTGCATTCATATCTATCTTATATATATATATAGAAAGTATTAAAATACGTCTCATTTATCAGCCTTTGCAGTTGTGTCTCTTTTTTCCGTCACATTGTGTCTGAGAAAAGTTATCATTGTACAGACACAGTCAATATGCAAGCCGTGCTATTAAAACACAAGGATGAGTGAGACCAGTTGAAATTTGTACTGCAGTAGTAGCCTTGACGGTATCTTCAATACAGGATTTGTTATAACTGAATAGCTGAGAGTTTTCGGAGAGATAATTGTTAACGAATAACGGGTATATGTTCATTATTCTACTTGTGTCACGAAGCAGGAAGGTTAACGTCACTTTGTTAACGTAATTAACTTTGATTACCCTGATACAGAAGATAGGTTTACAGTAATAGAAGGAGAAACCTGTCAACCTATTCATTGATCTCAAGGTTCCATGCACCAACCAAATTGTTGATGGTAAATTACTTTAAATTTGATTGCCCATGAAAATGAAACGTGTTCAAGTAACATTATGACTTCTGTTTGCGGAATGTGAAATATTAGATTGAATCTAAAAGTAACAAGGAAACAGCAACATATCAATAAAATCATTATCGAAACAGAAATATAATAAAACAAAGACAAAGTAGGAACACCGACGCTCCAGAAAAAGGAAGATTCGCCTCAGAAACAACTCTAAGTCTAAAGATGTCTGAAGTTTTGGCTAATGCAATCACACATAACGTCAGGAAAAAGAAATTTCATTTGTTATCTGCTGAGAAAAAAAACTAAGTTTAGGATTGTTTCAGGATATCTGGGCTAGTTAGGTGTTCCGGGGAGAGTAAGTGTCTCCTATCTCATTGAAGATACCTGACAGGAATGACTAGAAGACACTTGAGAGATAGATTTATAATAAATAGGGTTAGACCTCTTGATCCAAATGATTATATAATGTATATTGGTGAATCACTGTTACAACTGAGATGATGTCAGGATAAGTTAAAAGTTTATTACATGAAAATGAAGATATAAATACACTCACACACACACTCAACACCCCACCCTACCTTAAACACCTTTACACAACCACACAACCACACACACTCACCACCCCACCCTACCTTAAACACCTTTACACAACCACACAACCACACACACACTCACCACCCCACCCTACCTTAAACACCTTTACACAACCACACAACCACACACACACTCACCACCCCACCCTACCTTAAACACCTTTACACAACCACACAACCACACACACACTCACCAACCCACCCTACCTTAAACACCTTTACACAACCACACAACCACACACACACTCAACACCCCACCCTACCTTAAACACCTTTACACAACCACACACCACACACACACTCAACACCCCACCCTACCTTAAACACCTTTACACAACCACACAACCACACACACACTCACCACCCCACCCTACCTTAAACACCTTTACACAACCACACAACCACACACACACTCAACACCCCACCCTACCTTAAACACCTTTACACAACCACACAACCACACACACACTCAACACCCCACCCTACCTTAAACACCTTTACACAACCACACAACCAGACACACACTCAACACCCCACCCTACCTTAAACACCTTTACACAACCACACACACACTCAACATCCCACCCTACCTTAAACACCTTTACACAACCACACAACCACACACACTCAACACCCCACCCTACCTTAAACACCTTTACACAACCACACAACCACACACACACTCAACACCCCACCCTACCTTAAACACCTTTACACAACCACACAACCATACACACACTCACCACCCCACCCTACCTTAAACACCTTTACACAACCACACAACCACACACACACTCAACACCCCACCCTACCTTAAACACCTTTACACAACCACACAACCATACACACACTCACCACCCCACCCTACCTTAAACACCTTTACACAACCACACAACCATACACACACTCACCACCCCACCCTACCTTAAACACCTTTACACAACCACACAACCACACACACACTCAACACCCCACCCTACCTTAAACACCTTTACACAACCACACAACCATACACACACTCACCACCCCACCCTACCTTAAACACCTTTACACAACCACACAACCACACACACACTCACCACCCCACCCTACCTTAAACACCTTTACACAACCACACAACCACACACACACTCACCACCCCACCCTACCTTAAACACCTTTACACAACCACACAACCATACACACACTCACCACCCCACCCTACCTTAAACACCTTTACACAACCACACAACCATACACACACTCACCACCCCACCCTACCTTAAACACCTTTACACAACCACACAACCATACACACACTCACCACCCCACCCTACCTTAAACACCTTTACACAACCACACAACCATACACACACTCACCACCCCACCCTACCTTAAACACCTTTACACAACCACACAACCATACACACACTCACCACCCCACGCCACCTTAAACACCTTTACACAACCACACAACCACACACATACTCAACACCCCACCCTACCTTAAACACCTTTACACAACCACACAACCACACACACACTCAACACCCCACCCTACCTTAAACACCTTTACACAACCACACAACCACACACACACTCAACACCCCACCCTACCTTAAACACCTTTACACAACCACACAACCACACACACACTCAACACCCCACCCTACCTTAAACACCTTTACACAACCACACAACCACACACACACTCACCACCCCACCCTACCTTAAACACCTTTACACAACCACACAACCACACACACACTCAACACCCCACCCTACCTTAAACACCTTTACACAACCACACAACCACACACACACTCAACACCCCACCCTACCTTAAACACCTTAACACAACCACACAACCACACACACACTCAACACCCCACCCTACCTTAAACACCTTTACACAACCACACAACCACACACACACTCACCACCCCACCCTACCTTAAACACCTTTACACAACCACACAACCATACACACACTCAACACCCCACCCTACCTTAAACACCTTTACACAACCACACAACCATACACACACTCACCACCCCACCCTACCTTAAACACCTTTACACAACCACACAACCATACACACACTCACCACCCCACCCTACCTTAAACACCTTTACACAACCACACAACCACACACACACTCAACACCCCACCCTACCTTAAACACCTTTACACAACCACACAACCATACACACACTCACCACCCCACCCTACCTTAAACACCTTTACACAACCACACAACCACACACACACTCACCACCCCACCCTACCTTAAACACCTTTACACAACCACACAACCACACACACACTCACCACCCCACCCTACCTTAAACACCTTTACACAACCACACAACCATACACACACTCAACACCCCACCCTACCTTAAACACCTTTACACAACCACACAACCACACACACACTCACCACCCCACCCCACCTTAAACACCTTTACACAACCACACAACCACACACACACTCAACACCCCACCCTACCTTAAACACCTTTACACAACCACACAACCATACACACACTCAACACCCCACCCTACCTTAAACACCTTTACACAACCACACAACCATACACACACTCACCACCCCACCCTACCTTAAACACCTTTACACAACCACACAACCATACACACACTCACCACCCCACCCTACCTTAAACACCATTACACAACCACACAACCATACACACACACACACACACACACACACACACACACACACACACACATACCACCACCATCATCATCATCACCACCACCACCACCACACACACATACACACCACAACACACCCTCATAAAAATACACACACCACCCACACACACACCCACATTACCCCCACACACCATCCCCACCACCACCACACACACACACACACCAACCAGCACCACACTCACGCGCGCATGCACGCACACACACCACCACCACCACCACCCTTACATACACACACCCGTACACCCACTCACACAACCACACACACACAAACCACACAAAAACCAACCACACCTATCCCCTACACACACCCCTTACACACACCAACCACGCACTCACCCCCCCCCCCCCCCACACACACACACACCCATACACACCCACACACACCCACACACACCCGTACACCCACTCACACAACCACACACACAAACCAACCAACCCCCCACCCAAACCCCCACACGCGTTTATTGTTCGTTGTATAACGATTTGATAGCACGTATATCGATATAATCACGCACGCACTGACTTGTCTGTTTTTTTCTTTAAGATTGATAGGAAGCTAAAACTCATAAAACTGTTAGGGGAAATAAACTCAATACACGATGACACTTCATCAAACAATATGAAGACGGCAGTGGTCTGTAGGGAAACAAAATAATAAGAATTTAATAGACGTTTACTACACAATGGCGGCAAGTTCACTTTGTATAGCGTGGGGGCGGTCACCATACTTATCTTTGAATTTTGTCTTCAAACACGCATGAGTCACGGAAACAGTTATCTTAAGGTTTAATAAGCTCCAATTCGGCTGGAATGGGTAATTTTAAAACGAGATACATGTTGTACGATGTGTACATTTTAATTCTCTGCGGAATATTTGATTTTACACTGCTCAGAGCATGTCTTTGTGAAGAGCAATACTTTTTTTTCTTTTGAGAGGGCTCCAACATGTCGCAATCAACCAGCAAAAATTTCTTGATGTTCTGTCGTAATGATTATGCAACAGTTGTGAATGACGAAAGATGAATGTCCTTAATGTATGACTTTGACGAGAACAGGTGTAATCAAGAATGCCTATTCATGTTATTTTGGGAATCTTGTTGTGAATCCTACCGCCAACTACATATATCTTTTTTTTATATTCTTACATGTTGAATTCTTAATTTGTTTCTTCGATGATAGATAATGTCCAATTAATGAACAAAAAGATCTAAATCCTTCTATAAAACATCTGGAATTATAAAAAGAATTTCATCACTATTACATTGACTTGCGTCTAAGATTCAGATAAATTGAATTACTCTTATAAATGGACACATTTATAATTAAGGTATTTATCTTCCTGCGCTACAGTTTTGAAAATTCCAGTACTCTGAATTCAGATAGAAACACTTCTTTTTCCCTATAATATTTATGTCATATTCCTTGACCAAACTAACCAGGCTACCACAAACCCAGGTAATTGTTTTAGATCATATTCCTTGACCAAACTAACCAGGCTGCCACAAACCCAGGTAATTGTTTTAGATCATATTCCTTGACCAAACTAACCAGGCTACCACAAATCCAGGTAATTGTTTTAGATCATATTCCTTGACCAAACTAACCGGGCTGCCACAAACACAGGTAATTGTTTTAGATCATATTCCTTAACCAAACTAACCAGGCTGCCACAAACCCAGGTAATTGTTTTAGATCATATTCCTTGACCAAACTAACCAGGCTGCCACAAACCCAGGTAATTGTTTTAGATCATATTCCTTGACCAAACTAACCAGGCTACCACAAACCCAGGTAATTGTTTTAGATCATATTCCTTGACCAAACTAACCAGGCTACCACAAACCCAGGTAATTGTTTTAGATCATATTCCTTGACCAAACTAACCGGGCTGCCACAAACACAGGTAATTGTTTTAGATCATATTCCTTAACCAAACTAACCAGGCTGCCACAAACCCAGGTAATTGTTTTAGATCATATTCCTTGACCAAACTAACCAGGCTGCCACAAACCCAGGTAATTGTTTTAGATCATATTCCTTGACCAAACTAACCAGGCTGCCACAAACCCAGGTAATTGTTTTAGATCATATTCCTTGACCAAACTAACCAGGCTGCCACAAACCCAGGTAATTGTTTTAGATCATATTCCTTGACCAAACTAACCAGGCTACCACAAATCCAGGTAATTGTTTTAGATCATATTCCTTGACCAAACTAACCGGGCTGCCACAAACACAGGTAATTGTTTTAGATCATATTCCTTAACCAAACTAACCAGGCTGCCACAAACCCAGGTAATTGTTTTATATATTCCTTGACCAAACTAACCAGGCTGCCACAAACCCAGGTAATTGTTTTAGATCATATTCCTTGACCAAACTAACCAGGCTACCACAAACCCAGGTAATTGTTTTAGATCATATTCCTTGACCAAACTAACCAGGCTACCACAAACCCAGGTAATTGTTTTAGATCATATTCCTTGACCAAACTAACCGGGCTGCCACAAACACAGGTAATTGTTTTAGATCATATTCCTTAACCAAACTAACCAGGCTGCCACAAACCCAGGTAATTGTTTTAGATCATATTCCTTGACCAAACTAACCAGGCTGCCACAAACCCAGGTAATTGTTTTAGATCATATTCCTTGACCAAACTAACCAGGCTACCACAAACCCAGGTAATTGTTTTAGATCATATTCCTTGACCAAACTAACCAGGCTGCCACAAACCCAGGTAATTGTTTTAGATCATTTCAAGTGCATTTTACTTCGTTGTTTATAACCGATTGAATTCATCTTTATGTTGATTGACGAAGTATACAAAATGTAGATATGAATTAATTATATAGAAGACAATACAGAGATAATAAATTTTGTAAAAAATATGATAGAATACTGAAATATATCAACATTATAGCAAGAAACAGACAAACTAAGAATCAGGCAGACATGTGACGACATTTGTTGTTTAAATCATCTGGGTATATATAGTAGATAGATACAGCTAATGAGTATTGATTCTTCAAGACAGCTTTATGTCATTTTATGATTTTTACTGACTCATAACACAGAGTTTCAAAAGAAGCAGGTTGAAAAGTATGGGGAATCTTTACTGTCGTCGTAGTGATTTCATTGAGAAATATTCTGTTTCTTTGTACAATAAGAAGCTGGACGTGTTTGATGCTCGTTAGTTTGTCTGTTGGTGCCGTTGTTGTATACTTTGTTCTCATTTGAGAACGTGACATTACTTTCTTGGATTGACCAAGATTTACATTGCAGGTGTCGTCGTTGAAGCAGAAGACGCTTAATCTTCCGGAACACCTGATCATTTTCTCTTTGTACTTTTTTCAGAAGTCTCTGTGTAGACTTTATTTTGTTCATATTTTGACATGGTTTTGTTGTATTTAAGTTTGGATTGTGATTGTGTTGGCATGGTAGTATTTTCCTGTTTTCATCCTTTCTTAAAGTTTGAACCATTACCCAAAACTTTATCAATTTGTCCTGAAAATGAATTACAACGAAGCATTGTCCTTTTAGTCGTCTGCTTCCGATGTTCAGTTACATTAAGATATTTTTATCATCCATTAGATTTTACTTACATCGTAATGTCATCTTTTCCTTCGTGTGTACGCCAACGTAGGTTTCCTTTCGACATGGACTAGATCCAGATTATTTAAAAATCATTCTCGACCGCATCATCACAAACGGGACCATTAAAACTCTATTTGTAACAGTATTATTACATTTCGGACCAATAATAATTCTTCTCGAACCAGCATAATCCTACACTGGAGCCAGCGAAATCAGCAGATATTCTAAACATGGACATTAGAATGATCGCAAAGCGGAGCGATTGAAATCCGAACAATTAAATGATTTTGCGCTCGTTTTAAAGTGAGTTATTTTCGATAGAAAACATACATCGATCTTTTCTGGTGCGGTAACGGTTCGAATGATGTCATTTTTTTTTTGTTCGATAGCCCAGGGTAACGATTGTCCGAATTATCTTCACCCTTGTCTAGCAAAGATGATTAATTATAGGGTCATGACGTGTCAAAGTCATTAACAGTCGCCATACGGGTTGCATATACAAATGGCAATTTGAGGAATTAGTCGGAGACAAGATTATCCCTTGTGAAATGAACATTTACGCATGTGTAAAGTGACGCTGAAAGCAAAAGTAGAATTTAATTTAATTATCAATGGAAATGTACCGATCACGATTATTGAAGCTTTGTTCAATTCTTTATCCAAGGCTCTCTTAGAATAAAATTAGTTAGAACTGAACATTATGTCTCATCAGTCCAAACGTAACTCTCGTTACAATATTTCAATTCGTCTTTGTTCGGAGACGCACTTACCTTTGTCAACAGCTTCAGCTATAATTGAAACTGGCAGTGTGAATATATAAATTGTTACACAAAGTCGCAATAACTGCCTGCCAGGGAACCGCCAGCGCTAGCAAAATTCTATAACACTCATTGGAAAATATTTCTTAAAACTAACAGCTTTTAATACACCATTGAGAAAAGTTAACGTTTTATAGAAATTGTTTGATCTTCTTGTCTCTAGACATATAGCTATTTACTTTAGTGTGTGTTATCTTAAACGTATATTCTCTCATAAATACACTTAAAGTCATCAATCAATATTTTTTCCAAAGTTGAAAATTTCATGACTTTTTTGGGTAAGTAAATATCATCTGGTTTTAATCAATTATTTCTATAAATTTAAAAATAAATGTTCTTCGCTTACTCAAAAGGTTTCAATAATTCAGTATTTGGTTCTGCTTGGTTTGGGTTCTAATTTTTTTTATTGAAGTGTACTATTCACTTCTGTGTCTTTTGTACAATCTTTTACAATATGCGCTTGCATTTTATTCGAAGTTATCGGATATTTGGAATGTATAGGGTTGTACACCTCCCCTATCCCGATTTAGACATTTCTTTCGATCAATTTTCATTTGACCTCATTAATTAAAATCTTTTCGGACCTTAATATCAATGACGAGTCACAGACGAATAAAACGTATATCTGTATAATGTAGTTTAATTCATTTTTCGGCGTTAATGCATCTAACTTTGAATTTGTATTTTTTTTTTTATAATTCTCACAATTTTCAGCGAAATACAAACATTTACAGTGAAAATATAAGTGAAATTGCCATCGAGGGAAAACAAACGATATTATCACTAATGTTTACCAATATTGTAGCAGAATTTGCAAAAACATACCCCACGACAAAAGTATGGTACGTCAACTTCTAATTCATACTAGAAAAACAAACATCTTGAGTGTAATTAAATGTTCGATCATGGCCTTCCCGAATTACATTGTTAGGGTGTTATGCTTGTTTCGTTAAATTCCTTGATGTTTAATTGTTTGTAGACATGTGTTAAAGTGTTACGTAATGATGTTATCGTATATTGAATTACACAAAGAAACAGAGCGACAAATTTGAAATAGCATGATTGGAATGTGGAAAATGTTATGAACAGAACATTACTTCTTTTTTATTAATCACAATAAAAGTTCTTCTCATGGGAAGGAAATTTTGATATTTTTCTCAGCAGGTAAAAATAATATCCAAACCTTACTGTATCCTCAACACGAACTATGTTATTTATAAAGAGAATTGTGTTATATAAGGTATGGACGCTGTGGTACATTTGGTTGGAGTACGTAAACATCGTGGTATATCTTAATCAGTTGTGCCACTGGTTTACAGAATCAGAACACATTGACACTAGGGAATATTTTCTACGTTAACATCGTGGTATATCTGAATCAGTTGTGCCATTAGTTGTTTATATATCTGAATCAGAAGTTTATAGAACAGGACACTACATCATCGACATCTAGTTGTGTCAGTAGTTTATAGAACCAGAACACATTGACACTAGGGATTATTTTGTATGTCTACAGAGTGGTATATCTTAATCAGTTGTGCCATAAGTATATTGAATCAGAATACATTGACACTAGGCAATATTTTGTATGTTTACAGAGTGGTATATCTGAATCAGTTGTGCCATAAGTACATAGAATCAGAATACATTGACACTAGGCAATATTTTGTATGTTTACAGAGTGGTATATCTGAATCAGTTGTGCCATTAGTTTATAGAATCAGGATACATCGACACTAGGGAATATTTTCTACGATAACATCGTGGTATATCTTAATCATCAGTAAGCATTGACACTACGAGATATGTTGTCTAAAAGTACTGACATAGCTCACAAGCTATCGTGGTAGAATCTTAATAGTTTTGACGCTTTGTTACATGTTAATACCTGTTTTGACACTATAATATGTTTGTATATAACTTCATTGTAGTATATGTTGTCTAAAAGTACTGACATAACTCACAAGGTATCGTGGTAGAACCTTAATGGTTTTGACGCTTTGTTACATGTTAATACCTGTTTTGGTACTATAATATGTTTGTATATAACTTCATTGTAGTATATGTTGTCTAAAAGTACTGACATAACTCACAAGGTATCGTGGTAGAATCTTAATGGTTTTGACGCTTTGTTACATGTTAATACCTGTTTTGACACTATAATATGTTTGTATATAACTTCATTGTAGTATATGTTGTCTAAAAGTACTGACATAACTCACAAGGTATCGTGGTAGAATCTTAATAGTTTTGACGCTTTGTTACATGTTAATACCTGTTTTGACACTATAATATGTTTGTATATAACTTCATTGTAGTATATGTTGTCTAAAAGTACTGACATAACTCACAAGGTATCGTGGTAGAACCTTAATGGTTTGACGCTTTGTTACATGTTAATACCTGTTTTGACACTATAATATGTTGGTATATAACTTCATTGTAGTATATGTTGTCTAAAAGTACTGACATAGCTCACAAGGTATCGTGGTAGAACCTTAATGGTTTTGACGCTTTGTTACATGTTAATACCTGTTTTGACACTATAATATGTTTGTATATAACTTCATTGTAATGTATGTTGTCTTATATCTTGTGTTAATTTTTGTCTCTACAATTGGACACTTTGTTATATCCTACCAAACGTTTTGGTGCTATAACATATATTATCCCGATAAATTGGCATTATATTTTATCTAATGTTTGACGCAATCATATGTTGTATGCTTTATCTCGATTTGGTGACTCTGTCTATGATATGTTGTATGCTTTATCTCGATTTGGTGACCCTGTCTATGATATGTTGTATGCTTTATCTCGATTTGGTGACTCTGTCTATGATATGTTGTATGCTTTATCTCGATTTAGTGACTCTGTCTATGATATGTTGTATGCTTTATCTCGATTTGGTGACCCTGCCTATGATATATTGTATGCTATATTTCGATTTGGTGACTTTGTCTATGATATATCACATGCTTTATCTCGATTTGCTCACTCTGTCTATGAAATATTGTATGCTTGATTTATTGTCTCTTTGTCAAACTCTCCTTTCATGCTCGCTTTACGACATGTTTTGATTCATCACGCTGTTTTGATACAATGCTTTTTCGATATATTACACTATGATATATGCATTATTTCGATTGTACTGTACTGTGCTATTCCTGATCTCATTGTCAAACTCTATTGTATATCTTATTTCATTTGATTACATGTGATGTTTTATGTCTCGATGCTTTGATGTGTTCGTTCATATCGTCGGATGACTGTGTGAAATTTATATATTGTCATGGTGGTATATTTCATCTTGACGTACTGATGTTGAGCTGTAAGACATTCTGACATATTCCAATATAACTGACGCTAATGTTCCTTTTATCTTGATGTTCTGTCTCTCTGGAATACCACTCTATTGCGTAAGACATTATTAAATGTTGCTGAAGTGGTACTTTCTTGGTATTTTCCATAACATCGTGTTTTAAGGCATTACAAAGTCGACGTTTAGTTTAAGACGCTAAGTTTTGTTTTTAATTTGAAAAAGGACTGTACAAAAGACAAGCAAGTTAACAGTACCTTTAAATCTGAATTTAGAATTGTATACAGTAGAACCAAACCATGAATACAACCGCACCATGCAGCTGTCTTGTCCTTCTGGAAAATTTAATATATTTAAGGATACGATGCATAATAAAATATTCTTAATCAAAATTAGATTTTGATACAGGCTCAGAAAACCTTTTATCGAAATTGCTCATTCATAAAGACATAAAGTCATTGGAATAAACATATACATGCCAAAGTCACTGTATAAACACACTTAGCCTGCATCTAATCTTTTAGCTTAGAAAATAAAAAAATCGTGATTTTAACGCGACAACATCCATAAAAAGCTCTTTGTAACACGAACTGAAAGATTGATAAGACAAACAGAACTCATGATAATTCGATCGGACACTTTTGGCTTTGATTTAGTCATATGTAATGGTATAAAATTCAATATGGCTTCAACAGTATCTCATTATATATGGAATGAAACACGTCCCGATAATAGAATTTTTGGATATAACGAAAACTCGACTCTTTCTTTCAATACTCCCATTGTTGCATTCTCTAAATCTATTTATAGCACAAATATGAGTGATTTCATTCAAATATCTTTAAAAAATGCATAACATTGGTTTTATTTGGATCTGGTTTCAATATTATGTAACGTATATGTTATCTTAATTGGAACTTGAGAATTGAAATAACACGGACCTTTTAAGAACATGTCGTAAAATCCATATTCATGTTGGTTACAATTTACAGTAATCCTGTATGTCTCTTGAGAGAGAGAGCACGTGAAAGTTAGCCAGCAACTTATTGCATTAAAGGTCTTCCATTAACGACACGATCGACGTCCATTTTAATATCGCGTGCGCTGACGTCAAGCCCTGGTACAGAGGCTGAAGGCCTACCAATGCTGTTATGTCAGCTATCACTTCTTTCCAATAAACATTACTAAAACCTTCAAAGTAATTGGATTTCCTGCCCAGATTACAGCGTTTCTCGGTACACTTCTTCATATCGGGGACAAAATCCTCGATACATATATATCAATATCGTATATTGTCATAACATAAACACGGTATGGTAACGACACTGTGTTTTATAAATAACTGCAATATATTGTCTCAGATTTTGATGACCTGCATGTCGCTGTTGCCAGGTTACCACTCACCTGATATGAATAAATGCAGCTAGGAAATGAAATATTTGTATTGATTTTTTTTTCAAGACAGTTCACATTTTGATTAATTAAAAAAAGAAAGAAGAAAAATCCAAAATGAAATCATAAAACTGAAATCGTTAACACTAGGGCGAAATACAAGTAAAATGACATATATATAACAGAGGTCATTATTCATTTCACCTGACTGAACGAAACGAAAGTTCTCTGTAGCCAAGCGATACATTGCGGTTAGTAGTCACCAAGGTTACATATATACCCCTGAAATGCACTAGGCCATATGTTCTGGAGCGGTAAGTGTCTTTATTTCATCGCTAAATGAATCTTCATCGATACAAATAAGAAAAAAACAATTAATTAAACGATGGCTGTCAAATAACGTTAAAACCACCAGCCATACTAACCAGCAAAAATTCTGGGTGACTGTCATTTTAGATAAAATCAGAACTTCATTCAGCCTCTGCAGAAATCCTTGGATACGTTTTTTTCAAACCAAGACATTAAAAGTAGCCGAATTGCATTAATCCCTGTAACAGTAGGATGTGTACTACGTACAAAGTAACATCCGGGCAACACTCAGAAAAAGAAGGAAGAGATTACTGAACCCCTGGTGAAATAAGATGAACAAGCCACGATTTCTATATCCGGTTTGGTATTCATGTATCTGCACAAGGGAATAATGTTCAACGCTGTGCACATATCTAAAAAGATCACTGTTGAGAGTAGATGATGTCAGCTCCAATTCATTATTATGTCTTCATTAATGTTTGTGAAGTCGAGAAAAAAGATTGAAGGAAAGAAAAAAAATTAAAAAAGGAAAAAGAAAATGAAACAAAATTAAAAAAAAAAGAAAGAAATTAAAAGAAAAAAATTCTATAGCTTTATTCTATTATATAGTTTTAAAGTATTGAACAGTCAACTAGGTCCATGCGTGTAAAACCAGTCATATATGGAAGGCCGAGAAAAGAAACCATTACAAATTATACCGGAAACATGAGCGGAAGAAATGAAAACAATCCAAAGGTATTCTCGCGCGCACTTTAATGTAATTGTGCTGCATAGGAACGATCACGGTTACCGCGCCAACCCCTACAAAAGGTCTTGTTTTTTGTGCTGTCGATTCTAATCCATCCTAATTGTCAGATGTCCTGCAAAAGGAAATTCACGGAATGATCACAGCTGACTAGCATCAACTCCGTGACACGAGACCAAATCAGTACCATCGTTATACTTTCCGTCTAGGCATGTGTGTTACATGTATCCACGCGAGACTTTACAGCACGTGGGCTGTGAAAAATGATCGTCCTATGCAAATGTCGTACGACCAGTCATGAATGTCGTATTTTGATTATAAGTTTTTAAGAAAACGGTATTTTGAATAATTTAAAACAATGTCTTGTTTTATCTGACAAATACTATATAGAATTGTGTCGATAGGTCTGTTCTGATAGGGATATCAGAATCTAAGTATCGAATTGAATAATCGAAATTTATTCGTTGAATTGTAGAAACATCAGCTGATGTACAGCTGTACAGTACAGCGGTTTACAGGGTTTCATATCTATGGCGTTGAAGCATATATATTATTGCATATTTCACACCTCTCACAACGGAAATGTTAGAACACAAACCACTTGCTACCATAGTCCACTGCTCACCTAATTCCTTTTCACGGGAAGGCGTAATTACATGATCCTGAAAAGGACTGAGTGCTGTGGAGAGACAATGATCAATAAGTTCGTAATGCTTGAGTCGATAATACAGAGGGAAAAAATTCTGATAAGATTCATAGCAATGTCTTGAAAAATTCTCGATTTTCATATATTTCTCACAGTTGGCAGCATAATTTAAAAGATTCTTTGTCACAAGAAATGTAAAACATACTGCGATATTTTTCCGGGAAAAGTACGAAATGTCGAGGAGTTATATAATGGTTCACCAAGTGACATCCAAATATAGCGTTCCTTGCACAAAGGAAATAATTGAATTGCTTTAGGAGTAAAATGAGTCATGTTTTAGTATCCTGCATTTTAAACTTTTTTTCACTGAGAATGTACAGAACGTACTGTTGTTTTCACTCACTCTCTAACTGTAGCACAAATTTTCACCTTGTTTTGTTCTTTGACACTAAAGCTTGAGGTATCACTTAACTAAGTTTCGTACTTTCATATTTTTCTGGCCCTCTCGTCATATTTTGTTTTGAAATATCCATAAAATCCATTATTCTAGGTTAATTACACAATCGTTATCGATGGAACATACATTCATACATACAAACAAACAGGTACATACATACATACATACATACATACATACATACATACATACATACATACATACATACAAACACGCACGCATGCACGCACGCACGCACGCACGCACGCACACACACACACACACACACACACACACACATTCATACAAACATGCATACATACATACATACATACATACATACATACATACATACATACATACATACATACATACATACATACATACATACATACATACACGCATGCACGCACGCATGCACGCACACACACACACACACACACACACACACACACACACACACACACACACACACACACACACACACACACACACACACACACACACACACACACACACACACACACACACATTCATACAAACATGCATACATACATACATACATACATACCAAATATTGACACCCACTGTTTTGCGAAATGGAAGTAAAACGCAAGTAAATTATTCATGGTGCCTTTCTAGGAACAACAAAGCCGAGCGATATCATCACGATTAGGAGTCGAACCCCTTACTGTAGCCAGAGATCTGCTGATGGTATTTGAACAGCAGGATTATTCTCGTTCGGGAAATGTCATTTACCCTTGGGCATAATTCGTACGATAAATTTCAATTTAGATGATGCACTTTTAGAAGTTCGTCGTGGCAAGTTATTGTGCACGGATGATATAATATCATTTTACTAATATAAAGATTTTTTGAACACAATTCAACTGCAATGTGTAGAGCTACATAGGAACAGCATTACTAGACGGTGACAGTTCAACATTATCAACACGATTGGCAGTCTTCATTATCCACTGCTCTGAATAGATCGATTACATTTATCTCTCAAACATTATCGGCTAATTGTACCTACAAGGGAATTGGAATTAACCCGGTTCCTCTGGGACCCCACCTTCAACGACGAGCAAAGGAAGTAAAAAAAATTACAAAGCCGACTGGCGTCCATTTAAGTGGCGATGAACGCTGACTGGCGCGGATTTATTGCGCCCATCTCACATGAAGTCAAATATTGAATAGATGCATGTAATGGCGATCTTGCCTCGAAGTGTCGGACAAGAAATGAATATTGACTGCATCATACTGCCAAATGAATCGATCACAATCACAAAAGCATGCCGATGATCTCGTTTGTCTCTGACCTGTTGTTTGATTTTTACCCCTTTAATATGAATCATCCCGTATCTTGTCTCTTTTTTTTCTGTTATCTTCTCTTCTGAAAAGTACCGTCCTTCTATTGTTTGGTTTTAAACGCGTGTTACAAGCCGCCGGCAACTTGTATGGTTGTCACTTTCTCCTATGAAAATATTTAAAGCTTATAGAGATATGCTGCATACCTTTTTCTCTTGTAAAATATGAGAAATGCACCGCTTACCAGTTGTTTGTTACTTATTAGCGTGAAACATGAAAACATCATTTACCCGTTTTATAATTAATTTCCTTTTGCAACTTTCTCATCTTTTTTTTTTTTTTTTTTTACTCATTTCGCTTACCTGTTATCTATTTATCGTCCTTTCACTTAGGAATGAATTCGTGCTATGTTGTTCACCCTGTTACTTCTAATTCTGTAACTTACCAATGATTGGTGTCATGTGAACATATAGCACTATTTACTCCACCATATCGTTGTTTATCAATTAAAAAAAAACAAAAACAAAAAATTGAAAAACGGAAAAAAAACCAAAAAACATAAAAAACGGAAAACAAAGGGACATAACATTCCGAAAGGGGAGGTAACTAAACCTGATACAGATTAAGCACATATACAATACATAAAGATTTTAGCCAGTCAGTATTGTTGAAATCAACTGAGTAGTTTAGGAGAAGTAGCCGGTATATCGTTGCGTCTACGGACGGAGCGATGGACAGAGCGACGGACGGACGAACAACCTGTATCTAAACCATACTTGTTGTTAAGATGTCGATCCGATTCATCCTTCAGTTTTCTTAAGGAATCAAATATACTGTATATTTGGTCCCGTGAGTCGATGATAACTTATAAATTTCTTTTGAAAATATGAAAATTCTGACTTTGTCTAGAAAAAAAGTTTCATATTAATTTTAAAATAGCGTTTGAAATAAAAAAAAAGTTATCACACGCATTAACGATATCTTGTCAACGTATTTTGTCAGAGTTGTGTAGTCTAGGTGAGGCTATTAGAGAACGCGATGTTGTCTGAATCATACCATTATATATATAAATCAAACGGAAGGCAAGAGGATGCTTTGCATGTTTTGTCTGAAAAGTGTGTCCTTTTTTATCATTTTAAAAGTTTTATTTTTGCTTTCTTTCCAGTTTTATATGTCACCGGCAGCTGAGGAGTTAATGCTTGATGTTCAGTGTTTCTGTGTCGACTACTCAATCTCCGATCAATATTTTGAATAGAACTATATGTAAAAGGTATTTTCATCTCTCCTAGTGATGTAACTTTTATCATTGATATTTGTCTATTTTCTGTTTTATCCAATTAGTCAAATTGTGCATGTGTTTGCTACGGTTTTCAATATACCTTCCTGGAACACTTTTGATTCTTAAGCAAAGCGTAGAAAGCGCAACCCTTCTCGTATAAATCACATATTGTTCATTAGTAGTAGTATTCCGACCATGTTGATTTGTAACTGTCACGCTAGAATATTATCTAGTAGATTATCAAATATCACCTTCAAACTGCCACTTTTTTCCTCAATCGATTCAATTCAAGGCAAAGATTGCATGTCTCCACACAAAACTGTCGTGCAGCTTCAATTTATTTTGCTTTTATGAAATTGACATCTAAGACAATGTGAATAACCCGATCAAGAATCCTCCATTTCACAAATGCGTGCGATTGTCCTTAAAAGTTGGAGAATTTAACATTTAATCCGTATTTGTATAAGATCAATAAAAATTAATCGGAGAACACAAGAAAGGTTTTTTTTTTAAATTAAAAAAAAAAAAAAAATTTTAAATATCACCCAAACTTTAGAAGCTATAAACAGCTTAGAAAGGCTGTATGGAACCTTTAATCGCATTTTTGTTTCAGATCACACCTGATTTTAGAATTAAAGTACAAAAATATTCCACATGTAGAAACGATCGGTTCAGTTTGCGAAAACTCAATAAGATGACAAAATCGCTAGTTGTTAAACAAGATAATACCATTATAATCACCTTAATTATTGTCCAAAGTTGCATTAAGTAAATCAGGGGCAGAATATGAAGTAAGGAAAGGTTTACGCAGACTCCTGAACAAGTACAAGGAGAATAGGACCATATGTTACGGAAGAGTAAGTGTCTTTTGCTTCATCAACAACACTAGCGAAGCAAATCTTGGTCAAACCAAAAAAGTAATGTCAGGTTCTCAAATGAGAACCAGGTATACCGTAACGGAACCAACAGGTAAACTAACGAGCACCAAATATGTCTAGCTTTATATTGCACAAAGAAATAGAAGAACATTTTTCAATGAGGTCACTATGATGACTATAAAACTTCCCCATAGTTTTCATCAATCTGCATCTTTTGAACCATTGTGTTACGAGTAAACACTGTAAATAGGGGACGCAGGAAATTTGCAAATGAAGTTGTGAAAACGTCAACAACACAATCAAGTTATTAGGCTCATCTTCATACCTTGTTCTCATTTGAGAACATGACATTATTTATTTGGATTGACCAATGTTTACATGGCGAGTGTTGTCGTTGAAGCAGAAGACGCTTACTCTTCCGGAACACATAGTCTTGTAATCCATCAACTTTTACGGAGGCTCCGTTCATTTTTTCATTATTATTTTGGCCTAATTTCACTGAATTCGATTGTGAATTATGATTATTTTGACAAGTTTGTATTTTTCTGGTTATTATTTTTTTCGAGTAAGAAATATCAAGAAGATTCCGTCGTTTTTAATACAATATCTAAAAATAAGTGATCTAGCATAGCACAGCAAAACAATGGTCAATACAACTACTCTAGAAAACATTAGAGAGGTTAGTAATTAATGAAAAGTATCGTATTTACCATGTTAAGGAGAAAACCAAACTGCTCACATGAACACAGAACTAGGTATGCTCGGTAAGTCGACAGAATTCTCCTTCTCCTGTTCATAAATTCTCCCTAGATACCCCGATCTGGATTAGTAATGAATATTTTTGATGTTCTAAATTTCATTGTGCCTTGTGGTGCAAAAACATATCGTAACAACATTACTTAGTATAACGAAACCACGTGTCCTTCGTTGTAGATGTTGGATAAAAACATATACTATATGTACGACCACATTTATGATTAGGACACAAATACTTATTTATGATTGATTTCTTATGTAAAGTTCTCGATGCCATCTACCCGGAAGAAATCGTGTTTACCGTTAAGACTGAAGCATCTTACAGATAAAGTAAACATACCGGTTTCATCAGGGATAGGTTTTGTAGATCTTAACATCAGCTAGAATTTTATATGATATATGTTTGAAATGAGAATAAATGAGAATATACAAATTGTCCATTAACTACTGTTTACGTGGGAGATATACATTGGATACATCTTGTTTGTTGTATTCCATGCAGCGTTGGAAAACAATTACATTTTTACACATCCATAAATTCGTTGAAATCTATTTATCTATTATAGCTATTCGTGTAACAGATAAGATAAGCGGATTTTCGTCTTATACATGTAATCCTTGACAAGTTTGCGCAGGTATAGAGGAAAGGATTTATTGTAAAGGTTTGGAGATATATTTCTGCTTTTAGTAATTGCTTTTAATCCTTGCCATCTCGCCTAAATTTGATATATAATTCAACGTGAAGATGAGTGCAGATTTACACAAAATGTCAGTTAAATTATATAATCAGTGACTAACAATATTAACGATAATGTAGAGGTTTACCATCGCTAAAATACAGCTGATATTCTAACACACTGAATGTGTATTGCTTTTTATGTAGTTACTATCATATTCAATATATACGGTAGAATTGTGGTGTGGAAATGAGCAACTGCTTAAGTAGCAACCGGACATAGTGTTTATCGTTTTGTTTGGCGGCGACAAAACAAAACGAAAAGGGCAAATAACGAAACATCTAATGACCAGCCGTCATAGATATCAACGTACTCTCTTTACAGTCTTCTAATGAGCCTATCGAAACGGCATCGGAGTTAGGATCACGAATACAAGTGTCGACATTAAAACATTATTCAAAAATTAAATTTTCAATTGAAAGTCTGAAGGTGTTATCGGAATATCGTTGAATTTGTGAGCACCTTCAATATTATCGATTACACGTGCATTTGCGGTCACCTCGTATGCATATGTTACACCTAACCAACATTAAGATTATCGTAATAAACATATACTTACAATAATGTTATGTACTCCAAGTGAAGCTGTTCCGAATCAACCCTGTATGAGAGTTATGGACGCAGACCACCTGCACGTGTCATCAGAGGATAGTCGTGGAGTGGTCTCACAAGAGATCGTTCTTTCAGCTAGGACAGGCCGCACTGATGACGAAAATAATCAATTTCGCAGGCGTTTTTAATCCCTTTCCTTGAACGTGCATCCTGGAATCAAGAATCGGCTATTTTCATTCTGTTCAATGCCAGAAGACGGCTTGGCCATTGTGTTTGAGCCCGTATAGAAAGGTGAACGTTTGTCTCTGTCACACTGTACAGATGATCACGCCGTGACGGGCCTTCCTAATATACAAAAACTGTATGTAATTTTGCGAGTGATATATCTAAACGTCGTTGTTTATTGACACATGAATGGATAATATCAAAAATGATTTTCTTGATTTTTCTAATTACCTGGTATTAGCAGGTAGAATTAAGTCTTGTGTTACCTATATGTTTGGTGAGATATTTTGATACCGGTCAGTATATGCCACGCATACTGTTTTAAGTAAACGTCTGTCTCCAGAAGCCACTATTCCGACGGATTGTATTCATCTTTACGAGCCGTGTGTGTTCAACATGACACTCTTTTTTTCAACCTTTGTGGAATTCATGGTGAATTTGTTGCTTCCGCTTCTACATTTTGATTGGATGCAGCTAAATTTAGATGATCAATCAAAGCGCGTGTTTCATCTGTAAATAAAAAATTGCATTAGGTATGATGTCCCGCGCGTGTTGACATTCATATTCCAAAATAAAGTGAAAGTTAGTTTGAACAGCGTTAGAGATTCCTGTACTTTTTTGTCAGCAAAGAACATACAGCATTAAGCCATTTTATATTATATGTAAATTCTTTCGTTAATAGGTGCATAGTAAATTAATATAAAATTATACTGAATTGAAATTGGTATATAGAAATGTTTAATTCACACAAGCTTATTTAAACACATTGTCTTTTTCCTACAAAATTTAGTGTGACGTGATGAATGTAATTTGCATTCCGAATACATAAAATAACATTCCTTTTATCAAAACAAATGAAATAATGATATATAAATGATCACACATATGTCAGTAGTCAGCTATTTGCCACTGTAAAAATATACTCACCAGAATAGGAAATCACGAAAACGATAGACTCTTCTACATCAGCTGCTTACCTCGATCTTTTCCTATAACAAAAAATCAACAGGGAGACTTTTTTCAGACTTTATGATAAGTGTGATGATTTCAATATCCCATTTTTTAAAAAAAGTTTTCCATTCTTGAAGAGTAACAACCGTGCATCCCCAACTATGGTGTTTACATGTCGCAGTTTACTCGATATTCAAGGACTTGTTCTCAATATCACGATTTACGTGAAATTTACTGTCAAAATGATCTCGTTTGAGAAATATTCTATTCCCTTATACGATATTAAAATAGACATGTTTGGTTAGTATAACTACTGCTTCGAACGTTGTTTACCTTGTTCTCGTTTGAGAACGTGACATTGCTAATTGGATTGAGCAAAATCCAGAAAGCGGATGTCGTCGATGAATCAGGAGACAATAACTCTTCCGGAACACATGGTCTTTTTTCCAGATACTTTATCAACAGTCTCCATCTAAACATTTCTTTTGTTCATATTTTGCCCAAGTTTGATTGAATTTGAGTTTGGATTATGGTTCCGTTTCTTGTTACAGAAATTAATAGAAAAAAAATATCTTTTAGTTGAAAAACAAAAACCAAATCTCTCGCTCAATTTCCGGACACTACCTTATTTTGCAGTTAATGACATTTAGAATATTATTCATATATATTGTGATTTTGTATTTTGTATCATTTGTAGATTCCTTGACCCATTTACATGATTGAATATAAGTATATATTCCATATTTTATAATATTGTCGGTAATGTGCCAGAACACACCAGAATCTTTGTGTTGGCATCCTCAAAAAATTGTCTCGCCTCTGAGGATGCCACTTATTAAAAGTTTAACATTTTGTGTCAGAATAATCTATGTGCAGAAATCATAAATTATATCAAAATATTAAAACTTGAAATTCTCATATAATGTTACATGAGAATTCAAAACTACTTTCTGAAGAATCGTTACTTCACTCATAATATAATGACCCAAAAATATCGTTATCATCTTGTGTATCTAACACAAACAATGTTTTTGAATTTTATATAATATTTCAAATTATGCTAAGAAAAACAAAAAATCACTTAATGTAGCAATGGTCCAACAGGTCTAAGTACTTGCTGGAGGTCGGTTGTTTTTCTCCGGGAAATCCGTCTTTCCTCCACCATCCAAAACCTGGCATGTCCTTAAATATGACCCTGGCTATTAAGGCTTAAATCAACAGTAGTCCAGGTCATGATTGATCTACTTCGAAGTGAAGAAACATGACGAGACTACTGACGATGTCCCTTTTATAAAAGTATATTTTACACCCATTAATATACAGCAACTTATCACCAGCACTCTGTCGTTATAGGTCTTGTCCAAGGCGCCTTATATCAACATCACACTTCTCACAATTTTCTGTTACTTACCCATCATAAACGTTGACAAATATACTCATTTATCAGGATTCAAGACGGCATATGTCACGAGAGAATGAGTTTCGTAGCCTCTATTCTAGGGAAAGTTTCCGTTGGGCGATGTACCGAGACCTCCAGACCGGATCTTTCTGCAAGATCGACCACGGTCAGACAGTTTTATCAAAGACGTAGAAGGGTGTAATATTTGGCAAACTTCCAGCAGTCGAAACCTCTCTTATTGTGCCCCAAGTGCTTTAACCGATATTTTTCGCGATATATTTTGCTGTCAGTGGAGTTGGTAATTTACTTTGCTAGTTTGGTCTGGGATTGGTTACCTGTTCTGGTAGTGTAGTATTCATACTCTATAGACGGATTGTCTTTGTACAGTAAAATTGCGCATTTTCTAATGTCGTGGGATTACCTGTAATCCTCGATTATAAAAACGTATTTCTGTGACCATGGGCTAGTAATAGACGAATTTTCCGTCTCTGTACTCGTTTTAATGATTAGTTTTTACATCTTAATATTCTTTTTGACCTTGCTTACTTCCGGTTGGCAGTAAATGCGTTGTTTTTAAGTATTGAACAGAAGCAATCCTTTGCTCAGCATGTAATCATGTTTCCCATGTTTATTGTCGTCATAACATCAGTTATCCGGGTTACAATAATACATCGACACTTAAAATACCGTGGTTGGCAACTAACGAGCTCATAAACCGGAAATATCTGAGGATATAAAAGGAGAAATCACATGGCAGGAGTGACTAGAATTAGAACAAATGCCGGTTTAGGTTCGCGGCAAATGAAATCCTGGGGCCACAACAGTAATGATCTTAGACAAAGGAACCAACAACTTTAAGATTACGAACCCAAACAGCGTGACCACAGAACTGGTAGTTTAACTTGGAATTGAGAACATCAATCTCAGGGCTATTAAAAAGGAAAGAACCCCCCCCCCCCCCCCCCCCCAAAAAAAAAAAAAAAACCAAAGATGGCTGCTAATACAGTTTTGATTCAACTGCATTCTTATTTCAAGTTTTCAATCATAATATCAAACTACCATTCGAACCGTGATTTAAACATACCAGTTAAATTTAATTCGGAGACGGACGTCAGCTGTTGTTCAGTGTAAACTTAACGAGGTATAATAGAATGTATGATATCATAGCAGATTATATCTTTTCATCTGTTACTCATTACTTGGGTTAATTGAGGTAAATAACATCAACACTTATACAGGACATCAATTCTTCTGCATAGGCAAAATGAGGTGAAATAGGATGCATTCGGGCATCAAGTTAGTCAGGTGCATCCAAAATGAATATCCGTCTCTATTACAATACATTTTTATGACTTCAAGTTAAACACATATCCCATTATTCTTTGCTTTCTTTCTGAAGTAGCATCATAAAAATATATCCTGTTTCATAAAAATACTAGCACGATCTATGGAAGACCATAGATGAGAAAAAGCTTGTTTTGTATCTAAAATAATTTTTTTAAATAAAGATTCAGTTACACTTCATTGTATACTGAAGTAACGTTACACAGGTTAATTGAACAGGGATAAACATTTTACCAGCAAGACGAAAAATAGTCAGAAATTGGCACAGGAGCAATTGTAGATTTGTTTTAGTTTTGATGTTTTTATGTTCCGAAAAAATCACAATTGTTGGTATTAAATTGGAGGTTCAGAAAGATAAGTCAATGACCATTTTATTGCAATATCGACAACGCGTACCTCATTAAAAACCAATCAATGAAAATGTTATTTACTCTTCGTAAACCTTATTGCCAGGATGTGTTTGTTTATTTTTTCCCGTGAATGTTTTCACAAAACTCCCATTGTAAGCGAGTCACCTACGGCGTGCAATTGAAATGCTTTCGTAATTTCGCAGTATTTACTACAAACTTAGACTGTAGATCCTTGCACGAGACACCGTGTAATTTTTGGCATTCAGAGAGATGTATAGACACTGCAGTATGCAATGACACATAATCGAAGCACAGACATAACGCTTCAGTTTTATCTATAGCCTAAATAAACCTGAAGCGTGGGTTGACAATGTTAACATATGGCGCGTGTGTTTACGTTATAAACAGATATTTAGCAAATAATTTCGAACGGTTTAACTTACAAGATTCTTCCTCCACCTAGTGAAAGGGTTTACACACTCTACATTACCAGCAATTTCAAATCTGAAGATAAGACTTACATGATGTTTATCTTCAAACAGCAGGTCGTGATGAACAGGCAAGCTCCAACGTCAACAGCAATACCTAACGAAATGGCATCTCTAATTCAACATGTATATATTATAATTTAAATTTTCTGAAATCGCCTACAAGATTCCAACACTAAAAGTCCTTAGCATCAAAGATGTTTTTACTTTATTTTATTGTTGCTTGACGTCTTTTCAACAGCCAGGGTCATTTAAGGATATGGCAGGTTGGTTGGTGGAGGAAAGCTGGAATTTCACGGAGAATTGTCGCCAGTGCCTGGCGATTGCCCTACGTAGACATCGAACACGCGACCTAGAGGTAGAGGTCTAGTGCTTAAAACGTCCACAGGCCTTAACCACTTTGCCACTTCGGTCCTCTAACATTATTGACGAGTCCTGGAAGTCAGGTGTATAATTTGGTTTATTTCTTTGTAATGCTGTATTCTATTCTAAGTGTGTTTATTTGGTACAATCCTTTCACGTGATCTTGAATGGCAATTACCTATCGAAAGGTTAAAATATCTCCAAATAGTTAGAAGGCGTTACTTAACGAAAGCACTTAGATAACAAGAAATGTTCAAAGCCGAAGATTACAATATAACAAACGGTAGATAAAGCTGTTAGAAAATCTAGTGTGAAATCAACACATCGGGCACTTATTATCTACATGGCGGTTCCTATTTTGAGATAAATAAAAACCCTAGATGGTCGATAAAAAGTTTTATATGAGAAAATGATGAAGTGTATCTACATGTAAAGAATATAAAAGGAAGAAAAATGCTGACATTTCAACAAAATTTTAACTAAATTCGAAGTTGATGGACGAAATATACATAAATCATTTGAGGAAAACCAAAGTCAGATCGAGGCTATTGAACAAAAAAACCCCAAAAAACAAGGTCTGGTTTTGTGGATGGCTTAGCGGCTTCATCGACGACACTCGCTAACTCTTTCAATACTGGTATTTAAATAAAGGGAGCCTGAAGTTGGTTTCCAGGTCCTAGTTTCGTTTTAGAAAAACTAGAATCTGGTTCCCAGTTCCATTTTCTTAAAGAAACTTCAGATTTTTCAAAATGAAACTAGAAACTGGGAGTCAACTTCAGGTTCCCTCTTAATCAATCAAGTAACTTATCTAAATTGTTCATCCAAGTGAATTACTTGTATCGATGTAGGTAATGTTGATACTTACCAGATTTGATAGCATCACAAGAAATCTAGTGACGTCCTCACTGTAATGAAAAGAAAAGTCAAAATCATTTATAGGTTTGGCGAAAAGACACATAAATGGATACTGTAAAAAATAATCAGTTTAGAGGGCCGTTTATTTTCCTTCATTTCTTTTTAATTCAATATTTTCTGTTAACAGAGTGTACATTGTTTTTTAAATTGCGAAAATAAGAGTCCGACGAAAATATATGATTTTAAAGTAATGTAAATATACATGTAGTTACCGACAAATAATGAATCAAAGTACATGACACAAACATTTCGTCCTTCTAGGACTCGTCAGTAATTTGTTAAGGTTCTTAGATGGTTGAAAACTAGGTGATTATGGAAAATTGATATTGATGAAATTACTATTGATCGTAATAAATGTCCGGAACCAGACGGGGATGAGTTCCTACATGACCATTTACTGTATTTAGTCGATATCGTAATACTCGTCATTACCGTCTCAATCACACACTAACTTGCGCTAAATATCATTCTCAGACAAGGTTTTTTTTTCACATGGGTCAATACAACCTACATACTTCGCACCTCGTTATCTTGAACTCGTATACAAAATGTAACTCGAAAACCCAGATTAACAATATATATACCCATTTGTCAGCTCCGTCCCAGCTTCCTGTCGGCACTTTAAAACCTCCTCGCTATATATATATTGAGTGCATTATTACAATCGGAATGATCTCACGTGAAAGGCTGGACGAGATTTCTCGGGAAGTAGACGCGATTTCGTAGAGAGGTTGCCATGTGGGATTAGATTTGGCACTCTTAACACACTGCCGGAAGTCTTCGATCCAAGATGGCTGGATAAATAATGTTTAAAGTATATCTAGTTTGTTCCCAATATCTGGTCGTGTAATGAACGTGCTTCATTCACAGTCACGATTTTGATAAGTAAACATTATTGATAGGGTGTTGAGGTCTACTCATACACACATGTTGGACAAATACTATAAATAAGGCAAGTCATTATTGGACGGCGTTCGTTTTCTACACCAGGACCAAGATAATCACGGTTTATTGAAGAAACAATCGATGTTGTAGATCAGTGCGGGATTCCACTGTCTCTTGTATCAACAATATATAATGAACGATTTGTCATTCTGAATTAAAAGTCAGACAACACAACGTACTAATGATCATTACATGGCCGCAACGATACAATAACAATATATACACGAGTGACTCAACGTTAGTTTTCTGTATTCAAAAGTTATTTTCATATACAAATGTACATGTGTTTGTGTCAGTTTCCTCCCTAACTAACTAGAACAAATAACGAGAACATGGATTTTTCTGGTACCCTGGTAACGGAATTTAGATATTTTTTCTTTGATTCGCAGACTTATAAACACAATTATCAAAACAAAACTACAATTGTACCTATTTTAGTATATCATTTCTTTGCGTCTTCTCAACAGCCAGAGATATATTTTTTCTGTGCGTTACTCGATGCCAAGACTGATATTTCCCTTAGATATTAATATCCGAACTACACAGAGGCAAACAGAAATAGTTTAAGAACTAAAGGGTAAATTCGTACATTTACAGGTAAATTTGATTCTAACGGAATGATTTCAGAAATAAAAGCTTAACTCGTGCATTTATAGGTAAATTTGATTCTAAAGAAACAGTTTCAGAAATAACAGGTAAACTCGTACATTCACAGGTAAATTTGATTCTAACGGAATAGTTTCAGAAATAACAGGTAAACCCGTGCATTTATAGGTAAATTTGATTCTAAAGAAACAGTTTCAGAAATAACAGGTAAACTCATGCATTTACATGTAATTTGGTTCTAAAAAATATTCAAAAATGATAGGTAAACTCGTGCATTTATAGGTAAATTTGATTCTAAAGAAACAGTTTCAGAAATAACAGGTAAACTCATGCATTTACATGTAAATAGTTTCAGAATGAATAAACACCGTCATTTTTTCTTGTTTTCAAGTTCTTTATTATCATGTGTTATCAACCCAAATGTTACCGACTCAAAACAGTGGCAGTCTCTTAATGGGTATTATACAACACACCTGTCTGACGTCTCGTGTCATCTCAAATGAAGCGTGTAACAAAGGTGAATGGGAGATTCTCATTCTCTGTGGAGGCATGTGGCGTATAAGAGATTAAAGTCCCGCATTCCTGGTGTACCTCTACTGAACTCAACTACAATCGTGAATATCCGGTAGAGTACACAAGATGCAATCAAATGTCAGGCACCTTTCTGTACTAAAATAACTTTCTCATTAAAGTACAATGTTTTATGTAAGTAAGAAATCGACAAGGAGCATGACTGAAACGAGTTGCCCTTTCATCAAAGACACGGACTGATTGGCAGTATAACCATTTAAGTATCTTTGTCAAAGCGAACTACTTTTAGACGTGACTACGTTATGACTTCATTAACGCAAAGGCTTTGTTCAATATCGCCCTCCCTTGTACAGATATGCAGAGGAAGTGTAACTTTGCCTTCGTAAGAAATATTGCGTTTGTAGACAATTTGACGCAATACGTTCTATCGACCGCCTATAAACAAAGCCAAACCAATCAGGGCGAAAATCCTCGCGGTCAACCGCAAATGGAACTTAATTCAGAGTAAAGCTTGATGTGATCTAAAACGATGCCATGTTTACCACACGTACAGATGTCAGGAGTCCTTCAAATAAAATGTTGCCTCAAGCTATTGGTCGACGAGCCCATCATCAATGACCAAATTTAATTTTCAACTTGACCTCGATACATCATCACTACCGTTTCAGCTCTAACACGATTCCAATTATACGGGAGGACATCCTAGCTTCTATCCAATTAACAGATTATAACATATAATTGACCAGTGCTCGCCTGATCAGGATTCTGATCGAAATGGTAATCTTAGATTGTCCAAGAATCAAAGGACAAAGACTACTGGAGTGGAATGGCTTACTGTAAATCATTTCTATTTCGTGTCGGATTTATTTTCGAGTTAATACGCGAGGAGTACATGCAGTAGTACGAAATGAACTCTGGATGACATACATGCTGATTCGGTGGCTGATATCGGCGTCCTCCTATGTCCGGTTCTCTTACAGCTCACCATTCGCGCATTTAAAATCGTCTCTAGATCAGCAATCCCGAAATTGCGTTTCCGTATGTACATGTAACGCCGATAACACGTGATCTATGGTGAGTTAACACATGCATGGCATTCGTAAATAGACACAAACGGCTGTTTACAAATTCCCTCAACATTTACGCATGTATTAGCTAACTGGCTTTTCATGGACGCTTGCTGACATGAATTAGGACAATCGGAAGCCTGACAAATGATAAGTCGGTTTCATTGCTGTTGTAACAACACGTTGTATACCCAGCGACGATAGCTTATGGGGTTTCTCATAGCTGTGTTATCATGCTATCAAATTCTAGATTGTCTGTGAGTGTGGTGATTTTAGCAGGTAATCTGTAGATTGAACGAGCAGAAGCCTTGATTTGAAAATCTACAGCTGTTGTTATACACTCGCAGAACACAAGGTACATTTCTAGGGTATCTCCAAGCCATCGTTGTAATCTATTTAAAAATGTCTGTTTTTTGCGTCTAATCTTCTTTCTGCGAACTTTAGATACTGACAGAAACATAATTTGTAAATCATATTGGTTTGTACATCGGGTTTCGACTGTCACGTGACCATGGCTTTAAGGCAATTTGTTTTGATGTAATGCATATACATTTCACGAGTTAATTTGATTCTGACAGCGAAATATGAAATATTATCATAGAACGTGTATATTTAAGAAATCGAACATTATACATCATCATTGTTTGTATTCATGACAAACGTATATGAAATTTTATACAGCTAGTTATGACTGTTGATGTACATCCATGTACATTTGCTATGCTTTTAAAATTTTGGTCTATCAGATCAGCGTTATCTGATTTGCTGCGTTAAAATCCGTCATCTATTTTTTTTTTCTCAAAGGAGATTGATGATAATGGTGAGTAACAGTTAATTTTGTTGTAAGGAGTTCAACGTCCTATCACCAATCTGCGCCTGATGAGGGTTCTTGTTAAGAATGATACATAGAGACCCAACGCAAACAGAAAGACTACACAAGAAAGAAAAAAAATCCAGCAGTTGTAATGGGGACACTTGAGATTTCATATAGTCTCTTTAATAGTCTCTTAGTGAAATACAGTTAGAACCAGCCCGATTCTGCAGTGGCCATATTTTATGTAAAATACAGTTAGAACCAGCCCGATTCTGCAGTGGCCATATTTTAAGTAAAATACAGTTAGAACCACCCCGATTCTGCAGTGGCCATATTTTAGTCGCCTTCTATGATCATTAATGGGATACAGTAGATCATGGACTCCCCAATGTTGTCATTACCAGATTGTATCTGATAAACCGACCCTAATCTGGTGGAGACCCGCCTCTTACTCTTACGAGTATAGTCGGCCGGTTGACGTTCACGTACATGTATCACAGCATAAGCACGGCCTTTTTCTTCCGGTTTCATTTTTTCACCAAACATTTTCATGAACACGATCGTCAGTCCTAAATTTCAAATAAGGCGGATTAATTATGCGGATACAAATGAATAATTGATAAAGGAGATATAAGATATCAAGTTGCATCATTGAAGTTATATCAAGATCACCAGTATTGCTTTGTGGTAATATAGAACACGACATACAGTGACCTATGGTAGGAATATTATTTTCCTATTTCCGGTACGGGGTGGATGAATAGGAGAGACTTTTGCTGTGTGCACTACAGAATTTATCTACATTTATAGTTACATGTATAAACGATTTTGAAATTGAAAGAATACAATGTGAAACGACGAATAAAACACGGCGCTAAGATGCTATTCAGGAACGTTCATTCAGACACATGATTACCAGCCTTATAGTGCAACAGCTCTCTCTTGGCCACCGTCGTTGAATTTTTCAACTGCAAGCAAGTGGAGGAAAAATGCAGCAGGCAATCTGGTCGAGCGTAATGTCATTACAACAGACGTCACTGCTACCGCTACTTTTCCCGAACTTTTTGACATGAATCATTAATTCCTTTTACAGAAGAATCCATGGACCTTAACTGTCACATGATTTCCATAAACACCGTTGTTGTTCTTGTAACATGTCAGGATATTTTGGAATTAGAACCAATTAACATTTTTCCGCCTCACTTTATTAGCTCCTTTGGATCGGCCAGGATGTTGTTGTATTCTGATAATTTTAACTATGTTTGAATGATCCATTCATGCCTCAAAAATATAATTTTAATAACAATAGCTAATTTTACCTCCTCCCCAGGAGGAACGATGAGATCCTGGGGTCAGGAAATTTACAATTTTGGTAAAAAAGAAAAAAAAAAAATCAAGAACATTCAATTTTCGGAAGACTATTTCATTCCATCACAAAAGAATATTGAGAAGACTTTTTTTTTTTTTACTTTTAGCAAATTTGACTTTTTTGGTCCAACCCATCAGATCCCTGGTGAAGGGCGTTTCTACAAAATTTCAATGATATTGGATAATTTTTTTTTTTTTTGAGAAAAGGACGAAAATGTTAAAATTTGCGGACCCTGGAAAATAGGTCACGATATCGTAAAAATAAATGGAGAGAAAATGAAATTAATTTCTTGATAAAAAAATGATCACATTTATTTCATTAAAAAGACAGTTTCCAGCGTATGACACAACATTAATGTTTGTACCCATGGGTCTGACACGGAAGACCCGGAGAATGGAGTTTTCCACAGTGTTTACATGTACCTGAGACACGTCAAATTTGTCAGCTTACTGTTCATATCTTTAATGGACTTTCGTCGTAAAGTAAGATAATTCAATGGCACTCTCTCATACATCCTAGTGTGCGGAGTACAACAGACAGCGGGCTTGAGGCGATATGGAATACGTGTTCATGTAACAGGGAAAGGTATTTACAGGTTTAAGCATACATTCTTTGCTGAGTTTATCACCCCGTGAACTGCCATGGCCATGTGGGGATGTGACCTCAATGACGTAGCTGGTGGCTACCTAAATGAACAACATACGGGAGGACCAAAAGTCCTTTCTCAGCTTTCTGAGAAACGAAAACGGTTATTGCAGCTTCTTAATAGTGAAATTTCATATTGCCGTTATCAAATATCTTTAAAATAAAAAACAAAACTAGGATTGCACCGTTTAAATTTCTCGTTTACCAAATACTGACGTCAGCAAATCCACATTCGAGAACAGTCGTATCAATATGGTTTTATCTGTCATCATAAAAAGTAATTGTTTGAAATACGGTTGATACAAGAGCGCAAACTCTTGCAATTAAAAAAACAACAAATGATAAAAAACCCATTTTTTTCACAATGTACCATTTATCGTTTGTTTGAAATAAAATTTCGCGTTGATATTTCATTAAAAAGTGATGCGGCTCTCTGTCAGATTTCACAGTATGTCTCGTGCTTCTTCTGGAATTATTTACTTTTTCGTCTCTTTGAGTGGATTGATGCGACTTTCAGAATAGAATAACCACGGAAATTATAAATTGAAGTCGATCCTGTCAGTAAGTTTATTTTGAACTGTCAGATTGACGTGTACTGTAGCAAACGATGTTGACAAACTTGGTTATCAAGTATATTATCGTGAGAATAATGATTTTGTGGCAAAATCACGTGATTGGCAATGAATTTGTTCTGTTATCATTTGATAGCTTTGTAATGTTACTTATTTTTGTGAAGGTCAAACATCTTCGGACATTTCAGTACACTGTGTATTGATACCGAAGTGAAAGTGACCAACGGTCAGTTCTGTTTACTAAAGAGACGTCTAGGTTTATCAATTTCATCATCGAGCGAATCACTGTATATTGTAGTATACGATCTCCTATGTTGCAATGTGTCGTAGCAATGATTTATAGGCAAATTCAACACATAATGTGAATATTATATGTATATCTCCCAGGACGGGTGGTCGGGTGGTCGGGTGGCACAGTGGTAACGCACTCGCCTTTCATCTAGCCGTCCGGAGTTCGATTTCTGGAATGGATATGGAAGGGCATGGAGCCACCTGCCCGATCACGTGGGTTTTCCCGGGTACTCTGGTTCGCCCACAGTAAAACCCCTCGCACGCTTTCATCCGAGCCAACAAGAGTGATTAATATAAGTTGAAAAACTTCGCAATTGTTGTAAAATAAAGTTTGTAGTTATTTCAGAATTACTTTTTTGGTGGACGTCTCGTCTTCACCACCGAATTGTGTTAATACGCTTGACCAGACTGGCGTTCATAGCCTGATAAACTTCCATCTGGATTACAGAGAAATAAACGGGAGACTGGTGGTAGAATGGAAATATCAACTGGTGTTATCACAATTATCTTGCTCGTTACTTGTTCACTTTCTTTATTTGATGGATTAAGGAATGTTTGATCTATTTAATAAGATTTGAAGTTTATCACCTTACAAAGCGCCCCCAACTCTTCATCGCAACGTCAATCTCTGAAAACTTGAGCCGAACAATAGCAAAGTTTGCTCCTCCCTGTGGAATACCTTGTAATCCATCCTTAAATATCAGAAACATTTTTTCTTAATTGAATCAGAATTTATTTCTAGCACAGCAGCACAATTATTAGAATTTATGACGAAGTATTACAGAAAACCACAATGGTGGAAAGTTAAGGTCACAAAACCGATGGATTTTAATTTTCGCTAAGAGGAAATCTGCATTTCCTAGAAATTCACTTAAACACTTCGTCAGGCATAAAGGTCTGAAATTGGTGTTAGAAAACGAGCGCACGGTGATTTAAAATATCGTTACGTTTTTGCTAATTCCACACCGCACACATTTCCAGCTAATTGTTCACCGTTATAGGCGAGGGATCCGTGTAATTGTTATTTCAACGGATTTTTTTAATGGTAGAGTCATTTATATTCACTTTCATTTGATTGATTGTTTTAACCTCGTTCGCAGTTTTACATATCGGCGTGACGTTGTCAAACGTTTGTGGGACCAAGATGTAAATAAGATACATTATGTATAGTAATGACGCACATCATTTCACACGTGCCAGGTTCTCTAGATGATTCTGATAAGTCGTCGACACCCCGGGGGTAATGACGGAAGTGTCCACTTGTATTAGATCATTATAACGCCAGTCAGCAGTGTATGCAAACACAACGATGGTGACGGGCTATATGCATATACAGTGAATGTTGGTTTCACGAGTCAAGTTTTTTTTTTCTTCTTTTTTCCCCCATTTTTCATGTTGCAGCGAAAACAAAAGTCAATTTGTTGCAACGACCGCCCGCAGTTTAGAAAGACGCAAAAGTATCATCCGCGACCTTCAAGGTCAAGTTTGTAGTATTCCACTTCCCTCGGTGAATTATATTGCTTTTTCGTGTCGCTGCAGCAAAACACAACATTTGAGGACAAATGTTTTAGGATTCAGACAACACATTACTTTCTGTCTTTTTCTTTTTTCCCTTTCATTTTACTTGAGGCCTTGTTCCGATTGGAGTACACGTAGATAAGGGTGGCAGACACATTTGCCAATAATTTCCATCATCTCTCATTTTCTTGAAAAGAAGGCCAAAATTTTATTTTCTATAATCATCAAGAGATATACGTCTGTTTCGTCCTTCTAACACTAGCCATTGAAGCTGAGGGCCTAAATTTGGAATTTGGAAAGCTAAAATTGATCGGAAAAAAATGTCAAAATCAAGATGGAGAAATTCCCAAGGCTCATAAATTAATGAATTTCGTTGTTGTCATACATCTGATAATTTTAGAAGAACAAAAAGTGATTGTGAAAGAAGCAAAACGTGGCATGCTGGTTTTGGCAAACATCGGATACAAAATGTTCAACAGCCATGTCTCATTCTACAATCTGCAATCTCGAAGATTATATAAAAGAGAGATATTTAGAATGAGATATAGTAGAACGAAATAATGTTTTGAAGTAGTTCTTAGCCTGCAACAGATCTTTCGATATCATTTGAACCTGACCTACTTGTCACGTGGTGTTCGATTCAGAATGCTTGTTTTGACTTGTTCTTTACTTCCGGAATGCGATTGCTGTAGGGACACATTATTGACACAATACATGTACCTGACTATTGATTTTGAAATAAAACTCTTTTTAATTAATTCCAGTGCGTCCACCAGACTAAAAGTTATGTTTCTTAATTAACTCTGACTACTCACCTCTTTCGTGTGGATGTAAACAGGTACCCCTCCAAACCAATGACAATGATTAAATTGATCAATCCGCTGTTACTGGTAAACACACTAAGCCAGTGACATTGACCTTTCTTGGCACAAACGTTGAGAAAAGAAGCATTGTGGAGATAAATGGTACTAAGGCAGATGATATAGAATAGTGTCACATGACACGACGTCAGATGAAATGTAATTGACAAATCGGCAATCGGGTGGGGGGGGGGGGGGGGGGGGATGGGGGGGGGGGGGGGGGGGTTGAAGTGATAAGGTGGGTGGGAGGTTGTTTTTTTCAGGGTTTTCATCACCTACCTACTTGGTAAGGAATATACCAATGTTCATCAATTCATTTATTTCTCAAGTTATACAAAGTTTTTAAAATATTGAAAATAAAATGCTCGTACGAATCTTACCATAGCTAATTTGTTCATTACCTATAAAACATTTGACCTTTGTGTTTAAACGACAAAACATATAACGAAATATATATATTGACTTGGTCATGACGCATTGGGCTTAATGCTCTATTACCTCGTGTGGATCACGTGATATGAGGATAAACTAAAATGCAACCAGGTTCATTTTCCGGAATTTTCCACACGCACTTAACCGCTCGCGATGCTCACACAACGGTAACCAATTTGATCAATCGTCAACACCAGTGGAACTTCTCATTAAAGTTTGACCTTTTCAAACATGCAGAATGAGGAAAGTGTATGAAATAATTGCCGTTTCATCTCCTTCGTGTTGCGTCATGCGTGCACCATCGTTCTCAGCATCACGGGTGATGATGCACGTGCCTCCTGTGACATTTAATATTTCGATGCCCATGAACATGAGCTCGTAAAAGCGACGTCAACATTGTTACTAACGCCGAAAAGTCCAATCGACTGTCACATGAAACTCACAGCGCCTAGCTTAATCCAGCCTCTCCCCGCCGTTTTCTATAGATTTTTCTCTAATATTGCGATACACAACAGGATGGGATTGAGTAGACAGTGACCATCACAGGAACGCTCAATATTACAGACTGCATGCACAGCAATATGTCAAAAAGTTAAAAATTCTATAGCAGAGGAAGACATTGAACTGAATTTAACAAAACACAATACCCAAATCCACTCAAGTCTTGTTGGACTTAATATTAAAAAAACTTATTTTCAAATACTTTTTTTTCATTTGAATAAAGATTTTTGTTGAATATATTGAATTCTTAAAATTTTTTAACAAATTGTCATCGAATAAAAACCTACTGTCATCAAATTAGTATGTACTAAAACGTAGCTTTGAATCCGGCCCAACAAAGCACTGAATACATGCTAACTAGCATTGTACATTCAGCTCTAACGCACTAACATTCAATCCATGTCCGACACAACAAAACCACGGAACACGCTGACGAGCATAAACGTTAGGGCAAATATCCACTGGACAAGCATAATGAAGTCCGATTCCAATCGCCCAAACCGAAACCGAGAAATACGGTCATGCCTGGCAACACTTATAAAGAATGGACCATTATCTTGAGCGAATTATGACGGACAAGTGCCTGAGTGAGACAAAAGCAGTCATTTCGGGCAAGGACGCTTCCAGAGTGAACCATAAGCATACCGGTAAGTCAACGACCCAGAGGCATTCCCCTGAGGCTTTCGAGGAGCGCACATCGTATCCTTAAACAGCCATGTCAATGAAGATTTCCATTTAAGATTAAAATTATGGATCTGCATAAATGGCTGATTGGTCAACATAATCGATGTTGTTGGTAAGGAGTTGATAATAGTCGTCATAGCTGACCCGACGGCTCCCAAATAGACAATGAAACTCGGAGGCCAGGAAGTGTCAATCACATTTCAACATGGCAATGACCTGTTGATAAAGAGTCCCATTGCAGAGGCACGCCGATCCCGGCTTTACTACTGTATTGACAAATTAATCATAGATTTGAACAAAAAGAAACAAAAACAAAAACAAAAACAAAAAAAAAAAAAAAATAAAACAGATCAGGACAGTATGTTTAACAACATTAAAATGAATCTATCTACTCTGAGGGTTCGCCAAGGTAAGCGCAGTCTTCATTAACCTTGGCTGTTGCGTGTACATTCAACCTAGTAAAAAAAACCCAGATGATCTAGAAATACATTTAACTGATCAACTCTTGTCAATATATACTATAAACATGTTAACCTACAGAGCCTACCATCTGATTGGTTTAAACAACAATCAATGGAACACGTGAATTGTTGGTATGATTTATTATTTACCAAAAGGAGTGCAAGATACAGGGAGATTTAAATTGTAGTTGTATATACAAGTGTTATGCTGTGTGTGTATTTCCGTGACTATCTCAGTTTGTCTGTTGGTTCCGTTGATCATCTTCACGTGAGGTTATTTCATTGGATCGACCAAGAAACATAAGACGCTTACTCTTCCGTAACACTTGGTCTTATTCTCCTAGTACTTTTTCGGGAGTCTCAGTAATTTGTAATTGCAACATGCAAACGATGAGTCTGACGAGGAAGCAAAATTCTTACAATCAAGAAAGGGAAGGGAAATTATACAACATGAAAAGTCGACATGCATCATACAGTTGAACAACAAACAATATCTGAAAGATAAAACCGCATCAAGTGATATATATCAACATGTCTGGTGGAGGGTATATAGATAAACTTAATATTTTCCTTGATAATGTAAACCAACCGGTTATATTATCGTAAAATCTAATGACTAAACAATGTTATAATTAGTAAAGGGCCAGGTCAGTCACAGAGAGAAAAATTCTCAAGTTACGTGATATGAATTTGTCAAACTCTTCCCTCCGAACTCAGTTGTAAATAACATCAGCCAATAATTCTAATGACTTAAAAATCAATATATTTCATTTTCTTTTCATTTTTTTGGTGCCTTAAACGTATATCTTAAATACTTAAAGGACCTATATTTATTGCACTTCGTTGAATGAGGTGTACCTTCTGTTTAAAAGGTATTTTCGTTAGGAGCGTTGATTGTTGTTCAATATATTTTTTGAATTCTTATCAATCCGTGTCTTTTTGACAAAATTCCTAGAGCCTACAGCCTCACAATAATGTGATAACTCTCGGACATGTATATGTAAACCTCTGTTGTTTTTTCTGTAGTTTTGAAATCCAAAACAAACGAGGTAGGTCATTATTCTTGTTAACGACCAGTGTTCAGAAACCACCTGCCATGAGAAAAAGAATCGGACTGACCTAATTTCACATCGTACAAGTAAATAAAGTGTCACCATAAAGTATCAAATCAAGGCTGGGAAAGAAAATATGTTTGTATAATTATCTTATACAAATGTTTTATCAGAACAATAGATGGATGTTTAATAAGAATGGTAGAAGAATGTTTTATCAGAACAATAGATGGATATTTAATGAGAATGGTAGAAGAATGTTTTATCAGAACAATAGATGGATGTTTAATGAGAATGGTAGAAGAATGTTTTATCAGAACGGTAGAGAAATGTTTTATCAGAACGGTAGACGGATGTTTTATCAGAAGGGTAGAAGGATGTTTTATCAGAACGATAGAAGAATGTTTTATCAGAACGACAGAAGGATGTTTTATCAGAACGATAGAAGGATGTTTTATCAGAACGACAGAAGGATGTTTTATCAGAACGATAGAAGAATGTTTTATCAGAACGACAGAAGGATGTTTTATCAGAACGATAGAAGGATGTTTTATCAGAACGATAGAAGAATGTTTTATCAGAACGGTAGAAGGATGTTTTATCAGAACGATAGAAGGATGTTTTATCAGAACTATAGATGGCGAATGATTTTTTTGTTGAAGAATGCTAGTAAATGCTAACGAGATTGCGGCTGAATGTGATGTATAGGCTGTCCAGAAGGAAGCGATTTTCCGTAACAGTGACGCATTCACTTCGGTTAATAAAATAATTGCCGCCCTTTCTCGTAATCTATCATTTCATGTGGAAAGGATTAGATCACAATGTTATAATTAGAATTTACAAAATCAATAAATTTCTTTAAGGGTTTAACTTTTTACGCTCCTAAACCGTAGCATGAAAACTTAGTCTAAACAAATTACAATATTCATTTTTAAATGATTCAATATCACACAAGATTTTGAAATTTCTGAGGTAAATAATTTCCTTTACGAAACTATCAGACAATTTTGCTAGCCAATCAAAACCAAAATCACATAACAATGTCAATTTCTTGTTCTGCGTTGATCACACATATCTATGGCTATTTGTTTAATTCCAAGTGAATTGTTTTCCAACACTTTCTTAAAAAGGCAAACAGGAAATAGATAATAAAAAGAAAGAAGTTAAAAAGAAGAAATGAAATAGATTTAGAAACAATGGCGGTTTCCCAGATTTGTAAAATGAAATCTGAGAGCCCACAATGAACACCGTTTACGCAATTTTATATATATGTAGTACTTGTGGCGCTTGTTTATGGTCAACTCCCATGACCCCTGACACCAGACGCCTGATCCGTGCTTACATTCTTAAACATTCTAAATCTGTACTAATCGCTGAGAAAAGACATTGACACTGCTCCTCTCCACACTTTGCAAACGTAAAACTCAAGCTTCCTGAAAACACATTAGCACCAGAATATATCGTAAAAATGATTCGGCTTCCGAATTATGTATCTTCCGTTTAATTTAGTTTATTGATAAACTGTTGGCGCGCAATCAATTGTGACATTCTATGTCAATGATTAGATCGTAAGTGTTAAAAAAATTCCACTTGGAAAGAAATCACACGTTAAACCTTTTTTTATCGAGGGTAGAGACTCCTAGTTTAAGTGCAATCTCTGATATAAATTTATACTGATTATTTGAGAAGCAGTCTCGACACGTATATTGTACTAATTAACAATGAAAAACGCTTGATTGAAGAAAAGCCCCCATTCGGTTCACTGATGATCAGATAGACCATTTACAATAAGTCAAGATTCACTTGAAAAAAAAAAAAAAAAAAAAACTACACAGAAATATTTTGTTCATTTATTACATCTTGTGATAGACTTGCTTGTGCCCCGAGGAAGGAGAAAAAATTCAGATACACGCAACCGACCATTAAACACTGTCGAGACCTAGGGAAAGAATCCAAGATCTCGCAGTTATTGATCTTAAGAGCGTGAAATCAAATTTAAAAAATCATTTTTTAGGTTTGTAGCAGAAACCTATTGGTGTATGAAAAGTCGACCTAGATATTAATCAAGATACGTCATTGCGTTGGAGAGAAAGAAAAATTTTACATCACATGCTATCTTTGGTAAAGATGGCACCGAGGCATAAAAAGATGATTGTTTGTCGATATTTCTAGGTTGTAAAAGTACAATAGTTAATTACAACGAAATGTAGTTATATGTTAAAGTCTATCGATCCAGTGTGTAGGTAGAGGGAACAGTATCTCCCATGTAACGCTTATCTGTTATCAGAGAACAGCTGCTCCCGGCGACAACCTCTTGGTGATGATGTCACAACCAATTCTATGCAGGAAGTTTTACCCCTAGTTCAGAATACAACAGCGTTTAGGCTAACCATATAATAACATACTTGCAGAGTGATGTCGTATGTATTCCGTTATACGCACCGAGAAGGAAGACCCAATATTCCGTTTCCATGGTAACAAGAATGCTCAGTCAGAGGTCAGCTCCTGATATTGTCGGAGGTCAGACTGTCAGCTCCTGATATTGTCAGAGGTCAGACTGTCAGCTCCTAATATTGTCGGAGGTAAGACTGTCAGCCCCTGATAATGTACAAGGTCGGACTGTCAGCTGATATTGTACAAGGTCGGACTATGGGAATATGACTTCAGGATACCATAATGACTAAAAATAGAATAAAGAGGGCGGTATTGACCTGACCTGACGTGTTTTATACGAATTCCAAAGCCAAAGTGTGCTCTTGAACACTCTATTGTCCAAACCCTAACGCCCTTTTCTTCCTGTGAAAATATCAATGATGAAAAAATCATGTTCCAAGAGGGTTAACGTCTTTCACTTCATCTACGACTCCTGTCCTATAAAGCTAAGTGAATTCATGTAAGTAATGTCACGTTCTGAAATTAGAACAAAGTAAAGAAAAGCATCTTGCTATCCAGAAATGGAAAGTTCACAAAAGGGAATTTGAATTCATCACACTTATAATTCACCCTGAAGAAAATCAGATGGAAAGTTGTCGAGATAGGTGAATTATACAGCATTCTTCCAATAGCCCAATTTGTATCATTTATATACATACCTTCATTGACTTTAGCCGAATGTACTGTGGACGACTACACTCTGTTCATAGTCTAATGTTTCGTTGAAGCCTACGTATTGCTGCAAGCTTTAAATTTAATATACAATCGAAGTCTCTATTGTTACTTTGCTAGAATCCCAGAGATTGATTTGCCGGCTCCAGGTTTATCACTTCTACACAAGACTTCAATATGTTTGTATTTTATGTCGTATGTATATAAACATGTGTACAGTTTATTTATACACAAAGCGGCGTCCGCGTGTGACTTGCTCTCTGAGATACACACTTGTCTGTTATATCTGATGTTGCTCTACCTGTCTGGACCGAATTGAACGGATGTCATCTCGTCGTAAAATCCTGCCACGGGTTCGGGAGTCTTGTCACCAGTGATGGAATCAATTCATTATAGATTTCTGCTAGATTATCGTAAAATAACAGAAACGGAATTACAACGGTAGCATTATTCCAAAAATAACACTCGTGTAAGATTAAAGAGATTGCGCATTGACCATTAGTGGCAATGATAGGGAGACAATCGACGAAAATGTCTGGGGGAATCAAAGGTTTGATTATCTCACGGAACCACAGACAAATTACAGTGGTATCATCACCAGTGGAAACCCAAACAAATGCATCTACTCCAGGCAGACAAATGCATACAAACAGACTCTATGCAAAAATAGCCATTGCGCTATCGGTACATCATTCTGAGATACAAAACTACACCACAGATTAATTTGTCCTTCAAATGGTTATGTGTCGGTCAAGTTACATGTACCAACATGTCAGCATAATTATAATCCTAACTCGAATTCAATATAATTATGTTAAAAATATGACCAAAAGAAAGGAGAATGGAGAATAAGACCAGGGCCCGTATTCATGAAACCGTTCTCATGCTCAAGCATGAATTTTGTGCTCAAGCCTTGCTTTGTTTAAGTTAAAAATTATTAAATAAGGCATGATTCAGAGTACTAAATTCATACCTAGAGTTCCGAGTACAGACAGGGAAACGTGATTCAGGGTACTAGATTCATACGTTGAGTTCCGAGTACAGACAGAGAAACGTGATTCAGGGTACTAAATTCATACGTTGAGTTCCGAGTACAGACAGAGAAACGTGATTCAGGGTACTAAATTCATACCTTGAGTTCCGAGTACAGACAGAGAGACATGATTCAGGGTACTAAATTCATACGTTGAGTTCCGAGTACAGACAGAGAAACGTGATTCAGGGTACTAAATTCATACGTTGAGTTCCGAGTACAGACAGAGAAACGTGATTCAGGGTACTAAATTCATACGTTGAGTTCCGAGTACAGACAGAGAAACGTGATTCAGGGTACTAAATTCATACGTTGAGTTCCGAGTACAGACAGAGAGACATGATTCTGGGTACAGGATTAGTTCATGTGTCACACTGCAGTTAATGATTAATGCATAAATTGCAGGGGAAAACATATATAGATAACATATAACATACAAGTATTCCACTGTCATTATACAAATGTATAGATTGCCACGGATGTGGGAGATAGAGTTGTGATCAAGCATAAATTAAGGAACTGTTATAGAATCGTAGCCTTGAGACCAATAGTCGATCGCTTAGAAGCCACAGTAATGCTCGGTGTTTTGAAATGTTTGTTGAAGTTAACCAGAGTTTACCTGAACATTTTTCAAACAATATATGAATAGTTATGATATTGTGTTCCTCAGCAATGAAGACCCAAATTACATTTGCCACATTTAGAGCAGATAAAACGATCAAAATGTTAAATGACTATTGGTTAAACACTGCCAGGGGAGATCCCTGAATATTTGCCCCTTTCTGAAATATTTCAAAATATAATAATTCTCCTTGTCACAACAAATTGAATGGGGCTGCGATACCGCAGTTGGTTAAAACGCAAAATGTATGCCTCCGTCATCTCTGGTGCGTAGTTCTTGACGCTACCTACCCGTTGGGGGTTTGTGTTTCCCGGGAAGATGAAAAAACGGACCGGTCTGTGCTAAGGTGGTGGAGTCCGTAGGCGAGATGTAGTTAAACTTCTTTGTGTTGTTAAATTGGGAAGCCGGCTTCTACAGGGAAATGTCGCCTCAAAGTGGTCTTTGCTGTTCACAGGAGGACAAACCCAGCAAACAAAAAGACGGCCATATTGAATTTGGAAAACAGTTTATATGTAACTAGAGCTGGTGAAATGCTTGTAAGGAACACTGTCTTACCGATTGTGTTCATTCTAGATTTGATGATGACCTCGATTATTGGATAACAGCTCATCAGTGTGTCATGTCAGGTGCAAACACTGTACAGCAATGGCGAAACTGCATGGTATAAGCTGGTAATAAAAATCATTGGTTCAAATGGAAGTGCAGAAGATGTTTACTATGAACGGAAGGAAACCGGAGTGTCCGATGAAAACCAAAACGTTCGGAAAGGGGACATTGTCATCGCGAAGAATCACACCCCGATCGCCTGGGGGGAACATGAATACCTTTTCAGAGCACTATCAGACAACCAGACACAATTAGTTTTCTGAAGTCACAGGTGTATAGCTGTGGCTGCTGTTATCTGATACATATGTATACATCAGGTAAGTCTTCACGAGACCGACAGGGTAGTACGGACATATGGCCCCTAACAGTTATCGATTTATCATATTTGTTTTAGAAGACAACTTTCTATGCAATAACTCCTGTCAACTAAACACATGGCACCGTTATTCGGAAATTACATCCAAAAAACAGCAGCTAGACTGGGAAGGATAACCATATATAGCTGATGTGTTGTTTTCTTTTCTTAGATATACATGTACACGTATTTACAAGTTAAAGAATGCAGAAAATACACAAATTAAGAATACAGAAGTGCCAGTTAATGAAATAAACTGCCTCATACTGCTGTTTCGTCTTCAAGAACTCGTTAGTGATGTTTAGGGGCTTGAGTTTGAAACCCTGGGGGCGACCTATGGGGAAAACTAAAATTAAGCGAAAAGAATGTTGAAATTTATATTGGAAGGTGCACTAGCCCCATACTTCCGTTAATTTTTTTTCACATATCTGATAATGTCACAAGGTACATAACTCCAGATGGATGATTTGAAGATTGTACAAAAGATGAACAAGTGAATAACGCTCTTAACTAGAAATTTAGAGCTAAATACGGCAGAGCCAAATTATTTAACCTGCATCATACATTTGTTTGGTAATGGCTCGTCAGTTATGCTAAGGGCCTTAATTGTGAAGCAACGGAGAAAAATGCAATGCAATTGATAGAAAAGTCAAAGTTATTTGTGTCATTTTTCATGGACAAAAATGTTTGTGGTTAAAAATGTGTATAGATCCAATCTATTATACATCATATTAAAGTTATTTTTCGGAGAGTTTTTTAATTACTAAGATATGTACATAGTCTAAACACGTCTGTCGTTACAGTATCAATGTTACAGACTCTTTATATTATATATAATTCATACACAAACTGTGTGAATCTGTAAATTTTATATCTGGCATGTGTGAAATCCTTCGTAATCATTACAGGCAAGAAGGGTTTTGTTGGGGTATGTATTAGCTGGTCAGATCAGAGCTGGTGACCAATAATGACCACTTGTCTATGTCTGAATAATTCCAGACTATTGACCAGCAGAGTAAATATTCATTAGCAAACTTTTTTTTGTTGTTATTAAAGATGTCTGGTGTATCTGTTTTGTCCTTGAACTGCGTCGTGGAGACGTATCGTCGGAAATAGAGGTAGGAGCGATGGAGTTGTCCTTGGTATTCCAAGTAAAGACAATGGGGATATATGTTTTAACCTTGGAAGAAACACACACACACACACACACACACACACACACACACACACACACACACACACACACACACACACACACACACACACACACACACACACACACACACACACACACACACACACACACACACACACCCTTACACGTATTTGATACAAAGTCAGGACCTGGCTCCCAAAGGTAAACCAAGGGCACTCACATATAATGGTATTATCACAGTAATTAATGACTGCAAACAACGGGCTTGGAAGGTATACTCACCACGTAATTTTCATTTAACCTAAGTAATTTAAATGCTTCGTTATTATCATTTGAAAATGAATGAAAAGAGAGGACATTTGCGACAAAGGGAGGACAAATGTGTCTTAGATACAAAACGAGGACGCGTGTGTGTACATACGGAGGACGCGTGTGTGTACATACAAAGGACGTGTGTTTACATACAGAGGACGTGTGTTTACATACAGAGGACGTGTGTTACCTCCAAAGAGAGGACGTGTGTGTACATACAGAGGACGTGTGTGAACATACAGAGGACGTCAGATACCTCCAAAGAGAGGACGTGTGTGAACATACAGAGGACGTGTGTGAACATACAGAGGACGTGTGTGAACATACAGAGGACGTCAGACACCTCCAAAGAGAGGACGTGTGTAACCTCCAAAAAGAGGACGTGTGTGAACATACAGAGGACGTGTGTGTACATACAGAGGACGTGTGTGAACATACAGAGGACGTCAGACACCTCCAAAGAGAGGACGTGTGTAACCTCCAAAAAGAGGACGTGACTGTACATACATGTCCTATACATATATATGTATTACTTGGCTAATACGTTCATATTGACTATCCATAGAAAAAGATACATCGGTTAATATCCGTTTTCTATGCAGTCAATCGCCTTTGTTAATGTTTTCTTCTAGCAAATAGAACAGCATTTTGACAAAGTAAAAAGTTCATAATTCTTTTACTATATAGAAGAGGTCCATGGGCCTTAATGGTCACCTGAGTTCTGATGTATTTATACATATAACTGATATTTTGTTTTCATAATAAGAGATATCAAACAGGCTTCTAACCAGAGACCTAGTTATATAACCATGGTGATATAGGTCTCTGCTCTAACCCAGCGACCAGGGGCGGATTTTTTCTTACCTTTGCCCAGTGACTTTGACCTTTTGTCATTTTACTTCTCGTTTGATTCCAGTCAATTTTGCTTCATCATGTGAAAACAAAACATTTATCAGTGACTAGATACCACATTTGACCTTGACCTTTCCCCCAGTGACATTGACCTTTGGTAAATTGGCTCCAAGTTTAGTTCTCACCAACTTTGCTCCATGTTATAATCAAATGTTTATCAGTGAAAAGATATCAAATAGTAAATTCAATCTTTCATTCGGTTTGATCCTTTGTCCCTGTTATCAGCCCCTAGGGGCAATATTGTATTAAGTAACACAAAAGGCGAGATAAATCATTGAGGTTTATTTTTTATTATTTCTTTCAAATCGAACACAAGCACCACAAACAGATGCAATATACAATGTAACTTGTCTAAACCGGATGTCACCAGGACCAAACTTTTTGGCCGGTTTACCCAGGTGTCCGGTTCGTAGAGGTCAACATTGCTTACATTTTCCAGTGCTGGGACCAAACATTTTGGCTGGAATACAGAGAGATCCGGATTACACAGGGGCCGGTTTAGACAAGTTACACTGTATTACCATCTGACAAAGATAAGAACAAAACATGTCAAAAATTGGGGGAAAAATGAAATTATTTCCGTAAATTGAATCCGTCTCATTATTAGGACAACAAAAACAAAAGTCATTATGATCCAACATAATTTCTATTCTAAAGTGGATTCCAAAAGCATTTTTTAAACTGTCATTGAATAACAACTTTATATCTCAGCAACAAAAGGTGAAACACTACGTCTGACATTTCATTTGCCATGACAATGCATGTCTTGTGTTTAGACCCTTGTGCAATACAAAGTAATCAAATTTTACCTCAGTTTGAATTTATTTGGCAATGTAAAGTAACGCCAAAGTCATTTTTTTTTTCAATCAAACTATCAATGATTACTTGTTTACTCAATAGCTTAAAAAAATACATGAGGAATAAAACATGCAAATGAAATGTTCAATATAAGTGAACTTTATTCCTGCATTAAGCATCAATGAACAGAATTTAACACATTGTGTGACCTTCTGCCACTTTTAAAATAAAAAAAAAGTGACGTATCTGATACAGTAATGTTATAGAGAACAAGAATAATCATTACCAGTAAGTTTGATCACAGTCAAACTTGTACACTGCAATATGTAAAGGATGACAAAGCATGAAATATACAGTTTTCTTCTCAAATTTCATTCCATTACAAATATTTTTAATGCAACTAGTGTAGAAGGTAAATATCAACAAAATGGTATTTCATCTTAACACTAAATAATGCATCTTCTAAATTTCATTTATAAATCCCCTTGACCGAATTGAGTCTGCCAAAACAACAATTATCCTTTATCAATCCATCATGCAATCTCTACCTTACAATTATTATCATGATAAAACTTCAATAAAAAGAATATTCAAAAATTCTTACAAAATTTCATTTTAATTGCAATGAATCTCATTTATATTTTCCAACATGTAACTTGAAATTGCTTTTCTTTTTATGTCTATATTGCCTACTTAGACATCATTTAATGACATTTCTTTAAACTTTGAATGCAATTGTAGACAAAGTTTTTGATGTTTTTCCAATTTCTTCTACTCAGACATTGATATTTGCGTAAACAGTTGTCACAGTCCAGTTTTCCTGGAGTTTTCCTGATATGAAGAAAATGCTCCATTTCTGATTTAACAGCACTTCTCTCTTCTTCTGTCCATGGTATTCTCTTTACAGTTCTCCTACTTCCTATTAAAGAAACAAGATAAACTATACAGGATTATTTTGTGAACTGCTCTTAAAACCCTTTTCAGTATAAATTACAAACTTTTTTTGTTACTTCTATCTTTAAATCCAATTACATGTATGTACCACAGACACTTATGGTCCAGATATAATATGATATACAGATACACAAGTTATATTTTACTGTGACAATCATTTATTCTATAAACTATAAACTTTATTTATTTTACAACAATTATGAAACAAGTTATACAACTTATATTAATCACTCTTGTTGGCCCAGGTGTTAGCGCGCGAGGGGTCTTTGTGTGGAAGGAAACCAGAGAACCCGGAGGAAACCCACGTGGTCGGGCAGGTGACCCCATACCTTTTCACGTCCGATCGGGGAATCGAACCCCGGCCGCCTTGGTGAAAGGCAAGTGCGCTATCCACTGCACCACCCGACCACCCTATTTTATTCTATATGATGTATAAACATAAAAAAATACCTGGTTTCTGTGTCATGCAAGTGGCTTCTGTACTGTGGAGAGATTTTCTGCTATTTCTCTTTCCTGCTTTCTCATTATCTTGATCTGCATCATCTGCGGGGAAAAAATGATGGGACATTTACATCTTTACTGATGTTTGAAGGCTTTCCTACAATACATTTACTAAAAGCTCATTCACAGGTATATTCTGCCAAAGTCACGAGATGAAGACAGGTTCTGCCAACTGGCCAAGACATAAAAGATCTACAACATGGCATTTACAGTGGACCCTCGAAAATCCAGACGCTTTCATTTCCAGCCTAAATCGTCCGGATTACGAGTTTTCCGGACTGCCGAATTTATGTACAAATAACATTAAAGAAATCTGTTCCCAAACATTTTGTCTGGATTGTGAGTTTTCCGGATTTTAGGCGTTTGGATTATCGTGGGTCCACTGTATTTCAATTCATGCATGTTATTTACCTTGATCTCTGACTTCTGTAGACTGTGTAGTTTCATCCTCAGATTCGGATTCATCAGACACTGTAACAAGGACAAATTAAATGATTTAATTGTACAATTGTATTCAAAATAACTATTTAACATAAGAATGAAATACCAACTGTTTCTGTAATGAAACTATTGAAACAATATTAGATATCCTTACTAACTACATTGGTCATGGCAGATGCCAAAAGATATTATCAATGTGACCTTTCATGAAAGCAGTTTGAACTTTTTGAGTACAGAACATGATATATAAAAATTCTAAAAGCATCATTACCACCGTAATAAACCTATTAAAGAACTCAATGATACACTATAATTATATGTCTTATTTATTTTTACCTTCTTGGTCAATGCTAATATCTAAAGACTTTCCAGAAAACTTTCCCAATGTTCCTTTGTTTGCTGCCATAAGTAATTTTCCCACTTTAGCAATTTGAATAGTATCCTCAGGGAGACGATACAAATTTCTATGGACCTTCACATCGTGTCCAAGGAACTGAGCTAAAATGTCTAGTTCATTGTCCCTCAAGTTAACAACTTGCGAAAGTGTTGCAACATGTTTTCTTAAATTTGTAGACCTCATATTTTCTGGATTTTCTAACTTTGCTTCCGATGCTGTACTTCTCATGCAGTCAGCTCCGCGTACATAGCCTATTGCGTTGTTAGCGAACACATATGGGTTTCCCTTTTCTATTCCAGCTGCTGATCGGTATTGTATGAGAAGATCCAGTGCTTCCTCTGTTTTTTTGGGGAACAAAATTGGCACCTTTCTTCCCCGCTTTCCACGAGTTTCCACTCTTGACAAATTCTCCACAAGATGTTTTTCCAAATTGTTATGGGTTTCCTTCACGTCTGGCATGAGGTCAGTTTTGCTTTTGAGACTGAAAACATCCAAGGACAACCTCTCCACTTCACCACTCCTTCTTCTGTTGAACAGTATGATGCTAACTAAAATAGCTTCACACAATGGCCTCCAACCTTGGGCGTTTTTTGATTCCAGAAGTTTTATGTTGGCATCAATTTGCTGGTCCAAGTACTTTTGGAACTTCACTACATCATTTGTGAGTGGAAGCAATGAAGGCTTGTTCCACTTCTTTGTTTCTAGACTTTTTAATGCTGTGGAAGAAACTTCAGTATTCCAATCCATAGAATACAGTCTCTGAAACCTTTCCACATTATCCTGTACCTTAGAATCACCCTCTACCAGAGCTTTTGATAATCTGATATTGGCACATTTGCTCAATGAAAATCCAATTTTCAAAGCTAAAGATGGGATATCCGCTTTTGTGCCACATTTAACTCCACATAATGATCTCACAGCTTTGACACAGGTCTCAAACTTGTTTGCTTGGATGCAATCTGATAATGTAACTATATCTTCATCTTCCTCTCGTGCCTTCAGTAGAAAACGAGACAGTTCCCTCATTTTTGTTCGGATGTATTGATGCATGTGGGGCAAAGCTTTATGTTTTTTGTAAAGCTTTTCCCCAAACAGAATGATTAACTCGTCATTTCTTGCACACAGTGAAATGTTATCCACACTCATGTCGGCGACGACATCCTTCTGAAAATCTGAACCAGCCTTTTCTGAAGCAGTTGATGGCAGAAGAAAAGCACTATTACTTTGGTGTCTTGTCCCTTTAACAAGTTTTTCCTCACGGAAGGTACACTTGCTGACATGCCGATATAGATCATGCTTTAGGTAAAATCCAAGGCAATGTCTACATCGCAAATAATCATCACTGCTTCTTGACTTACTTAAACTTTTCTTTGGTACAACCTCTCCTTGTCCAGATTTCAGAACTTCTATGTTATGGTTATAGTTACCGGCTTTTCTCAGCTTGTCAATCAGAGTAGCTCTTGCACTTTTTTGTTCTTTACTACGCCTGTCTAGTGAACGCAATTTTATTACATCAATTTCATCTTTATGCTGAGTTTCCAAATGTCGAGGAAGTTTTGCAAAAGGCTTGTTACAATATAGGCAGTAGTGTTTTTTATCCCAAATTTTTTTCCTGTTTTTATTCTGAGAAAACAGTTTAACTGTAACTCCATCTTTTTGGATATTTTCTTCAGTCTGATTCAAAGCCTTGGGATCCAAGATTGGGATTTCACTTGAGTCATCTGATCTGGCTGAGTTGTCAATAACTCTGTAAAAATTAACTAAAAGCTAGAAATATGTCTGGACGACATCATTAGTAACTGATGGGAATGCAAGAGATATATCTGGTTGTACTGTCATAGGTTAGAATTTTTTCATTTCAATTTCAGATACTCTGTAAGACAACCTCTACCTCTCTAGATCATTTACCAAATGATATGAAATATTGCATAAAACAATTGATTTTTACCTATAGCTAACTACATATTAAAGTATGGCATGGATTGATTGATTTCCGGTGTTAATCAACAGCTCATAGAAGTATTGTAAATAAATTGTTTCCACCTTTAAAAAATTCAAATAAAGAACTTTTAAAGTACTATACAAGTGTAGTTAAATGAAAATACTGCCAGACTAGATCCAACCAGGATATAATTTTCTTCCAATGAATATATAATACTAAAAAACATTTTGTACTAAAAACTGGCAAGTGATACAAGCATTTTTTTTTTGAAAACGGTCCATGTTATAGATGGAAAAGGACCGTTTATGTTATAACTAGAACTGTCATCATGAAGATAGCTAAAACCCCTGCAGATGCAAAGAATTTATACATGCATTGTTTTAGCCACGGAGTCTGACAAGTGATTCCAGTATATATGCCCCATACACTGTTTCAGGTGTTAAAATCAGAAAAAGAACTGCATTGCCATGTTCCTCACAGACAATACCTTTGACTCAATTTTCACAAAAATTCCAACAATATCTAAATTTGACAAATCAGAAGCCTCCCTCGAAGGCCATATTTTCACATTAGAAAATGGACTTCATCTTTGTGTTCCTGATGAAAGACAATACCTATATACCAATTTCCGTGAAAATCTGATACTATTTCATTTTCGTCCAAACAAAAGCCTAAATCATGTTTTAATAGTAATGGTACTGGAATAAGTTGCACCATTTGACCAAGTTTCAATAAAAATGACCACAGGGTTGATGAGTTATGGCTATTTCACAAAAACCTGTGTATAGTGACCTGGTTACCATGGCAACTATAATTTCACAAAATGAACTTCACCTTGGTGTTTCTCATGTCGAACAACACCTGTATACCAATTTTTCATTATCAATCAACCATAGTCCCAATCATGTTTCCATAGAAACGGTACTGGAACACCTATGAATGATATTTATAGGCATTAATAGGTTACACGATTTGCTAAGTTTCAATTATTATGATCCTATCTTTAATCCAGAGACTGTTTGATTAAATTTTGTATGTGTCTTTGTGGAAATAATAATTGAGCAAAATGTAAAGGGGCCTAACTTTCATAAAAATGGTTGGGAAGATGAAAAATAACATCAAGAAGCACACCTTCAACTTTAACTCTAACAGCCTATTAAGTTTAAAGGATTTTGAATGAAAATTGTAGGAAGAGTTGAGTGGGCAAGGTCTGTCTGCAGACAGATGGGGGGATGGATGGACAAGCTGTTTCCAAATTAACCCCCAAACTCCGTTGCAGAGATATAAAAATACTTTCAAAGCTTATCTTGTTTTTAATCATTTACTGGGAAAAAAGTTAGTGTAATCATGCACACCATATAACTCACTTGGACTCAGTACTTGCTTCTGGTACTAAAATAATTAATAATAATACGCAACAGGAATCTACACTACGGAAGTACACCGAGGACAAACAGAAAAATAATAAGTAAATAAATAAATGAAATAAAATAAATTACAGTAATAATGTAATACAAGAGGCCCAGAGGGAATGTACTGCTCACCTGGATCTTTATGACCAAGAGTTCTAGGCATAAGTTGTCCCCCCCACCTCCAATGTCAGCTTGACAATTTGTACATTTTTGAATCCCAAACTCTTGACAATGCTTCCTGCCAAATATGACCCACAGCATTTATTTAGTTTCAGAGAAGAAGATACTTAAAGTAATAATGCCAAAGTACCCCATTTAGGCCCGCCCCTCAGTCCCATGGGGGGCAACCACTTCATTTGTAAATTTTTGAATTCTCGACTCTGAGGATGCTTCATCCAGCGAAATATGATTGATAGTCATTATTTAGTTTCAGAGAAGAAGATGCTTAAAGCTATATGGCCAAATTTCCCATTTTGGGCTCTGCCCCTCAGGCCCCTGGGGGGTCAGCCACTTCATTTGTACATTTTTGAATCCCCACCAGCCAAGGATACTTGCAGCCAAATTTGACCAAATTCCACCCAGTAGTTTATAAGAAGTCAATTAAAGAAATTGTTGACGGACACCACGGACCAGGTGAGCTAAAAATGGTGCAAGTTACATATTAAATGGTATTGTCATTGGAAGACATCTTTTGTGAAATACATCAGTATACAGTTAAATTATTTCATTTTTTTTTTTTTTTTGCTATTTTTATGATTTAATGATTTTGAACATTAACACATGTATAAATATCTTTTCGTAAATTTTATATTAAACAGTACTCATACAAGAATTCCACGAAAGTTGATGTGTCGCCTGCAAAGCAAGCAGAAACCCATTTTCTATTTATAGTAAGAGTGACCTTGACCTTTGACCCTCGACCCTGAAAAGCAATCTCAGGCAAGCACTTTTGATAAGGAAGTATTGTGTGAAGTTTGACTTTATTTGGCACAGAGGAACTCAAGTTATCGCACAGAAAAAAAAATCTATTTTTAACAATAGTGACCTTGACCTGTTACCATCGACCCTGAAAAGCAACCCTAGGCAAGCTCTATTGGTAAGGAAGCATTGTGTGACGTTTGAGTTTGATCGGTCCAAGATAACTCAAGTTATCACACAGAAACCATAGGGTGGATGATACCGCCAACGCCGACATAGCAATACTTACCTGTCACCTGCTAAAGCAGGCGACATAAAAACTGAATGCAATAGAAATTTTTGATTTGGGAAACAAGGTTGCGTCTTTTAACCTAACTAGGAGAAGCTAATGAAGAATACCATGTTATGAATACCTACTCTTCATCTGTGTCGGTATCAGATGGCTCATATAACGGATCAGCAGATTCACAATCTTGCAAAGATGGTGACGATGAACCCTCAATGTATGTCCAAGTTTAAATTTTATCTGATATACCAAAACCATGTTATATAGGTTAAAAAAAAAAAAAAATATAGGTTAAAAAAAAAAAGTAAAAAAAAAAAGTAAAATGTTACCTGTCTAAAAACATCCTTTGCAAAAATAAGAAAATCAAGATTTATATACTATAAGATGCATCCAAATTAATCACTGAAATTAAAACCACAAAACAGGAAGATTTAGCTAACAACTTGAACCTACCTTCTTTCATTAGTACATGGGTAACAGATGATGAGAAGGAGTCAAGGTATCTGCATTTCCTAAATCCTGATGCAATGGCCACTCTTCTGAATTTCTTTTTGATTTCCTATTTAAACATACAATAATTAGATGTATATGATCAGTGAAGTTATACCGACTGTGCTGAAGACAAGTAATATGTTAATTTTTTGAGGCAGTCTGCCCCTCTGTCAAGATACAAATAAGTTGTAGATAATCACATCACAAGTACAGACATTTAACACAAAGCCCTAACATATGTATAGATTTAAATCTAGATGGGCTAAAGGCATTTACCCTTCGGCCGATGGAACATAGAAAGACCCTATTTAGTTAGTTAGAAAACCATCCAGAGGTAGTACTGAAGCCAAGAGTTTGGATGAAAAAAGTAAAAATTACATGAAAGCAGGTCAGATGAAAAGTGGGTATTAAGGAATGAACAAATGATAAATATTTTAATACTGACATGAACATATAAAAAGTCTACAGTCCAACCCACACTTTCTGTTATCTATGGCATGGAATAACTTTGTTGTGTACTGAAAACACACATTGTCCACTCACATACTTAACATACCTCAGTAATTCGAAATCCAGACAGAACATAAAAGCAAGCTCTAGAAATTGGAGTGAATTCATCACAAATGCTTGCAACTGCATCTCTGGGTAGATTTAATGTTCTATCATGGTTATTGTCACCTGATATGGGAGCTCTCACATCTTCACCATCTGGTAACTTAAACTCAGGATTGTGTGTAGTTACTGAAAATATAATATACACACCAGGTAAAGTGGCAATACAGAAGGTAACTTTGTATCAGACAGATGAACATTTTTTCCCTGTTTCAATTCTCCACATGTATACAGCCAATCATGATAATACTCATAAATAAATAAATATTACTTTATTTACTTACTGAAAACACTGCAAAAGGATAAAAAATCTTTGTTCCTGATACTTACTGGGATACATATTTATTATTTGTTCATCAGAGGTCTTTAGAACCCTATTTTCATCCTCCTCCTGTGTCACAAGAGAAATAAAGACATAACAAAAAAAAAAAAAAAGTGTAACATATATATAATTTATACTTACAAAGGTCAGTATCTGGTTTGCTGGCATCAGTTGCAGATGCAGGGATGTTGACCATTGACACAGAAATGTCAGATGATGGTTCATTGGAACTGTATGTAGCAGTAACATCAGTTTCCATCATAACTACTTGTACATTTGTCGTTGAAACTGGGGTGTTATCAATGCCATCATCCAGGGTAGCAACTGTATCTCTTGGTAGATTTGATGGTTTGTCATGCTTGTCAACCGATGAGGGAGCCATCACATCTTCATCAGTTACATCTGGTAACATACATTCAGGACTGTGTGTAGTTACTGAAAATGTAATATATACACATCAGGTAAAGTGATAATACAGGAATGTGTTTCAAATACAAACTTTGTGACAGAAAGATGAAATGGTTTCTCTTTTTTGATTTTACAATACAGCAAATAATATAATTACTTAATTGTTTACTAAAAATCACTGCAAAAGGATAAATAATCTTACTTTGTTCCTGATGATTACTGGGATACATGTTTATTATTTGTTCATCAGAGGTCTTTAGAACCCTATTTTCATCCTCCTCCTGTGTCACAAGAGAAATAAAGACATAACAATATAAAAAAAAGTGTAACATATATATAATTTATACTTACAAAAGTCAGTATCTGGTTTGCTGGCATCAGTTGCAGATGCAGGGATGTTGACCATTGACACAGAAATGTCAGATGCTGGTTCATTGGAACTGTATGTAGCAGTATCATCAGTTTCTGTCACAGGTATACTATCCTTCTGTATACTGGATACAAGATCATTTGGAGAGTCCTTTACATTTGTAGTATTTCTCCAGGGATATGGACCATTTCCATAGCAGTATAACAATTCCTCCCTTGGATGTATATCTCTGATGGCATAGAAGAAAATATGGGGCTCTCCACAAATCGGAACCATCTTTGGTTTCAGGTTTGGCTTTCTGTCATCATTTATCAGACGGCCTAGTGATCCATCATCATGCGTTGCAGCTAACCTGTGAAAAAAAAGTTGGCATACCGCTAAAACTTTGTCATGTTTTGATTTCTCATTATAAATTTATTGAAAATCAGAAATGTTATTTGTAAAATTATCCCACTTCGCTGAGAAACCATGAACAAACAGATTTTATGCTCAAGTGAGTGAGTGTTCCAGGTATGTTGGACATTGTTTTTGACAGGAAAATCATGCAAACATTACCCGAATAGAAGCATTTTTTTAAGCATTTTTAGACCCTAAGTTGAGGGTACTCATATTACACAAGTGTGCACATTACATGATTTTTTTACTGCTGAGGTCGGAATGGGGGATGAGCTTATTACCGGACATCCCCCCCCCCAAATGTTGGTAAAAAAAAGGGGGTGGGCTTATTACTGAGCATGGGCCTATTGGCGGACAAATATGGTAGTGAAAAATATTAATACACGGCAAGAGGTTTTTTGTGTTACCGTAAATATTCGCATAGAGTGCGCACTTGCGTATAGTGCGCAGGTACTTTTTGGAGATCAGATTTTAAAAAAAATATTCTACAGAAAAATTAATTGACTGGTCACTGCGATGAAACATTTGATGTGGTCTGATCCATTGATAATTAGGAAACCACAATGAGGGTGACCCTAACACATGTAATTACCTTAAGTAAACAAATTTACCCAGGTGACCTAACAAGCATGAAAGGCTTGGCTGATTGTATAATTAATGGTTAATGACAGTTAACACGTTGAGTATGAGGAGACTGATGACATCCGGCTTGGGCTGAACGCGTACTATTGTATGCAATCGCCGAGATGGTAATTATTTACTGAAGATCACTGATTTAAAATGAAGACTTACAACAGGTTGTAGTATAGTGAAATCACTGTCAAATAACCACATTGGCAGGGTTTTTGCCAGCTATTTTGGGAAAGGGACCCTGAGCAAAAATTGGGAAAATATCATCGGCATTTACCACAAATTGGGAAAATATCATTGGTATTTCATAAATTTTGGGAAAATACTAGTAAGTTTCACCAAATCCTATGAATCCTTCACCAAAATCTTTTTTGTGTAGTATTTAGAATTATGTGACAATACCATTAAAAAACATGTCAATGTACCGTAAACGCTTTGCATTCAAGTCCTTATACAACGTGCAATTCAAACGCATATATGATTTGACTTCCCAGCGCACGCTTACCAATATACGTGTGTACATTTGTGTGGTCGACATGATTAGGCCTAATGACTGAAAACTCGTAATAACTGTTAGCATGATATTTTAAGGTTTTCTTGTTTTAATTCAAATTGGGAAAATACAGATTGAAATTGGGAATGGGTCCGGTACTATAGATGCCTGGCAAAAACTCTGATTGGGGTCTCTAAAATGTAGACACCAGGGTCTCCGATCTAATTAAAGCTGGTGAACACGACAAATTATTTCCATATATTATGATATAATTAAAGTCACCCTTTTAATGCTAGCCAAGGCACGGTCCCTTATTTCCGTCAGGACAGAGTTCTTACATTCATCAATACCAGAACTTTATGAAGAGTCGATAGAACATTAGAATAATTTGGAACTAGTAGTATGTAAGATGTGAATGTCATTGGTAGTCAAGTTTTACAATACAAGTATAAATGACCTTGACCCACTTTTAAGGTCACAATAATTAAATATGTTAAATCTGTAAACATCCTTTTCTAATTTATATAACCAAATGTCTCAAAGTGCTAATATTAGCGTAGTTCTTACTGTGAAGGGCAAATAAGCCCTAGTGGTGAAAAGCATTCTGCCTATTAAGCAGATGATTCGAGAACAGATTTCAACTTAAATACGACACCTATATAAGTTGTACTGAACAACGCAAACTATATTATAAGAATCTATTCTTGAATTCTGTCATGTTAAAACAGTGTGTAGTGACACTAACTTGCTTAATTATCGTCCCAAAGTGAAACAAAACAAAAACATGGGTGCCACCATTTTGTATGCTGGGGTGAGACTAAAAACAAGATCTGGGGTGGAATCTAGACAGAGCATGCAGTACGGAAATTACTGATTAAAGACAAAGAAAAACAAGAGCATGTGGATCTCTTAAAAATTTCAAAACTAGGAAAGTTTACCTGTAATTAACATTACGGAACTATAATGGGGCCATTTATTTTCAGAAACCTTTGAAATGATTACAGTACGAGTACTCGGTCAATATAAAAACATAGGAATTTTTTCCGGCCAATATAAAAACAGAAATTGAAAAAAATTACTTTGTTTTGGCTTTAATAAGTAATTTTTAATTTTCCCAATTTCCTGAAAATGCTGCTTTAAAAAAAAAACTGCACTAACACTACCTATGTAAATGTTCTGTTGGGCACTTGGATGGATTTTGTTCTTAATATGCAATGGTCTACCTGCAAACTATGCCCAGCTGAAATTAGGACACCATGCAATAAACCAGGATGCTATCTTACATACCAGTACTGTTTGCCTTTGAAGACACATTCAAAAATATATGTGTCATCCTCACTTTGATGTGGTTCATCTGTCCTTATGACACCACAATACTCCAGCACAGTGTCCCCTTTTGGTATATATTTTTTTGCCAGCACACCTTTACCTATGGGAAAAGATTACATTTTGATATTAAATTCTGCATATTTAATTTGTCAACTATAATCTTAACACACAATATCTAATGACTGATGCTAGCTCAAATAAATCTCAGTCTGAATACATAATATATAAGTTTAACACAAATTAATCAGAATTGTATAATGAATTAATTAGATGATGATGTGACATATGTAAATAATGTACTGTCCTGAACACTATAAGTGAGATTTATAAGCACTAGGATCGGCAGTTAAATTTCTTATTTACTACATCATTAATACCATCAAGTCCTTGTGCAGTTGTAAATCATTACTCTACTCTTCTATTCTGTAGTTTTAGCAAAAAATTATTCTTGAAGTAAATCGACATGCATGAAAAAGAAATAAAATATATATTAAACACTTTTCTTTTTATGTCTGACAATATATTTAATGATCCTTTTAAATTGTTCTGAATGGATTTTCAATACAAAAGATGCTATACCTTTTTTTGGTATATTTACAATGATGAAGTCATCAAGTGGCCTTGTCTTTGGACCATTACTCTTTTTCTGAAAAGAAAATATATTACACAATTATAAAAATCTGTTAAGATTTCAAGAAAAATCTCTCAAAAATGGGGCTATACAGAAATTGATGGTTAAAAAAATTAGGGCTGTCATGAGTTCCCGGACACGGGTCGGGTTTGAACAGTGACCTGTTTCAAAAATGTCTACCCGAGTACACGTCAAAATAGGAAATATTGGTCTTATGTCAATGTTACCAGTAAAACTTTATTAAATCAATAAAATTTCTTACTCTGATGACATTACAATTTCTGTATCCAATATGTTCACACGCAACAATGTATTACTAATGTTTATACTCACACTTGTATTTCATTACAGAAACCGTCACCTCTGGCTCAAGCAGCCATGTGTACTTGAAACCTTAATCATGGTCGTATACATGTATAAAACTAGCTAGAGACTTTCCGGATCAGAATTGTCATGGGACTGCTACTTTCTGTTGGGCATATTATATGCAAATTGATTTCTTCATATTCTGTCACAACGTTAGCATTATAGAGCCTAATCCTCTCGTTTACAGGATGAAGTTTTGCAATGAGTAAATACTGAAATATCAGCAAGGAAGCATACGATTCCAAATGATTTTATTATACCCCCCCCCCCCCCCCCTCCCCCTTATATGAGACTGTATCAAGCCCCACACTACACGTAGGTAAATTTGTCCTCTCTGTGCATGTAACACTGTATGCATGTAGACTAACGACTCATGACCATTGTTGGTTACGGGTCAGGTATTGAAATTCGAGTACTCGGGGCCAACATTTTGTACCCGTGACAGCCTTAAAAAAAATCTAATAGCACTAGGAACAAAGCTATGTTCTCCTACAAACTTCCTTTTGTTCTTATACAAATTACATTCTGCTCAACAAATTTCATGCAAAACAAGTAGATACCAGACATTACAATACACTATCACTTCTAACCTTGTAAAATTGATGGAGTTTCTTTTTGTGATATTTTATTTATCAATTGCAGGAAGTAGTCATAGTATTATAATAAGAGTGGACCAGTATTCAGACCCAGAATTCAGGAATACATGATTTTTTTTTCTTTCCTTTTTTCAATACAGCTGGAGATAAGTTACATGTATAATGAATTTTGACAAGTTAAATGTGTTCTCTCCTGGCTGCTTTACCAGACAATATGTTGGACACAGATTAAACTACTGCAGTTTAGCATTATACATGCATGCATCAGGTGCAATTTCAAAATTGCAGTGGGGGAAGTAAAAAGTCCTCATCATACATTGATATATAATATATTACAGTCAGCCCACTCAACCCAGACACTAGGGCACTGGCTTAGAATTATATAAACAAAGGAGGTGTGAACCACCTGTAATCGGCCTAACCCCTTAATTAAGGCAAGAGTAGTCTGAAGGGTTCTGACTATCTCACCACGATTTTATTTTTGACATGGTCGCGGTCAATAGTTAGAGTATTCTTCCTTACAAAAAAAACGCGAACTGCAAGGGTCGGCGTTCAAGCAATATTTTAGATAATTTATGACAACGCGATATTTATAAATTATACGTCGATTGAAAGATAAAACATTTTTCTACCTACAGTGTACGTGCATATGTATCAAAACAATTAGATGTTGTAAACTATGTACACTTACTTCCACTTATTTTATTATTTGGAATGACCGTCACTATGCGGAATCTCTCCAGATTTGTGCTTGTAAACATAGCAAAAATAAATGAGCGGGAATGTCAAGTTACAATGACAAATCTAGAGAGATCCCGCACAGAGGCGGCCATTATAAGCAAGTGGGAAATAAAGTTGTTGAATCAAGCTATTTTTAACAAAGTTAATTCAGTTTTAAATGTTGGAAAGCTATATAATTTTTCATGGGGGCTAGCTACCGTTGTTAAGATAAAATGTGACAGATAACTTACCTCTGTTAAAGAACGCAGTCTTTTCGTAAGAGGCATAGCGCCTCACTCCTCGGAGAGGCGCAGCCGATGTCAGCTTATGTATTGTTAAGAAAAAGAACACGGAATCTGACGAAACGAAATGTACTTATCTAGCTCGAAAGATATAACTTGTCTCAAGATTAAAATATTGGAATGCCATGTTTATTTCGGTATATGCATATTGCTGTCCGTATACTTCTATTACAGTAAGAGTAAGCGAGAAAAAAGGTTGCGCGTCGCTTCTTTTAAAATTGTAATTTTATACGCACCCAAAAGTTTTCCCCGCCAAGTGTGTACGAAGTTTAATGAAAGTTAAACACACCATCGATATTTTTGTGTGAAGAGCATCACACACTGTCCAATTTTGGGACAAAGAAAGGACGGGCTTTTTTGTAAAAAAAATGAAAATTTATTGCTGAATAAGGAAAATTAGGAGGTGGAAAAGAGAGGACCTCCAAAATGTCCTCCCTTTACGAAAGGTCCTTTCTTTGTTGGTGTTGATTCTAATGAAAGTCCTCTGTTTCCCCCTTTACAAACGCACACACACACACACACACACACACACACACACACACACACACACACACACACACACACACACACACACACACACACACACACACACACACACACACACACACACACACACACACACACACACACACACACACACACACACACACACACACACACACACACACACACACACACACACACACACACACACACACACACACACACACACACACACACACACACACACACACACACACACACACACACACACACACACACACACACACACACACACACACACACACACACACACACACACACACACACACACACACACACACACACACACACACACACACACACACACACACACACACACACACACACACACACACACACACACACACACACACACACACACACACACACACACACACACACACACACACACACACACACACACACACACACACACACACACACACACACACACACACACACACACACACACACACACACACACACACACACACACACACACACACACACACACACACACACACACACACACACACACACACACACACACACACACACACACACACACACACACACACACACACACACACACACACACACACACACACACACACACACACACACACACACACACACACACACACACACACACACACACACACACACACACACACACACACACACACACACACACACACACACACACACACACACACACACACACACACACACACACACACACACACACACACACACACACACACACACACACACACACACACACACACACACACACACACACACACACACACACACACACACACACACACACACACACACACACACACACACACACACACACACACACACACACACACACACACACACACACACACACACACACACACACACACACACACACACACACACACACACACACACACACACACACACACACACACACACACACACACACACACACACACACACACACACACACACACACACACACACACACACACACACACACACACACACACACACACACACACACACACACACACACACACACACACACACACACACACACACACACACACACACACACACACACACACACACACACACACACACACACACACACACACACACACGCACGCACGCACACACGCACGCACACACACATACGCACGCACGCACGCACACACACACACACACACACATACTTACATAAGGTCGCTTTCGAGGTCCCAGACTCCATTCGATACAACCGAGTACCACCATTTCTAATGTAAATATGCAAATTGTTGTCGCTTATGGCGTTCATTGGGTGTGTTTTGTATCAATAAATGACAACCTTCTTGTTTTAAATCATTTCTCCTTAATACAGGAACCAATTCAAAACACACAAAAATCCCGACATCCGAGACACCGACTAAAAGTGTGTTTCAGTCTGAGATCCGGTTAGTCTGGGTATCAAATCGAGATCCAGGCCGTCATTCGTGCAGAACTAATCAAATTATTGCTAAAGAATTCAATGAACAAGTCTTTTATTTCACAGAGTTGACCATGATTTCTTTAAGCGGAATACATTAATTACTTTGTCAATGAGTTCAGGAATTTAATTCAAATAAATATGTGAAAGCACATATAAGAATCTTCCCCTCCTACCTCGTGGAATCAAAAAAAGATGATTATTAACTGCTGTTGAAAAACATGTCCTTTAGTGAGATTGTCAAGCATAATTGTTAACAATAAACAATGTTTATTCAATTATTAAATCATCATTAAAATTATTTAATATTGCTAAAATACCAAAATTGCTGCCGTCATAATGCTCCCTTTCATATTAGTAGTATTACGTCATGAACAAACTTTAGAGTAAAAATGTATTTGAAGTAAATAAACGTTCTTTAAACCAGGTTTGTGTAATTAGTAATGGACATTGTACTGTGGAAACTATTATCACGGTTTAACAAAAACTATTGATATCAACCCGGCCAAAAGTTATTCACCGCACCTGGATTTTTTTATGGAATTAACGTGAAAATCAGATGATAGTTCGCACTTGCATTTGCGGCTTCGATGATTTGACGAAACATACGATTTCAAGAGATTTATTTCATCATCACTGTATTTGCAAGGGATTACGAAATGTTTCAAATTTTCATTGAAAAAAATGTATTTGAAAATTTAAATTCAAATTAATGGTAGTCATCAAAGCAAATAATTGTTTCAATCATTATTGCATAATGTCTAGATGCCGATTCAAATTTAATTTTGATATCGTTTTTGTCTCAATAGTCGAGGCAGGCGAGACTAAGGTGTTACTTTTCCGGCGGCGGCGACTGCGTCAACATTTGCGTTAAAGTCCACTTTTCACAGTCTTATAGTTATCCGATTTGATTCAAACTTGGTCACATTATTCATACAACTGTACTTATCACCTGTCCCTAACACAAAGGAAATTGATTGACAGGTTTTGGTATTTGTGAGGATTTGTGTTAAACTCCACTTTTTACACTATTCTTGATATCCGACCGCGTTAAAGCTTGTGCACACTAGTACTACTGATACCATCATACTGAACACCTACCCTCAATTTACAGGAAATTGTTTTACAGGTTCAGATATTTTGGGGTAAAAACATGTGATTTTTGAGAATTTATGTTAGACTCCACTTCTGACAGTGTTATTGATATCAACAACGATGTTTCAGACTATCAAACAACTATCAAAAGGATTGGTGCCTAAATCTTATAATTATATTGCTGTACTATGAGAATTTATTGACATATCAGTTGTTCAAGGCCAGGTCCGGCCCATTACTGGACCAAGTTAGGCTCATAATCACATGAAAAGTCGTAAAATTGGCAGAGAAATCTGACGTTGCGTGATGTATTACGTCATCACCATGCTGATCCCTATCCAGCGGTAGGAATAATTCTATTTGCACTCGCTCCAGTCGTACTCGGCTCCAATTTCGTCATATTCCTCGACTTGCTGACTTTGTATAATGAATATCTTATCCATTCTGAATTAGTAAATTTCATTATGAATAATTCTCAGTAAACATAAGAGATTCACTAGCTGCTCTCTTATAAGGCTTTGTCTTTTTCATACCAAAACATTCATTTCATAAACTTATCTATTTTAAATAATTGGAATCTTATCTCATACTGTCTCTTTTAACTAAGGATACGCTCTGTTAAGGTTCAGTTGCCTTTTCATATTATTTTTGATACACGATTTATATCTTTTGGTGTCTATTGTAACATTTTCATTGCGATCCATCTGAATGAGTATTGTTTTCAGCAACAACGAACATGTTTTTCTTGGAGAGTGAGCTAACCGCTTTTCCACCAGTCCCGTTTTATACGAACATTAAGTTCGTTTTATAGAATCAAGAATCACACATTTAAGTATTAAATGTCGTCTTTTCGCCTTCCGGTCGACATGCGTAAATGAACGGACGCCGTTTGCAGATTGGAAGTTAAAACAAAGGTGTTTATTTTTATATTTGTTTTTATTGATGTTTTGTTTGTGATATTACAGTAGGACTAGCAATATTTAATATGCATTTCTTGTGCACTATGAAGACTTTGCATCTGTATAGGCCTACCATGTTTCACAAAGAGAAGTCAATATTGAAACTAAATCCTTCTCATCTTAAGTTAGATATACACAGCGGTAAGGGGTGTACCTGAAGGAAAATAAGTTAAGTTTACGCTAATATACTGGAGGTAAACCGCAAGGGGTCCGGAATAACGCTGCGGCAGGGTCTCGGGAGGTGAAGGAGAGAATATCCTCATCTGTTACCTTATATAGGTTGTTCTCGTTCGTCCGGCCGGCCGTCCTTCAGTCAGTTAATCAGTCGCAATCTCAACCTGGGCTAGAATTTCAGTTTTTATTGTTCCGTATTTAAAATGAGAATCTTGTGTACCAATGTTGATAATATCCTGGTGTCAACGATGTCATATGACGTTGACCCACCACTTTAAGGGTAATTGATAAAAACATTAGAAACGCTAACTTTGTATAATTTCCGAACTATACATTTGTCGTGCGACATGTAAGATATATATCCTGTCAATGTTAATCTGATCTTATACTTGACAGTCGTATAATAAAAACTTGTAATAGATCCTTAAGCTGTTTACTTTCCTTCGTACACACATAGATTAGTAGGTATAAACACACTATCTAACACTTGATGCAACCAAAGATCATTTCAATATATCAATCAGTCATCATTTACTCGAACGACGGGAATTTTATTTTGTCATGCTGTATCCAAAAAAATAAGCCAATGAAACGTATGTGAATACGCATAGCAGAAATTGCTTTTGCGGGTCCACAAAAAAGCAGTTCAGTGAAATCAGTTGACTAAAGAACCGATACTGTGCAGTTAGCTGTCAAATTCGCAACACTTTGGCTAAATGACTTCAATACTAGGCAGTCATGGAGACATGTAAGATGTTTACATCTTTGGTGGATATTGAAATAGCGTCAGAAAAATAGCTCAGCCGTTATCCCCCTCGTCTCGATTCATTGATTCATTGATCTTACCCGTCTCATTATGGGTTTTGAACTGATTTCAGCGGTTAGAGCCCGACATCCGGCCACTGTACTCTTTGCTTGACAAGGAGACAGATGGTTTCGAAAGCTTGCAATTGTTGTTTTTGTACAAAACAATTTTTCATATACATATGTATATCTTATTCCCAATAGTAATAAGCAACATACTATTACATATATATTGATTTATAAATGCTATGATTCCAAACCATTTTAATGCATGTTCTTTTTTGCGGCAGTTATTCTAAAATCTAAAATTTTGGCATTGCATATGGAAGGTTTTATTTTACATCCAATCATTTTGTCAATATGCATATAATATTGAAAATTCTGACACATAATTTTGTTCTGTATATCTATGATAAAACCAATAACCGGCGAATTCAGCCACTGTTTAATCATTCCTCAGACACGAATAATTTCGTTGATGACTTTTTATTGGTGTATATATTGTGTAATAATATTATGTTTGTTTGGATATAAATGTCTTTCTTGCAGTTACTATCACTAAAAATGTATGTATTGTTGCTGTGTCATGTATATACATTCATTTATATATCCTTTAAGCGAATGGAGCGATGGTGGCGGTCAAACAAGCAAGGAGTGTCAATTCTGGATTCACATGTTTTAGGATCCGGAAAACTCTGGTCATTTATCAACTGCAAATGAATCCAACTACCTATGTATGAATGTATTCGTTCGTTAAACAGTTGTAATGAATTACTGAGCAATTCCACCATATATGTAGTGTACAAATAACATTTCTTTTATTTAAGAAATAGACGAAAGATAATTTCCCTCTTATGTTTTCATAGCGAAGTCGTTAGATTTTGCTTTAAAATACTGTTGCAGTCAGAGCTGAATACAAAATTAACATCAATTTTTTACAAGGAAATGGAGGTAACTACATTTTAGAATAAGTTAAAATCAAACAATTGATAGTTGTAGGTCATATTTTTCAGTGTAAATTTCAAAATGGCGGGGAACTCGTCAAGATGACTGTACGAGGGATTTAAGAAATCGTTGACGGCGCTGTAGCTTTTATTTATTCTTAATTTTCAATCAGGTGGACAAATTGAATACATGTACATTTGTCCAACCAGTTATTGCATAACAGTCAGCAATTGAAATGTTTATCATTTATAAGGAATGTACAGGAATTTGTAACCAAATCGGCAATTTTCGTTTATTCTATATTCCAAACAAGTGCATAATTTCAAAATCAAGTAACATGTTCATTGGAAAACAAATAAAAAGACATATTGTGTTTCCATTTACAATATATGATACTGTTTATAGTGTTCTTGCAATCCGTCGTGAAAGAGGTGTGTATAAAGTATTCATGTTTAAGTGTTCATTTTATTAAAACTGGAAGCAATAAAATCTCACTCATGTATTGATTCTGTTATGTTATAAATCCGGTACATGATATAACATTGAAATAGATGTAGCTGAACTACATCTAACGCTTCATATTAAACGTACAAATAAAGTTGAACATTTGATGGGAATCATGGCATATATATGATCAAGAATTATTTTTTTAGAAATAGTGTTTTTTCCATAATTGTATTTGGTGCAATAATGAATATGTACATAGCAATACAATGAAATAATTTCACTGCTTGGAAGTGACAGACACCTGCAAAACAAGCTGAAGAAAAAGATAAAATTCTTAATTGAACAATACAAGAGGTCCATCGGCCTTAACGGTCATCTGACAAAAACACAAGATTTTGATACTTTAACTGATTTGAACTTGATTGTGACCAATGACTTTCATTTGAACAGATATTCGTTCCAAGAAGCTATAGGTCTTATATCAGCACCTTTGGAGTTTCGGTTATTGAAAATAAGTTCTTAGAATATTTTAACACTTTTGACCTAATTGATCTTGGAAGTGGGTCGCGGACATTCATTTGAACAAATTTTGGTATATCTTCATCTCCAAGCATGCTACAGGCCAAATATCAGTACCGTAAGCATTACGGTTATTTAGTAAAAATCGTTAAAAAAAAGCACGATGGCAATAGGTCATGGTGACCTTTCGGGTCAGATGACCTAAAAAAGCTAAAATTGGATGTCTGAAATGCCAGTATAGTTTCCGATTGATTTTTTTCGAGAAAAGGTTTATCGCAAAAACGTTTGAGACCTTTGTCACGTCACATAAACACCATTTCCAAGCAAATACTAGAGTAAGGAACACTGTATAAAGTGTAGGTATGATTAACCAAAAGGAGCTCGTGATATTGCCAAGAAACCGATTTCTATTAAAGTAACATTGATCTTGACTTTTGTCATTCGAACAAGCACTTTTAGTAACAAGCTGAAATTATTCTGAACTCTCTTGTGTTGTGATGATGTCTTACATTGCTTTGATTCTTGAAGCAATGCACAAGCAGTACAAATCATACTGTATACTGCAGTAAATATATAAATTTCATATTGTCAAGTACAACTTTGATAATTTGGAATATATATCTATTATTGATGAAATTCAAACATATATACTATCAATTGTACAGAAAAAGAAACCTGAAGGCATCCTACGGCAAAAAGGTAGGGCAGGCAAATTTGTTACTTTTTACAGATATGCGACATGTGTTGCTTACATAAATCATTGTGAAATGGAAAAACAATCTTGTAATCACAAGTAAACAATTCAAAACAAGCTACATACGAACATTAAGATCAAACAATGTTATAAAAATCATAAACATGAACAACCGAAACAATAACAGTTCCGTTTTAGTATGTTAGATATTGAACAGTAAATAAAAGCGATATCATAACTATAACAGAAAGCACAGCGACTGTTAGGAGTTCGGAGTGTCCTGGGTTCGAGCCCGGGACTTGCCGTGCGTTTTTTCCTCCCCTGTAAAGAATAGCGCATAAAACATCTAACGAAAACAACAAGTGTACAGATGACTGTTTAAAAGATTATCGTTTGATGCAAATGACAATTACCGGCTGTATATTGCAAATCTTATTCTATAATATACTTACTGAATAACAAAATGCAACTCTTATTTCAAATGCATTTCATTAGATATGTAGTTCTTTCTGGTAAGTTCGACGATATCTTCATATCAGTATATATTTTTTATTTACGAAATCAACAGTGCTGGTTAACTGCACACGATTTCCAGATTTCCTTTGCTAGCTACCTTACTTACCGAATTCGATACAAATGCCTCTAATATATATCTATAGTCTTTTGAAAAGTCGGAAAGACGACATTTGTAACGCGAAAGACGACATCTGTAACGCGAAAGACGACATTTGTAACGCGAATGACGACATCTGTAACGCGGAAAGACGACATCTGTAACGCGGAAAGACGACATCTGTAACGCGAAAGACGACATTTGTAACGCGAAAGACGACATCTGTAACGCGAAAGACGACATCTGTAACGCGGAAAGACGACATCTGTAACGCGAAAGACGACATTTGTAACGCGAAAGACGACATCTGTAACGCGAAAGACGATATCTATATGTCGCTAATTTCGGGTAATATACTATAAGTATAAACTTTATTTATTTTACAACAACTGCGAAACACGTTATTTCAACTTATACTTATCACTCTTGTTGACTCGGATGTAAGCGCGCGAAGAGTCTTATTGTGGGAGGAAGCTGGAGTACCCGGGGACAAGCCACGTGGTCGGGCAGGTGACCCTTACCTTTCGGGTATTTATTTCATTTTTTCGCTCTATGTTTGTCGTCTTTTCGCCGCGAAAAGAAGACAATTTGAATAAAACTAAAATGTCGTCTTTTCGCCTTTTGAAAAGTAGGAAAGACGAAAATACGACATTCGTAACGCGAAAAGACGATATTTGTAGGTTGCTTATTTGCGGTTATTTATTTCGTTTTTTCACTCTACTTTTGTCGTCTTTTCAATTTAGATAAAACTAAAATGTTGTTATTTCGGGGCGAAATAACGAATTAACGAAATGTCACAAATCAGTCACCATACGTAACAGCTCAAGGTCAAACACAAGCTAGAGGCTTATGAACGATACGAAAGTTAGTTAATGAAATTTGCATTTAGTTAAACACACATGCCAGATCTCGTGGCGCAAGGCAAAACCTCACAGATTTACATGTACACCTCCGATATAGTAATTTTGATCTGCGCATGTTAGAACTGTGCTAAGTAGATAAAAGATCAATATATACATGTAGGTTATCACGGGTCAAGTTTCAAAGTTTAGTTTATAATTGTTATCAATTCAATTTTATTCAAAGGACCTTAAGGTCCATAAGTTTACATATTTAATACAATGATGACATGATATCAAGGACATTGGAGAGAGGACCCACGTACATGTACAAAGTATACAGAAAACAAAAAAGATATCGGATGTATCCATATATAATAGGATAATATACTGTATGAACTAGTTTAGCAGTTCTTTTCTCTTTTTCAGCGCAGAATGTATATATTTTCACGGGTCACTGCTCAACTAAGTAATCAACATAGTATAGTTTTCATCTGCTTATGTTAGAACAGTGTTTTAATAGCTAAACGTCAACGTATATGTCATGCATGTGTAGCTATTGCGGCCTTTCGGTGTTGCACAAGCGCGGAATTTTATGGTAATTTAAACAAAGCTTAATATCTCGTTATAGAATCATTTTATAAAAAAATTGCTGATAGTTCCATAACTTGCAACATTTCACCTTTACATTGGTATAGGTTAAGTTTCTTAAATCTAATAAATAGTTATTTTTCACTTATATTATGGAAGTATTTTTCACTTCTCTCTTCTTTGTCTTACCAAATTTTTGACAAAACTAGAAAATGTCTGTAAGACATAAATGCTCCCGCTGCCCTGTAACACAAAAATGTCTGACTGAGTACACTCATACTTGATGTTTGTATTAACAAAAGTTTGACCCAAACCTGTGAAAGAATAAAGTGTTTAGTTGAGGACATTCTGTTCTTAGCAATGGCGACCTTGACCTTAGAACCTTGAAATGCAATGTTTAAAAAATCATTCCTCCCTCCCTATTTTAGGACCTTCCGACCTCCAGACGGAATCTCTACCTACTGAGCACCACCAATTGATGCATGGTACACTGTTAACGTTTGTCTTCTTCTGATACTATCTCAAGTGTACCTAGATTAAAAGATTTTAAATTTAAGTGCCAAGCAGGTGAAACAAAATTCAAAGTCACAAAGGACCATACCTTTCATAACAAGAGGTGAAACATTCACCTGACTATAATGTCACTAAAAATGTGGATCTTTTTATAAAATGGTATTAAAAAGGTTCTCAAAACGGTCCTGTTCATATTTACCTAAGTTACCGTGTTCACAAGGTCCAAAAGCAATCAAATTACAACTTGAAAGGTTATAGGTCAAGAAGAGATCAATTTTAATCAATATAGTATAGCTTTCATGTTACAACGGTGTTAAGTAGGTCAAAGGTCAATATATATGTTATAACAGGTCAAATAAGCGATCAGCATAGTATAGTTTTCATCTGCACATGTTAAAACAGTATTAAGTTGGTCAAGGGTCAATATATAGGTAATGAAAGGTTATAGGTCAGATAAGTAATCAATTCTAATCTAGATAGTATAGTTTTCATCTGCAGATGTTAGAATGTTGTTAAGTAAGTCAAAGGTCGATAATTATACCATCAAATGCCACAGTCTGATAAGTGATCAATATAGAACAATGTTAATATTTCCTATTCAATATGTATACTTCTGTTCATGAAGCGCACCAAACTTACACAGTAAGTATGTATATGATCATGTGACCTTCATTGGGATCGTTAACTTCCCATATAACGAGGGTTGTGATTAGTTGATTTACTTAAAAATAGCCAACCATCCACGTTGATATATCGATACGATTACTACTGTACACAGACTTTGTCCCTGACGTTAACTTTCACAGGAAACATAGTGCAGTGAAATTTAAGAAAATAAATGACAAAGTGATTTATTGGCATTGAAGGATTCGCTCGATTCTGTCTATACTGCTTAGACCTGTCTAGCTACATTTAATAATGTACATGTATGTAACTACCGTTAAGTTCGGCCTAACCAATGTACGGAATAATAAATGAAACCAGGAAGCTCTATTTTTATACTTCAGAAATAAATATTGGAATGCTACGCTTGTCTATCTGGTATAATGTATCACGTGGTTTTGTTTATCTCTAAGACGCTCGCGTCTAAGTCGGGAGCGAGACTTACATGTATGTCAATGTACATTGTACAGTTAGAATAAGCGTACGCTAACTGTGCCTAGCGAATTAAAATCAATCAACGAAATTAATAAAACGGAGTCTGTTATTGACAAAGACTACATTATCATTACGGAAAATGAGGTTAAATTTTGAATGCAAGTTGGGCGATTGTCTGTCTTTGTATCAGTTCAGCTGAACTTCCCTTGTTTATTGTTTTCTATTCCCATTCCTACGTACAAACTGTAGTCCAACTGATATATTTTGCTGGAAATAACTATTGGTATCTTCAAATCATCCCGCTTCAAAATCCCCGAACAGATTTCAAATAGTTAAGTCCAAATGGACATTGGACAGTCCGTGGTATGATATAGGCTATAGTATGTTGTTTAGTTTTTTTTGTTTTTATGGAAATAACACTTGTGTCTTGAGTAATTTTAGTACTTTGATTTTTCTTCTCATTTAATGCTTACTAAAAACGTGAGCTTTATCATCAATGCCCTTTTTTCTGAAATTGACATGTGAAAAAAAGAGATCCCAGAGGCATTTTGCGCCCATCATAGAATCATCTACGTCAGTCCTATGACCGATCCGCGATAGCTAAGTCGGTTTGAGCGTTGGTCGCTGACGGTGGCGGTTTGTGTTTCTCGGGAAGCCGAGATATGACCAGTCTGTGCTGTCATTGGTTGTGTCCTTGGACAAGACACTTTATCCTGATTGTTTTGGATGACATGCGGCAGGTCTCCCGTATGTTGTTCAGTAAGGTAGTCACCAACTACTACAAGGAGGCCCCGCCTCAAAATGACCCTGGCTGTTCAAGGGGCGATAAACACAATCAAACAAACTATTACTGAGCCGTCCCCTGCTCCCCTAATCTTCTTTTTGCATTCTTTTAAGCATTCAATAACATTAGAATAACATGGACAAGAAGTATGTGAGAAGGTCTAAGATCTTTCTTAGATAAATGTATGTCAGTGATATTCTTTGATGTCATAAACCAGTACAACCATAGAGTACAACTAAGGACCAGGGGAACTATCAAATGAAAAGATTTCTTGTCGAAATTCAAGATGGTCACTTGTCGGCAAATCTAACTACGACTGGTTCAAAAATGGAGCCTGTGCAACGTACGAATAACAACCGTATGATATTTGAGAAGGATCCTTGTAGTACTTTCCGAGAAAGAGCGGTAACAGGAATGTTTACGGACGGACAGACAGAACAAGAATCACGGATGTAGGATCAATTTCACCACCTCATGATGGTGGACTAGAAATCCGATTAAGTTAGTGAAAAAAATACTGGAAAATAAAGAACAGAACCCGTTCAAGTTGGTCATGTTGCAAATTCTTCCCCTAACGGATCCGTCTAGGTATCATATGTTGAACGTACACAATAATAATTTATACCTGCATGATAATAATTTGTAAGTAAAACAAAAATAGTACACGTACATACAAGATATTAAGTTGTACAAGATGAACTTATTTTTGTAATGGCCTTAATACGCATTTTTCACAGATCAAATCAAAAGGTCACTGCGCAGGGGTCATGTAACATAAAATATGGGGTACCTCAGGGGAGTTTGTTAGGTCCTCTTCTGTTCTTGATATATGTCAATGATATGCAAGTCAGCATTGATTCTAACTGCATGTTGATGTTGTATGCAGACGATTCTGCTATACTTTCCCATCTAAACCTAGCAGTAATATCGCAAAAAATGTCTTTGGTGTTGGAATCTTGTCAAGAACGTTTAATGTATAACAAGCTCTCTCTACATTTAGATAAAACAGAAAGTATTATTTCTGGCCCCAAAAGAAATCTGGATAAAGCTACAAATATGAAATTCAAAATAGTGAAATAATCACGACATTTAAGCTATGAAGTGTATAAAATATCTTTTTATAGACGTTAACGATTTGCTATCAGGTGAAGAAAAAATAGATTCAACTGTTAAAAAAGTAAATCATCGACTAAAATTTCTCTACAGAAATGAGCAATGTCTATCGTATAAGTCGAGAAAAACGCTTTGCGCGGCATTGATTTTTTATCATTTCGACTATTCCTGTGCTGGTTGGTATGAAGGGTTGTGAAAAAATATTTTGAAAAATAAATTACAGGTAGCAGAAAACAAAGTACAGTAATAAGATTTATTTTGAATGTTCAAAATAGGCACAGTATAAAATGCAGTTATTTTTGCGTACAAACATGCTAGACATTAATTATAGGATTTGTTAAATCTACGAAAGTACTTGAAAAACACGCTTTAGTAAAAGGAAAAATATCTTTTCCTATCGCGTACCCACGCGGTAGCTATCGCGTACCCATGCAATAAATATCGCGTATAAACGCGATAACTTTCGTACATATAGTTATCGCGTGCAATAGCTACCGCGTGGGGACGCGATAGGGAAAGATATTTTTTCCTTTTATTATCGCGTACGTACGCGATAGAAAAAATATATCATTTCATTGTACTATTGTACTAATCAGAATGAATCATATGTTTCATGTTTTCCATGAAAAGGCTCCAAACTACATGTATAATTTAACAAGAATCCATGTCTTCAAAATACCCTGTAATCAGCATATAATTTCATTTTCCCATCAGTACAAGGTAAAGAATCTACAACTTTCTATTTTACCGGCGCAAAAGAATGGAATTTTCTTCCAGGTTATATTAAAAGTACATCAAACAAGCTTAAGTTCAAAATCCAAGTGAAACGTAACTTTCAAAACAAAACGCAAGAGAATCATGATAGTTGTTATGTATATTATTGAGGGAAATGTATTTGTAAATCCATTTTAAGGACCCCAATAGAAATGCGCGTTTAACGCGTTTTTTGGGAAATCCTACTATATGTACTTTTGTTTAGTTTAAACATATTTTATTGACAAAGAAAAGTCAAAGGGATTGGTCAGTAAGTTTTGCCAACTTATAGACGACTTCTCCCAACAATATATATACAATATAGTACAAAAACAAGTCACATGGTGGCATATATAAATGAATGCGTATCATACACAAGAGATGAAAAAAACTAATTGAATAGCCACTTAAGTTATAATATTGATAATGAGAGAGAGGGAGAGAGAGAGGCGAGAGGTAGAGGGAGAGAGGTGGGGGAGAGACGGGAAAAGAGGGGGAGGGAGAGAGAGAGAAACTCCTTATTTTGTATATAGAAGTATAATTATATATCAGTCGAACCTACCCGACCTGTTGAGGAAATGCTGTGCAGCCTTTGCAATTTTTGCATTGTTAACATCAGATATATTCGGGTCACCTTTGCATAGAAGATCTATTGTAATATTACCTTCAAACCATGCTAGTTCTGTTAATAGAGATCGACGCAGATTGGCATAAACAGGACAGATTAGAAAGAAGTGATAGGAATCTTCACAGGGATGCCCACAACGGCACTCAGCACTAGCTAGTAAATTGGCTCTAAAAAGGTCATAATTTAGGGGACTTGCTCGATTTCTGAGTCTACAATGAAGAATACTTAGTTTCCTAGGACCATGGTTTACAAAAGTTTTACAGATATTAGTATCTATTAGTATGGATTTTTTAACATTATTCTTGAATGAGTTAAGGGATGGAGAATTTCTGATAGTAACATTTAAATCGTTCCAAAGTTTTGATGTAGAAGGAAAAAAAGAAAGTTGTGATAGTTGTAAACGAAGAGGCTGTTCTCTGAGTAGATGGTTGTTACGTAGATTATAAGGAGTAGCATTTCCTACAGTATTTGGCAATAAGTCTATTAGAAAATTCGGTGCTGTGTTATTAATAATAGTGAAAAATAGAGCAAGTTTTCGAGCTTCTCGTCTTTTGGAAAGAGGAACCCATCCAGTTTCTTGATATAAAAAATCTATTTTTGTGTATATGGGCAGCCCTGTGACTATTCTTGCAGCTTCTAGTTGGATATTTTCCAGAATTAAAGAATTTACTACACCGCAGTTGTCCCATAGCTCACATGAATATTCAAGTAAGGGACGGATATAGGTAAGATACAACTTTTCCAAATTATTTCTATTTAAAATAAGTTTAAGCTTTCGGAGGGTTGCTACATATTTGGTTACTTTGCTTAGAATATACTGAATATGGGCATTCCATTTACCATCGTTAGAAAGAATAACTCCGAGGTGTTTGTGTTGATTTGTAATTTGAATTGGGGTGTTATCAAAGGTAAGGGATGGGATAAAAGGAAGTTGCCGATTAGAGATAATCATTGCTTCAGTTTTTTTAGGGTTGAAGGACATAAGCCAATCTTTGGACCAAATTTCAAGTTTCCTCAAATCAGATTTGGCTACATTTTCAATATAGATTAAGTCTTGTGATGAATATGAGAGGGAAGTGTCATCAGCAAAAAGTCTAGATAAAGAAGAAAGATTATGTGAAATATCGTTTATATATATTAAGAAGAAGAGAGGGCCTAGTACAGAACCTTGAGGGACGCCAGCATTAATAGTCTTGAACGAGGATAATGAATCCTTAATAAAGACGGCCTGCTTTCTGTTAGACAAATAGCTGGTTATCCATCGGAGAAGTGATCCAGAAATACCGTAGTTGTTTAGTTTAAATATAAGGCCTTTGTGCCAGACTCTGTCAAACGCCTTGGAAAAGTCACAAAAAATTAAAATAGAATGTTCAAATTTTTCTAAGGAGGTAATTATAGAGTGATATAACTCAATTAGTTGATGAGTTGTGGAATGATTAGGTAGGAATCCTGACTGATACTTGTAAATAAGATCATTTTCAATCAAAAAATTGTAGATGTGCTTATATATCACACGTTCAAACAGTTTACCTATACAACTTATGAGTGAAATTGGTCTATAATTAGAAGTGACACTTGGATCGTTAGCTTTAAATACGGGCATTACGTGGGCAATTTTCCACAAATCAGGAAATACAGAGGAAGATAGTGATCGATTAAATATAATAGACAGTGGTACAGAAACTTCATTGGCTACAAGTTTGAGCATTTTATGACTTATACCATCAGGACCTGTTGCTTTATTTAAATTAAGAATATTTATAATATCTTCAACTTCACCAGGAGCTATATGGATTTCAGATAAAACGGAGTTGGTGCGCCGTTCAAAAAAAGGTAAATCTTTGTCTATGTCATTTTCTGATAGATTACATACAGAACTAAAATAGTTATTCAACAATTCACATTTACTGTCATTGTCATATAAAATTTCGTTTGTAAAAGAGTCTAGTAGGGGGGAAATTTCAATATTTGTTTTGCCCTTAAGAATACTTCGTAGAAGTTTCCAATACGTTTTGGGATTGCTATTACTTTTGTCAATCACCGTATTTACATTTTCATAAAATAATTCCTTGGCTCTTTTAATCATATTGTTTACTCTGTTTCTCATGTACTTATAATTATTTTTATTACGCTCAGTACTATTATTAAACATTATTCTTTTAAGTCTATCCCTTTTTCTGATATTGCGTCTTAGCAGACCATTCATCCAGGGCTTGTCACCATCACGCACTAATACTTCTCTCGAGGGTATACACGTATTTACAGCATTTAAGAATTTCTCGGTGAAATAATTACACATTTCGTTAACGTTTAACATATGGGTGAAATTTTCTAGCCACGGAATACTATTGATCATATTTTTAAGTTCGTCCACATTGGATTGATTGTACAGCCATACTTTTCTTCTGAAGTTGTGTTTAATTGTTACAGGAATATTAATGACGACGAAAGCAGCATCATGGTCACTAATTGCTCGCTCAATTTCGATCACATCAGAGAAAACTACATCTACAGTATCACTAACAATAATGGGGTCAAGGAGTGTAGAAGAAGTATCAGTACGTCTGGTTGGTTCGGTAATAACATTTGTTAGATTATATTGGGAAAGAATATTACTTAGATCAACTCTATCATTTTTCAAAAAATCGATATTTAAATCACCTGTAATTATTACGTTTGGTGTTTCTTCGAGTGCTATATCAACTGAATGTCGAAGATGCTGCCATAAGACATTGGCGTTGGATGAGGGAGGTCTGTAAATATTACATATTAAATAAAGAAAATTTTGGAGTTTGACTTGTGACCATATCATTTCAGAGTTTCCAAATTCAAGATCAGTTCTACGCTTGGCGATAAGGGATTCAGAAAAATACATGGCAACTCCACCACCAAACATATTCCTATCTTTCCGGAATGGTTCAGAGAAACCATCAATTATGATGTCGGAGTTTGGTACAGAGTTGTCGAGATGTGTTTCAGTAATGGCTAAAATATCAACATCGTCTACTAGTGAGGACATATAATTTAATTTGTTACGTAAGCTACGAATGTTTAGGTGTAATATACTAAGAGCACTGATAGATGAACTACTATTAGAACTAGGTCCGGGGTTTGGATGAATATCGCCCGCTATCAATAAAACAATTAAAGCTGAATTATAAGGATTGTGGATGCAATGGGACAACTGCAAAAGCAAAAGATAGATCCGATGGAGGCAATTTAGATTGGAGAGCAATGCTAGAAATAAAAATAAACAATTTTTAACTTTAAGAACAAAGGTGATTGAAATACACGATAATTTACTATAAAAACAACCTATGGCAGCCCTCCATGCACACACGTCGTTACCTGTCATGGAGGTTGGAAGTTGACAAAAAATAGAAATAGGTGGAGGACTACCAACGAAAAAAGGGGTGCACAGACATATCCTAAGGTTGGGGAGGAATCGAGAAAAGAGAATAACTGTGGAGAGGGAGGATGACAATGCGCCATTGGAAAGATGAAGCTATAGTATAGTAGACAGCAAAGGGAAGGTATAACAATGAAACAGATAAGTATCATGTCGAATACCGAGGAATGAGGGGTAGGTATTGGGTATATTAACGTATGTAAAGACATATAACAAAATTGTATGTTTATATACTGGATATCCGTAAGGAATAGTTGGTAATACTAAAGGCAAAACTATATACATGGGTTACATTAGAAAAACGCATATGCGCAAAGTATATATCCATCCGATGAATATCACACATGTATAAATATAAGTTCGTATTAATAATACCACACTATAAACAATTGATTTTTTTAACATGTGAGGAATGTACGCAAAATGAACACAGATGGTAAGTATATATACAGTATAATGTATGGATTCGTAAGCGCACATGAACGAAAAAATAACTCCATAGCCATGATTCAAAAGGGGGAAAAAAAAAAAAAAAAAACATTTTTTTTTTTTTAATCATGTGAGGAATGTACGCTGAATGAACACAGATGGTATGTATATATTCAGTATGAATATAGTATAATGTATGCATTCGTAAGCGCACATGTACAAAAATGTAATAACTCCATATTCATGATTCAAAAAAAGCATTTGGATTTTTCTTATCGTGTGATAAATGTATGCAGAATGAAGACAGATGGTATTTATATATTCAGTATATGTATAGTATATTGTATGCGCTCGTAAGCGCTCATGTACAAAAATATCACTCCTTATTCATGATTAAAAAAAAAAAAAAAAAAACTTTTTTGATTATTTTTAACATGTGAGTAAAGTACGCCGAATGAACACAGATGGTAAGTATATATTTAGTATATATTTGTATTACGTATGCATTCGTAAGCGCACTTGTACAAAAGTGTAATAACTAAAAAAAAAAAAAAAAAACAGAAGCATGAGAGTAATGTACGCATATAAAGTTAAACTTGTCACCAGAAGACCAAGTTTGGTACTTGTAAATACAAATAGATATATACGCATAATGGCATAATGGGCATTAATTGCATGAATATATTCAGTATAGGTATGTGTACTCGTTTTTCCTTTCAATTTTTTCAAAGTGATGTATAATCAAGGTAGCCTTATTTCCAGAAGACATTGTTACTTATTAACACAATAGAATGTCCACATGATGATAGACACGTGATGTCAGGTACAATGTACTTGTATATGAATTGGCTCAACTAGAGGAAGTCAAGTGAGATATATCCTCGTACTGCTTCACTAGGATTTTCGCGGAATTGTATGTAGCCCTGTAGAATACTCGACCGTCGTTCGTCCAAAATGAGTGGATTTTCTTCTCTCTTTTGGCTTTTGACAAACCCGCGATGATCTTTTGTCGGAATGATGTCAGGTCTTCAGTTATAAAAACACGAAACTGGTCGGATTGGAGATTCTTTAATTTGAGACGCGACTGGTATATACTGTTCTTGATTTTCCAGTTGCGCAATCTACATATGATTTGAGACTTTCCATTACGTATGTCACCAATCACGTGAGATCTGTTGATGTCATCGGTAGAGATATTTACATCAATACGTTTACAAATCTCAACGACCTTCGCATCGGTGGTTTGTTTTTCATTTTCCCGTAAGGGTACGCCATGAAACCGGAGGCTGGTACGGCGCCCATACTGCTCAAGATCCTCTAAAGAGGACTCCAGATGCTTAACTGTGGTTTCCAACTGCTGAACTTTGTTTGTAAGTTGGCGATTACATTGGGTCACCGTATTCAGTTGATCAGTTAGAGTTTTGATTTGTTCAGTATAAGGGGCCATGGCAGAAGAAATTTGTTGGCTGATAGCTGGTCCAAGAGCAGTAGCCAGGCTCGGGACGAGCGCGCTTATAAATGTAGGTGACGTGACCGAGGCATGTATAAGTTCAGTTAGGTTGATAGGATCACTCTCATTAGTAATTGTAGAGGTCATGCTGGGCAAATCGGGTAGGGACGATCTCCTACGACTCGACACTGGGGCACCTGCTACTAATGAGTCGGGGCTTACACTTTCCTCAATTTTGCGTTTGGAAATTGTAGATGGCGTTGAAAATTTGCCGGCCATACGATACTAAATGGTATACACTAGGCATGCAGTATAGGCGTGTATAGGAATGTACGTGTTCCACAGGTAACACAGTTCACGTGTACAACCAGGGAGGTTGAACAGTGTAAATCACTATTACGCAGAAATACACGTATTATAGTTGAAAAAGTTCATCAAGCACAACAATGACAATGCTTATGGACAACTGTTGGTAGATTTCATGTCAATACTCTGCTTAAATATTACAATAATACCCCACCTCACCTGGGAGCTCTTTCAAGTATGTGTGTCCATTACACCATCACGTGACCAATAATTACGTTGGGCAAGCGGGTGGGTTCATTTATACAAAATCGCCACACAAATTGTTTTCTGGTGTATTCGTTATCAAATATTAATTAAATTGAATTAATATGAATTAATTTACACAACTATTATTGTTATTGTTTGTATCTCATTTAACATTATGAAAAGATGATATTCATTTGTGTGTCTTTTGTATAATATTAGCAATCATTCTAAGATGATAGAAGCCGTCATTGGAAATATGACTTGTGTTAACGTTACCACCAAGCGTACCATATTTACTCCACTGAACAGGTAACGTAGTTTTATAATAATACAAATATCAACAATAAAGATGTTGCGTTTATGACGGTATGAACGTAATGAGATACAATAACCTGTATCCTTTTGTGTTCATAACCTCCAAATATACTTTTAGAATAAAACAAGAAGAGAGTGATTGTCTGGTAAAAAGTGCTTGATTACAAGACAGTAGAAACTATTAAGATACTAAACTAGAACGCAGAGATTCCTTTGCAAAAATGATATTGATATTCCTAATATGCAATTAATTACACGAAGAAGATTGTGTTATGTACTTAGTCGGTCTGTACATAACCACCTTTCCCCCTCTATCTCAATGTCAAAACAACTTACAAGAAAATAGCAACATGTCAATGTTATCATGATTCGAATTCAAATTTAATAAAACTTGAGCAAAATATGAACAAAAGAAATATATTCACTGAGACTCCTAAAACAATACAAATATATGTAAGATTATGTGTTCCGGAAGACGAAGCATGTCCTGTTTTATCGACGACACTAGCCAGGTAAATCTTGTCAATCCGTGTAAGTAACGTCACGTTCTCAAATAAGAGCAAGGTATTAAGAACCAACAGGCAAACTATCGAACACCAAACACTTCCAGTTTCATATCGCATTAAAAAATAGAACATTTCTCAACTTAATTTTTATTTCAAATGGTGTGAATTATTGTGATCCCAGGTGTTGGGTGTTTAAAACTTTAAAACAAAACATGATTACAAATTATCTATTAAATGGGAACAAGCACGCGTCATTAATTACATGATGAACAGATGGGATGACTATATCAGCTTGATGGTATGATGACTTTGACCAATGAAATTATGATGACTTTGACCAATGAAATTCGTGCACATATTGTTTTTGTTTGCCTGCCTTCTATATATTAATAATCCCATTCTTTCTTTAGCAGGTTCTTAATGGCAGCACCTGATCAAAGTACGTAAGTATGTCATTTATCTGTAAGTTCAGTATTAAGGCGTGGAAATATATTGAGAAAATGTAAAAATAAACCTTTCTCATTTTTTAACCAATTGGTTACACCCTGAAATTTTTCAAGAACGTTACAGTAGATGTAAATAAGTAGGAATACTGATAATCTGTCTTGTGTGCACGCAGTAACCATATATATATGTTCTTGTTGTTAGACAAGAACATTAAGCTATTTTGTTCAATGCGATTATATACCTTATCCAGGCATTGCAAGTAATTTGCATGAACATTCCAAATACATGTTGTTTTATATATAATATATTTTTGTGTTAGCGTCATTTCCAACACTTTAATGTATGTGAAGACTACCCGGTAATCGATAAAATAAATACACGCAATACAACAGCGAAAATATAAATTTCATCAGTTGAAAACAATATCATTTAAAAACATGATAATAAATAAAAAATTCAATTTATATTTTTTCCGTTAAGAAATGTTGTTAGTATAGATTTTTTTGTTCCTTTTATGCATGTGATTTTGAATATAATTTTTCCTTACGTGAAGAAGAAAGGCCAAGTATCAACTCCAAATCTCTTCCGTCTACACTTACAGTACATTTAGTCGTAATTTTATCAATAACTCTCCAAAATCCGAAAAGAAATCTTTTCATTCTATAAAGAGTTGAGGTTGAACATACTTTAACTTTTCTTTGCTTATAAAGGTGAGGTATATCTCCGCAAATTTCATAATTCTATAATGTATACGTCACTTATCTCTGTATCTCGAAATTTCAAAACCTTAAAAGGACAATGTTAGTGTAATACATTGATTTTCCATATAAATAATAAGTATATGTATGTATGTATGTATGTATGTATGTATGTATGTATGTATGTATGTATGTATGTATGTACCATTCTTGTTACCACAAACATGTATAAATCGACATGAGATTAATTCATTGTTGTTCAAAATCAATAGCAAGACAAAGAATTTTTTTTTTTTTTTTATCAAAATTTTAAAAGTTCTCTTAATTAACGGCAGATGTCGAATAAAACTTCAGTAATCACATATTACGTGAAAATAAGCGCAGTTAATAGACAGTATATCTTCTTTCAGTTCGCAAATTAAAATCCAATTTTGCCTAAAAATGGTCATGATGACAGGAGTAAACCTTTCTGTAAAATCTATCAATCTGTATCTTGTTGTTATGGAAACACGTTTTTTAACCTATGATGTCGCTTTAAATAGATAGCTGTTATACAAGCCCTGTAAATTTCTGTCTACAATTCCTACTGCTTTGATTTAGGTTATATGTGATGTAAAATCATTGTAGTTGTTATAAGTCCCAGTTACTTCACAGACTAAATAGTAATACGTGTGTACATTTGTAGCAGTGATATCCGATATTTTCACAATTTTTTTCAGTTAAGTACTCTCAAAATGACAAAGTTTCCCGTCTTTACTGGACTGCAATTTCTAACGTGTTTCATTTTAGGTTATCAAGTCATCATGAAAACGTATATCAACCTCGCATTTCTTGTCGTCTCTATAACAGCCAGTCCTCACCTTTTTGATAATCCTCCAGATAAAGGTCTCGAGATGAACGCTGATGAAGGCCTACATCCAATCACAGGATTTGACACATTTGATTCTATTGATTTCAATGAAAAGAAAAAGAAAATTCCCGGAAAACATTCTTCAGGAAAGCAAGATAAAGGGAAAGGAAAAAAAGGTCTCGAGATGAACGCTGATGATGGCCTACATCCAATCACAGGATTTGACACATTTGATTCTATTGATTTTAATGAAAAGAAAAAGAAAATTCCCGGAAAACATTCTTCAGGAAAGCAAAATAAAAGGAAAGGAAAACAAGATAAAAGGAAAGGAAAACAAGATAAAAGGAAAGGAAAACAAGATAAAATGAAAGGAAAAAAAGGTCTCGAGATGAACGCTGATGATGGCCTACATCCAATCACAGGATTTGACACATTTTTCAGTGAAGAATAAAAGAAAATATCCGGATAAAGGAAGAGAGAAAAAAAAGAAAGAGAATTTTATTTTATTGCAAAGTCTGAATTTGAAATCGTTGGACCAAGAGAATGAAGTTATACGATTGCATCGCCAATAATAATAAACAAAGCCATTGAATCTTTAACGGGATCCTTGTCTCTGTGATACACCACTAATAATGCTGTCAATGATCAACCGTCACTGCCTTGCAATTGATAATACATTAATACAATATACACAATTTGTAAATCTATTTGAATCACATAAAAAGAGAAGCGACACACACAACGATAAAAAAGATGGACATAGCAACAGGATCGTCATTAAAATTTCTATTCGATAGAACTAGGTCAATAAATTAAAAGATATACACAAAGACGCGTCGAAAAGTACAATTAGAATACATTAAGGTGTTCCAGAAGAGTAAGTATCCTGGAGAACATCGACAATATGTAATATTGGTTAATCGGTGTAATCTGAGGTAAACTAGCATCAAAAATGTCCACTTTCACAAAAATAGAATACAATATGTATTTTCTAATTATGACGAACAGGCTGTTGAATATCGAGTCAACTGCGAAATGTAAACACCGTAGTTAGAGGATGCAGGGATGTTGCTATCCTGAAATGGAAAATTAATCATAAGGAAATTATTATAAGGCTTATTATACAGCTTTTGTGGAAAGTTGTCCATGTTTGTTTTGTTGTAGGAAAAGATCGAGATAAGCGGCTGATAAAGAAAGGTATGTCGTATCTTTGATGTTCAATTCTGGCAAGTTAGTATGAAGAACATCATATGATAGTGTTAAAGCCATTCTTTTCACTTTGAATACGGGACATTACTTAATCTGAACGTATGGCTGGTGTCGACAAAAACGTTTAACCCAAATGAATTCGTTTTTGATTGTAAGAATGAAGGTTTCCGTCAATTATTGATAAGTATGCAACATTTTAAAGCATATATTTCTAACAAGCAAAAGCAAACTCTAGTAGAAATTATTTGATGAAATAGTTCGTTTACTTCCTAAAGGGTTTGTGTGTAATTACATTAATTATTAGTATCCAGTTTGATGTTAGCCATTTTCATACATGGAAATGCTTTATATATATTGTTGTCTTGTAACTGTATATATGTAGTACTTAACTGCATTACTGCCAACAATATCGTTTTGCATTAGTAACAGTGCTATATCTATCCCAGATTTGCCTAATTATTAAAGAACTTATGTTATAACACCATGCTTTATCAAATGTTTAAAGAATACATTGTTTTTTTCTTTAAAAATGAGTGTTTCCCGCTCCTTTATACGATCATCGTCAAAATGAATCAAAGATTTGTAATTTTTTATATATAAAGAAATAAATATTAAATGCAGGATGCATTTTAAGCTTCGTGGTGAATTTGACCTGGAACAATCGCGTCTGCCTCTATTTTTTCCCCGCGCTATGGGAGTTCTCCCCCTTCTCTCTAATACAATCGTCCAATTGTAAATCTGGGTCCATAAAATATATCATTAAAATCCAATGTGTTTAGTTATATAGTGTCAGAAGCACTTTTTGTTTTTGTAGTTTAATTGCTTATTTTGAATGTCTATTATCATTTGGAAATCGTCGTCGACATCCTCCTTGCCTACTTACAAAACGTTTTTGCTTCGCATCAGGTGAACGAGAATCTGATAAAAAGGACGAAAATCTTCATGTGTAGAAAATTGTTTTCCAGCTCGGATACATGTATAACTTGTCTTCGTACTGTTCGGCAACCGTACGGGTATGTGATCAGGTGAACGATTCCAAATACACTCGAAATATTTACTAGATTACCCACTGTGAAAGATGCCTCGTAAATTTTCTTGATCAATCTTGCTATTTTATTGTCATATTTTGATAAGTTACACATATAAGCAATCAGTCATTCGTGTGGTTCAATCATGCGCATCTTTTGTGTTGTGTATCATGCTTATTTTAGGATGGTATTTACTAGTAGTGTTTTGTGATAAACTGCTGTTGCACTTATGGGTACCTTGTATATGTATCATTGCACATACACGTGTAACTAATACTGCAATGGAAAGAGTGTACAAGTGAGAATGTGTCCGTGGTAGAAATAATATGGAAGCCATAAGTTGTCGGAAAGTGTATAGTGGAGTAAAGATATACAACAGTTAGTTTGGAATCCATAGGATCTTTTGTCCTATCTTAGGCTATAATCATAATTTCAGTAACGAAGTTATTTTCTATGTCATATTTAATGAATGATGAGGGAAAATCTATATAAGTGTTGATAGTTGAATTTCCACCTGGATGTTTCGCCAACAACAGAGATCCTTTCGGAACCACTAACAAGATTAACCAACTACATAAACGGAGGCGGCAGCAACTATCTACTGGAGCAAATATGAGCGGTCAGGAGTGCGGATGGGAGCATGATCATATGATGAGATATTCAACAGCAACCATCAACTGATAAACGTCACTATTACGATATCAGTGTTTTTCTATGTATTGCCGAAAAATAGAACGACTTTCCATGTTATGTAGTAAATCTAATACTGACTGGAGTCAGTACTATTGCAGCAGTCACTTTGTGTGTCTTTATGAATTAGTTTTCCTTGAGTGACTAAGTATCATGTAGAACGATTACATCTTGGATGATGGAGAGCTTGAATAGGCAAATTTGAACAACAACCAACCTAGAGATGTTTAGATGAGAACTTTGAGTAAGCATAGATAGACTTGGACAAGAACTGAGCGAATGATCCAAAAATGATAGGATTGCAGCATCTGCAAGATGACGCCTTAGAGAGTGTGGCTCAGGAAATCTGAGCAGATTATGAAGGCCAGGAACAAAAGAGCAAGGGAGAGGACGACCCATACTCATTTATAAAGAATTCAAGAAGAAAATGGTCAGGTCTTACAGAGAGTAAACAAATGGAAATGAAGAAAGGAACGCTCAACTTGGGAATTGCTCTCGAACGGAGACAGAAGATCACCTTTAGTTTCCGCTTGACTTTAATTTAAAGGAGATTCATGATATCATGAAAGCAAGGCCTGCATCAGGACCAGGCCCCTAGATGACCTTAAAAGTATGTAAGAAGACTGTAGAAGTTAATGAAGAAAGTGTGGAACAAAGATATTATTCGAGCATGTTGTCAGAATGAAGACGAATATTTTGTTCCAAAGGAGAAGGCTTTAAATGATATAATGCAATTCAGAACGATTTCCCTGCTGAGTGTTCAATGCAAGGCAAAGGCTTTTCAGGTTGTGTGGAACATACCAATTGGATAAACCAGCTAATCAGAGAGGTTATGTACTGGCGAGGGAACCTGACAGTAGTGTGGTTAAGCCTAAATGTTTGATTAAAAAGAGGGTATAACTAACCTATCAGATCAAGCTAAAATAACAAGGCGAGGACATCACATCCGTAGTGGACAGGTTGATTTAGTGTATATAGAAGTTGCTTAATGTATCACTGAAATATACTAGTATCATCATCAACACGCAGAAACATGCAATTGAGGCTTTGGAAGATCTGTAAGTCAGACCTACTAGGAATGTTTAAGACAGATCGATCTTCAAACATTGACTCCTGTCAAGACCCATATAGCCCATACAGCGACATGCATAAGAGGTTCCATTAACCAGAGAGGAAGGACTGAAAAGTTTCATCAGCAGCTAGCTGCTTAGGTGGCTTGGAGTCCCACCAGTTTCTTTAGCGTTGGGCTTTATAACTGAACATTACCTCTATAACTTCTGTGATAGAGGTGTACAAGGTAACGAAGGCAAGACTAGTGATGATGCTAGAACGAGAAGATAAGACAAGCTGGGATCAAGACTAGGACAGAAAGTATACCAATGATGCTATCCAGCACTGGGACATCAGGGCTTCATGTTCCTTGCAAAGGCCTTCATTTCCACATTCAGATAAATTTATGAGGTCTTGTCTTTAAATAGCTGAGGATTTTTGACCTTGTTCATCGTTTTTATTCACCAGAGTTAAAAATCAAAGACAGGGTAGACTCTACTAAATAAACGAAACCAACATGGACAGTTTTCCTCCAAATTGTACGATAAGCGTGATGACTTCAATTTCCCTATTGTGAATTTTCCATTTCTAGATAGTAACGTATCTGCATCCCCACCTACGGCGTTTACATGTCACAACTGATTAGAGTGTCGAGGCCTGCTACCGTGCTAGATGCCGTCAGGTGACATGCAAATTCACAACACGGGATTTCGAGAAATAAAGGCTAGGGAGAATAATGGAAGTTTTATGGTCAACGTAGCTATCTCATTGAGAAATATTACATTTCTTTGTGCGATATGAAGCTGGACGTGTTTGATGTTCGTTAGTTTGCCTAATTGCTCCGTTGATGTATATCTTGTTGTCATAAGAGAGCATGCGTTGCATGTACTCACTTGACCAAGATTTACATTTCCGAAGTATGCGTGTAAATCTTTCTTTTTTCATTTTTGCTCTAACTGTATTGCATTTTATTAACGATGATGATTCTGCGCAAATTGTCATTTTTGTTTATTTGAAATAATAAGCATGAGATTATCGTTAACGACGAAGTTGACAGCAAAGGTTGACTGAAAACACCAGCGATCACATCATTGATGGTAAGGTGATTATATGTTAAAAGTAATTCTCTCCAATATTAGAGGTTAGGAACAGATGTTGCCCTGTGTGGAGTTTTCAGGATATCTTTTCACATCAAACATAAAACATCACCGACCGGCTTCGATCATATAGACAAAAACAATCTTTATTCAAATAGAATTCGTAACAAGTAGACACAAGCATTTATAGTCTTTGCTCGTGATGTTTTTTTTTATACCACACCATGCAGCTATTTATGCCATAATCAAAAGCTACAGAGCAATTCGTTTTTATAAATATTGTTCTAGCTCACAGCTTTTCTCGCATGATTCGAGACACAGTTGATTGCCGAAAATGTGATACCATATGAGAAAAACAGCACTTTTAGTCTTGTCGATATATTTTTTGCCATTGTTTTCGTGGTGTTTCACTGTTGATAACTGTCACCGTAAATGTTGCAGACATTCCTCCTTTAAAGCCTCCATTTGGTCGTCACTGAGAGAGAGGTTTTCACTATCACAACTCTCACAGATTTTCAAATGCTTCATGCAGGGTGATAATTTACCGTTTTCTGATTCCGCCGAATATAATTCTTTAGAGTAAAGATGTGAATCATTTCGTCGTCCATTATCCACCACCACGCTTGGATGGAAAATTGGCCTCATTGAATGCCGAGAAAACTCAGACCTAAACAAAATATTTGGTGATTTTTTCACTGACAGTTGGTGGGATGAGTTCAAATCAGATATCGATGTACTCCTAGACTTAGATTTGTAAAACAACCTTGGGTTTCTATGAACTCTGCATCTCAAGATCCGACGAAATGCTCTCTGGAACTCACGACTCGAACAAGCGTAAATGATAGGGTTTATCATAGAATTACAGTATCCGAGCCAGAAGATAATCTTGAAGAACAAAGTGGGGATATGGCAATATTCTCCGCATAAGGCACCTGAAAAGAGACAAAGCAATTCTCGTCAGTCGATTAGGACGAAAAATTATTCGATCCATATTTATACAAACCCTTCATACATGAGCAGTATCAAACCATGATGGAACCAATTTAAAATCACGACGTTACTAACATAAACATTAGATTTACAAGCTACATGTATGATGTTATATGATTTAGATTTAAACCGCACCCAATGAGAATAAACAGTTCCTTTAGTGATACGTCTAGATCGTTTATTAGGAAATCGTAAAAAAGGGTTTTACTAATTGAGGAATAACTGAGATTAATGGAATAGGGAAAGGAATCATAATCATGATAAAATAAGAATAAAATTAATCTGGGACATGTATGCAAGCGTAAACTTCACCACAGAAGTAACCCATAAAACATCAAAAAATAATGTTGTTATCTTTGTGAGACCTTGAGCATTGGGAACAATCTCATTTTTATATAAGCAAAGTAAAAAAATCATTAACAGTGTTTAACACCGTCGTAAAAACAAAGTGTAACATGTTCCATTAGTAATACGTACAGCTGTGGAATCATAAAACGTTACACTATGAGGGATGTGCGGAAAAAAAGAAAACGAAATAAGCTTTCGCACATTTGTGTGCAAGCTCTGCCGTTCTATCGCACAGATGTGCGATTTTATCGTGGTTTATATAAATTTGGAAATTACCTATAGATAAGTGTGAGATCGGGTTTATTTATTTTCTGAATATGTAAGAATACAATAATTATTTCCTAATTCAGAAAAAAAATAGGTTGATTACATACATAACATATAATTCGCAATTTGAAATGTTTTGTTTACGAAGTGCCACACGTGACTAGCCTTTATATATAGATACGCATTATATAGACATGATATAGGTAAACATTAAATGGATGTCTCTTTTAAAATCCCGTACCGTCAGAAAGGATTTTTTTCGATTATTTATTAGTCTCATTTTTCTGTCTTTTTGTAAACAGAAATATATATTCAGGTAAATCTTAAGTGATGTGTTTGTTACGTACACACCATTAGCCAATTTCTGAAGTGTGAAACTATAGGATAGAAAGACTACTTGAAGCAGGGTTCAGTGTTCCGTCGAAAATTGCCGAATTAAAAATGATTTTATAATTCATTAAAACTAAATCAAATACAAGACGATACTCGTCATGTAAATCTTGGTCAATCCAAGTGAGTAATGTCAAATGAGAACAAGGTATACAACAACGGAACCAACGTGCAAACTAACGAGCATCAAACACGTCCAGCTTCATATCATACAAAGAAATAGAATATTTCTCAATGAATATGTAAGAGGTAAATATTGTGTGGTTGAATAAATTTCTTTGCTAGGGTAGCATTCCTTCTACACCAGACTACTGCAGACGTTTCGACGTTAAACATGGCGCTCTGGCCTCGAAATGACGTCAACCTAAACAGCTCCGGTAAACAAAAATGTAAAAGGTAATTCAGCGAGGTCCTGAGGTCCATAATTCAAATGGCGGGTTTTTAGAGGCCTCCTTATACCACAGTGCGATAAAATGCCACATTATTGACAATTTGTAGCTATATTTTGGCCTTCATATTGAACAGTGAGTACTCATGCCTGGCCCGTGCATTCTGTGGCAGCCATTGTATATGTATCCCGATGATAACATGTAGGTGTCCATATTTACCTACAGTTATCTACGCTGAACTGTTTTAGTAATATTGAAACTGCCAATTCATATGTACTTTTAGCACACATGTCTGTATCGTCTTTTCAAGGAGAAAAACGTAATCGAGTTAGTTCATCCTCCTCCTCCTCGACCGGCTCACTCACCCCCCGGGATCCTAAGAGACACAAACTAACTGAACTTTCTGAGGTGTTCACTCTACGAGATACAATGAGTCTTACTCCTGGCCAACCTGGGTTTCAGCCCCAGCCTCAGTATACCACTCCACCTAGTCATCCCTACCCCCCGGGGTTGATTGGGATACTGTTTTAACATATGATGATTTAGATGCCTCTGTCGATGGCTTTGCTGATATACTCATTAACACCGCTAAGGAATGTGTTCCAAACAAAGTAGTTACTATACGTAGCAGAGAACCTCCGTGGATGACCAGTGAAATTCGTAAGTTAGCTCGGAAACGTAAAAGATTATTTAGATTAGCTAAGAGATCAGGAACCATAGAGGATTGGTGTAAGTATAAAAAAATTAGGAACAAATGTGTAAATACAATACGTAATGCAAAAACTAAATATGTCCGTAAACTATGTGGAATGCTGGGTAACAATACACGTGGGAAGTCTTGGTGGAAAACGGTAGGTAAACTTATGCTTAACACCAACAAAACCTGTAATATACCACCCATTCATACACAAACTTCTATTTTTTCTGATGACATTGATAAAGCAAATGCATTTAATGAATTCTTCTGTCTCAACTCTACCGTCGATGATACTAATGCTGAACTTCCACCTACTACTAACAACGAACCTCTTCTTAGTCATATATATATAGATAGGAATGACATTATTTCTGTTCTATTAAATCTAGATTGCTCTAAGGCAGTCGGACCTGACCTAATTAATCCTAGACTCCTTAAGGAGGCAGCAATAATCTTGAGTTACCCCCTCCAAGTAATCTTCAATAACTCTTTAACTACTTCATCTTTTCCTAATAATTGGAAATTAGCTAATGTTACGTCAGTGTTTAAAAAAGATAACCCTTCTCTTCTCAACAATTATCGTCCTATATCATTAATATCTATTGTCGGAAAGGTAATGGAAAGATGTGTATATAAATATCTGTATAAGTTTATTATTGAGAACTCTCTATTATCATCTTCCCAATCCGGATTCAGGGCTGGTGACTCTACAATTAATCAATTACTCGCCATTACTAATGATATATATTCGGCTTTAGATAAAGGTAAAGAAATTAGAATGGTCTTTTGTGATATCAGCAAAGCCTTCGACAGAGTATGGCATGCAGGGCTACTTTTTAAATTACATAAAATAGGCATTGGGGGGAGTTTGCATTTGTGGTTTAGAAGTTATTTAGATAACAGAAAGCAAAGAGTAGTTATAAATTGTAAAACCTCTGAGTGGAAAGTAATAAGGGCTGGTGTTCCCCAGGGGTCAATACTAGGCCCTCTACTGTTTCTAATTTTTATAAATGACATAGTTGACGACATTAACGCAATAATAAAACTATTTGCCGACGACACTTCACTTTATGCTATAGTAGATACTCCGCTTCAATGTGCAGACTTACTGAATGACAGTTTAAGGAAAATATATGCCTGGTCTGAAAAATGGTTGGTTACTTTTAACCCTGATAAAACTGAATCTCTTCTGATTAGTAGAAAACTCAATAAGCCCCATCACCCACCTTTACTTATGAATGACGTTCCTGTTAATGAGGTCAAACATCACAAACATATAGGACTCTTCTTCTCTCATGATGGTACTTGGTCTGAACATATTAACTTTATGATAAAGAAAGCCTCTAATAAACTCGCTGTTTTACGGAAATTTAAGTTCAAAATAGACAGAAACTCTCTACAAACTTTGTATTTTTCATTTATCAGACCTATTCTAGAATATGGCGATATGGTCTGGGATAACTTAACTATTCAACAATGTCAGTCTTTGGAGAATATTCAGCTTGAAGCTGCTAGAATTATGACGGGTGGGACTAAACTAACTAGTCATGCTAAGCTTTATGAGGAAACTGGATGGGATAGTCTACAATATAGACGCAATGTTAAGAAAACAGTTCAAATACACAAAATGATTTTTGGTCTCTCTCCCCATATCTCTCACAACTACTTCCTCAGCGCAGAACCGACGCTCATCAATATAATACACGTGATGCTGATAATCTGAGTAATGTATTTTGTAAAACTAATTTATTTAAGAAATCTTTTCTTCCTTCTTCTATCGACCTTTGGAACTCGCTACCACCACTAGTAAAAAATAACCCCTCTATAAGTAATCTGAAAAACTACCTACACAGACACTCCCGTACTGTCCCTCCTTATTATAATTTTGGGAATCGTCTTGACCAGGTTCATCACGCTAGGTTAAGGATGTCCTGCAGTTCTTTAAATGCCCACCTGTTTAGTCGTAATCTTGTCGATAGTCCTTATTGCTCCTGTAGACAGTCACACGAAACTACTGAACATTTTCTTCTATTTTGTTCTAATTATACAGACATAAGAAATGGATGTTTTTTAAATTTGCCCGAAAATTACACACTCGACATGCTTTTGTACGGAGATCCAAATCTAACTATCAATGAAAATGAAAACGTTTTCCGTTGTATACAATATTTTATTTCTAAAACCAAACGTTTCGCAAATTAATAGTGCTACCTCATTGATCCCAGAGAGTTGTGTGAACTAACACATTTGCGTATGTTTAATTGATGTACAATATGTAATTATGTACAATGTAGCAACTACAGTTTAGTATCATAATGGTATTAAAACACTTCATTATCCCCCTTTCTCCCCTGCCCCCTCCTCTCTCTCTTTCTTTCACTCTCCGTCTTTCTTTCCTTCATATATTTACAAAGTTTATCACTTGTCTATTTCAAACATATTTCTTACTAAGTATGTTGTAAAGTTTTTAGTGTTGTCACCTGCTTGTCATTATTTAAGGAGACAGATTCATATAAGTATGTAATACTTTTTCTGAATCCTTATATTAATTATGCATATTATGTATACATAAAAATGAATGAAATAAAATATGGTTTAAACTTAAACTAAAGGCAAATTAAGCTAAAACCGAGCCTATTTGTCTCCTAATTTTGTATCTTTTTATTTTTTAATCTCAATTTTGCGAGGTGTTTGTGACTAGTTTTGATACAAGCTCTTTGACAAATACATTCTCCTTAGACAACCAAAACATGTCAACAAAGAGAGGGGCACATTTTGCCAGCATGTGAATTCTTGTATGTAAAAAGAGGATGCCGCCAAATGCAACGAAATATTAATTAATTAGAAATGTAGTCAAATTTACGACTACAACCTCAGTGTTTATCTTGGCTTAAAACTAAACATATATATACTTTTCATGAAATGCGATCTGGGATAGTACAAAAACATTTACTTACATAGTCATTCAAAAGTCTTTGAAAAGAAAGTCCGCAAGCTTGGAATGAATAGAATGACTGGAAAATCTATGTTGCTATAGTGAACTGTTTCATTATAAGTTTCGAAGGTGTTCGAAATGTTATGAAATACACATAAAAGTACCTTCAGCGGTTGTGAAATCGAGTAAACAGTATTGCAATAGGGTACAATAAAGAAGTAAGGTTCGTGTCAACCAAACTTAGAAGATTATGTCGAGTCGAAGGTGTTTAAAGCGTTTGATACCACAAGGCGAATTTAACGATGCTTTACATTGATAGGAACCACACTAAACGTTTCATTGATATTGGTATTGTGAAGTCTTTCATGTTTGTATGGAGTGATACATAGCTCTCCCTTGAAAAAGTCATTCTTGTACGATCAAAATATTGTTGATAACATCTTCAGAATATCCATTAACAAAATGAAGCCCTTTATCCTTTTGAAGAGGTGTTTTGGTGAAAATTGTCGATAGAGAAACCTTTTGTCTTCCATGATAACAGGTTGTCACACGTCTGTTATTTTAAACGCCATTAAAACATCATCGTCGTGCTCATATTTCTTTAATAAAACCTTATTTAGTCGACTAAATAAGTCTTCAGAATAAATGGCCATCACTGAGTGGCATGAAATGTCCCAGTGAAAGGACATTTGTGCTTCTAACAAAAGATGTATGTAATAATGCGACTAAAATAGCAGCTCTTCGTTATCATCAGAATATATGTCCACATTTTAAGCAAAACTCTACTTATGGAGAAACTCGTAATACTTTTCTAAAAATGAAAGTTGTTGAAAATTATGGGGAAGTTTTACTATCGTTATAGTGATCTCATTGAGAAATACACTATTTCTTCTTGCGATAGGAAGCTTGACGTATTTGCTGTTCGTGAGTTTGCCTGTTGGTTCCGGTGTTGTATACTTTGTTCTCATTTTAAAACGTGACATTAACTTATTCGGATTAAAGAAGATTTACATCGTCGATGAAGCAGAAGACGCTTGCTCTTCCGGAACACCTGGTCTTATTCTTTTTGTGGTTTTTCATGAGTTTCCATATTAATCCTTTTTTCGTGTGTGTGTGTGTGTTTTAATATGAGTTTTGATAATGATTGGATTGAAAAGTTGCTATTTTCTTTTTTTAAGCGAGGGTACAGAGCAATGTTTGTTTCGTGTTTAAGATTAAGGTTCTTCCATTACAAAGGATAAATGGTAGGATTCATGCATACATTCAGAATAGTTTCAAGTCAATTTCATTGACGATGGGTTATGAATGATAAGTAATTTTCGCTAATGATGTACTAATCATATTTATTTTGTCTGATGTATTTGCAATGATCTGTATGCTTTTAAAAACTCAGTATATAGCAGAAACCGACCTCGTTTATGTAAGTACTCCGCCCGTGTTCTCAATTAATATTATTTAGATCAACAAGTGTTATAATATTTGTAAGACTCGTGAAAACTATGATCACACCGCATGATGACATTATGGAGTATAAAAATACTGTGATCAGAATGCGTAATAACATTACGGAGTATAAAAATAAATCAAGACATCACCATTTTAGGCCAACTGTTTGTATGCATATTGTTTTAGATTGTATATACACTCCATGTTCTAAATCAGGCTATCTAGGTTGTTTCCTGAATTCATTAGAGGCAATTTGAAACCTTTTAGGTATAATTGCTTTCGTCACAATACCAATCTAACTATCGTATATTAAGGTAATGGAATGGCAACAGTCCCTTGTCCCTCTGATGTGTCGTGACAAACTAACACCAGGATTATTATTTGAAACAACATCCATTCATATGCCAAAATTCTTCTAAGGCGCTGGAGTGATGTATTTAAAGATACACGAAAAAAGAATGTTCTTGCGTAAAACCATCGTTCTACCCATATCACTCTTAAATTTGAATTTAGCTATTTTAAGGTGTTTTAACGTGTGTGTCTATTGTACAATCTTCGCTGTAACATGTCTGCCATGTTTTAGTTCACTCGAATAGTTGCAGTGTTCAGAATATACGCATGTACTTGATAATGTTCCAATTTATCTGATATATAAAAAATAATGAAATTTATCAAATTATGGGGCTAAAGCACCTTCCACATCTAGATTTTGACTTTTCTTTCGATCTCTTTGAATTATCCTCAATCGAATCACAGGCTCCAAATTTTTGCCCTTTTTACATCACTGACGAGTTCTAAAAGGAGAAGAAAAAACAGCTGTATGATACAGATTCTGAAATTTGAAAGGTGCTATTCACTTGTGTGTCTATTGTACAATTTTCATTGAACCTCAAAGTCATCGTTACCACTTCAGTGATTTTGACTCAATTCCTTCGCGTTATTTAGATATACACAGAGGAGATGCTTGTGGCAAACACGTTTACCAAGAACAGGTTCACGCTGAACCGTAAGTCTCTCGTGGAATACATAACCAGCAGAGTAGTTGAATGATTCCTTACAGGAAGAAAAAACGTGGGAAAGTCGGAGATTATACTTAATTTATTGACAAACAATAAATGTATGTATGTAATGGGATAACTCTGCGATCATTATACTGATAAATATCGTAAGTAGGATCTCATCCAACTAAATAGTGAGTAATTATTATTGGTTATAAGTCAAGAAATATGTAACGTTCATCAGCGTTTGCGAGTTTGGCTATGACCCGAGTACGGGCTGTTGAAGTATCAGTTTACACATGATCTATATAGCTGCACTAATCAGCGTCGTCACGTGCACACTTTGAATTGTCCAGTTATCTTCGTGAGCACTGTTTGGGCCAGAGCCTGTCCGTGTCCCCTTGACAGCATTTATTTCATTTGTGTGTGTGTGTGTGTGTGTGTGTGTGTGTGTGTGTGTGTGTGTGAGTATGAAGTCATCCTCCCTAATATGAGTTACTTCACCATTTGAACATACCAATCTAACAGCCCTTTACTTTTCGGTAGGTTTGTGCCTGTATGTTGCAATATTTGTTGCTTTACTTGTTTCGTTGTTGTAGTCCATCCTCGTTGCCACAAATTAACTGTTATGTTATGTTAAGTCATGTTATTCATCCCATTCTTTATATTAATTAATTATGTCATCTGATCATCTCAATCTTACAATGACTATTATCAGATGATACAATGGGCGAGTTCAACTTATCTCGTTAGATATTATATGATGAAACCAGGGTATGAATGAAGAAAAGCTTTACTCGAAGACTCTTACAGTAATAATAAAACCATATCTTCTGGAAGAATAAACGTCTTTATCAACGGCAGCGGCATAGTAAGGTATATCACGTTCGCAAATGAGACAACAGCAAAGGAACTACCAAGCAGATTTCAACCACTCACACGTCGGCATCTTCCTTGCCGAAAGTTAGGTATTGAATGAACTGGTCATGTAGTTGTATTTATTTAGTTACTGACGTGTTGATATATATTTGTTTAATCATATTTCAATAACGTTGCTGGAGATAATTTCATTAATATACTGATGCTATGAAGTATATAAGCATATTAAACTTTTGTATAGCTAAGCGATATAGAGAGTACATGTAAACATGCCCCATCTCAATCAAACAGAACATTTGATAGCTGAGGTGATAAAAAATTAAATTCATTTCTGTCAGGAATATTATAGTTTAGTTTTTCCCTTTTATAACTTACTTTGTTTCTTCTTGTGTCTCTAGTATCGACATCATAAATGGAGCTAGTGTTTTACAGTCTATGAAAAAAAAACTCACATAAAAGAAAATAGAACAAAGCACTACACCCTGTAATGGAATATGGAGAAAACACAACACTGATATCAACACGTTGTAACGGGATATAGGGTTAACACACCACTGATATCAACACGTTGAAACGGGATATGGAGAAAACACAACACAGATATCAACACGTTGTAACTAGATAAGGGGTTAACACACCACTGATATCAGCTACTTCTAACTGGATATGGGGTTAACACAACACTGATATCAACACCTTGTAACGGGATATGGGGTTAACACACCACTGATATCAACTACTTCTAACTGGATATGGGGTCAACACAACACTGATATCAACACCTTGTAACGGAACAAGGGGTTAACACACCACTGATATCAACTACTTGTAACTGGATATGGGGTCAACACAACACTGACATCAACACCTTGTAACAGGTATAGGGTTAACACACGACTGATATCAACTACTTCTAACTGGATATGGGGTCAACACAACACTGATATCAACACCTTGTAACGGAATAAGGGGTTAACACACCACTGATATCAACTACTTGTAACTGGATATGGGGTCAACACAACACTGACATCAACACCTTGTAACAGGTATAGGGTTAACACAACACTGATATCAACACGTTGTAACGGGATATGGAGAAAACACAACACTGATATCAACACGTTGTAACTGGATATGGGGTTAACACAACACTGACATCAACACCTTGTAACAGGTATGGGGTTAACACAACACTGATATCAACCACTTTTAACTGGATATGGGGTTAACACACCACTGATATCAACACCTTGTAACGGGGTAAGGGGTTAACATAACACTGACATCAACACCTTGTAACGGGGTAAGGGGTTAACATAACACTGATATCAACATCTCGTAACGGGTATGGGATTAACACCCCACTGATATCAACACCTTGTAACGGGTATGGGGTTAACACAACACTGATATCAACACCTTGTAACGGGTATTGGATTAACACAACACTAATATCAACATCTTGTAACGGGTATGGGATTAACACACCACTGATATCAACGCCTTGTAACGGGTATGGGATTAACACACCACTGATATCAACACCTTGTAACGGGTATGGGATTAACACGCCACTGATATCAACGCCTTGTAACGGGTATGGGATTAACACACCACTGATATCAACACCTTGTAACGGGTTTGGGGTTAACACAACACTGATATCAACACCTTGTAACGGGTATGGGATTAACACACCACTGATATCAACACCTTGTAACGGGTTTGGGGTTAACACAACACTGATATCAACACCTTGTAATGTGTTTGGGGTTAACGGTTAACACAACAATAATATCAACACTTTGTAACGGAAGATGGAGTGAACACAACACTGATATCAACATCTTGTAACGGGTATGGGATTAACACAACACTGATATCAACACCTTGTAACGGAAGATGGAGTTAACACACCACTGATATCAACATCTTGTAACGGGTTTGGGATTAACACAACACTGATATCAACACCTTGTAACGGAAGATGGAGTTAACACACCACTGATATCAACATCTTGTAACGGGTATGGGATTAACACAACACTGATATCAACACCTTGTAACGGAAGATGGAGTTAACACAACACTGATATCAACACCTTGTAACGGAAGATGGAGTTAACACACTACTCTCACATGAAAAGTTTATTGTACAAATAAAAATTCGTAGTTTTTATTATTGATTTTTCTGGCTCTATAACAATTGCATGTACCTAACAACATTAAACTTACAGGGATATTCTAATCATCAAATTACATATCAAATGCATTTTTGTTGTAAGTTCGAGAACGAAACACTTACTGGTTTTCATTTAAGATACAACTCATCTAGTTAAAATTCCTGCTGAACATTTAACATAATATCACCTAAAATAGTAAGTTTTTAAGAAATTTGTAATATCTAATCTGACTCACAATCGCTAGAAGCCATTATAAGGTCACAGATGTAATGCGGGAATCGCTTGAATTATCATAATTCATAAGGAAAACGGCATTTTCAAAGACATCAGAAATCGATGGCATGCCTTTGAAATATTTTTGGTAATTCAATTGAGCGTAAACTTTTTTCGCGTCGTTGCATCTCGTAATTGAAATGGGAGGTTAATGTTACTCGTGTGTTTGAAACTTCGCATAAAATGTTGATGTTATTTTCGTTTTGCCTTTAAATGCCAAAACCACTTCCAATATTGAATTAGGAACTATCTACAAGAACATTTTATACGTTTGATTAAGTATTCCGATCACTGATTTTCCTTTAGTGTGGTGAATATGACGATAGGACGACAAACTCTTATATCTATAATAGAGCCAAAATTTACACGATATCAGAAAGTACAATAGTTAAAAATCTTCGGTGGAATAAGGCAACAAATAAGCGAAACAATGAGACACAGAGTAACGGAAAATACAATTTACTTCCTCATCGACAAACATTTGGTGATGTAATTCTGTAATAGATGACACAGGGTCATTGACACTTTTAACAGTACAATGTTGCTATCAAAATTTCGCTCATATATGAGGAAACGTCCTTCGTCTGATTGTCGAAAACAGCGTGCATTCCTACAGCCTAGTCTCAAGTTATGTTGGTCAATAGGACATAACTAATAGCAGAAGGTTCAAGTGTTTTGTTTCCCTTCAATCTTTCCATTAGTTATGATTATACATTTTCTTGTGTTGAATTTATATTTTGTGTCACCTTTAAATCGTTCATTAAATTATTTTCGAAAAAAATAATATACTAACATGCCAACAGAATTTTATTTAATTTAGAATGATGAATCGAGGGCAAGACAGATACGGACAAAAGCTCTACATGAAGACATCTGCAAAAGTAGCAGGATAATAAGGTCACGTGATTATGAATAGTAAGATTCTTCTGCTTAATAAGTCAATCCAAGTGATGTCAAGTTCTCAAAAAACGATACAAGGTACACAACCATGGAACCGCCAGGGATACATAAGAACATCAGAGACGGCCGAAATTACATCATCAATGCAATGTTACATATTTCACAAAACAAACCTCCAGTTCCATCTTATTAGAATTATGGACACAAACAAACACCCACACCCTTACATTTTTCATAACAGGCCTCATCAATACATCAGTATTATTGGCGCTTTATTCATTAACAGTCCAATGAATTCCCTAATTCTGTTCGCAGCATTCCCTGTTAATGACACGTTTCCCTGGCTCTGTATTGCGTATAAAAGACATGTATGAATTTTGTTTTTATGGCAAAAGCTGCAGGCCCGAGATGTATCCTTCAAACCTTTAAGGCAGCGGAAACCGTTTGCTTTTAATCCCTTTGTTGGTTAAACATAACAATAAATACAATTTTAAAAGGTTTTATTGGGGGCCTACAGGAGGGGGTTTCTGATTAGGTGGATGATAAATTTAAAAACCTGTTTGTATCGTTGATTTGCATCAGGTAAATACAGGAATGCTTAGGCTGGAAAATCAAATTTTATTTTTTGCCCTTAAAGTAAGGTAATTCCTTTAATATCACGGTAGAATTAAACGATGACTTTTTTTACTTTCTTTTTTTACAAAGGTATGGCGTTTCCCCTCCCCATAAGTTAAGATTGCATGGTTGATATTGTATATGTTTTTTATTTTCCCCGTGACTATACTATACCTTTAATAAGTGAAATAATGAATTAAAGAGAAACAATCTATTAGCTCAGCTTGCTTATGAGACTGATGTTGATTACATTCAATCTAATTCTATACGAGTATCATGTGTACCTGTCATGTTATCGTCAATAAATAAATAAAGTATTACACCATGTGATACCGTAGTAGTGTCGCCTACATAGACCGTTTTCGGTAGTGGAGTAGCGATATCACCGCTAGGCTTTGATATAGACATACAGTGTTGTTTTGCATCATATGAGAGCGAGTCTTTAGAGACTACGTATATACACGTTAAATCATATATCTTTGATTCTTAAGCCGTACAAATTAAATGAATTAAAAGGAAGCGAGAATACACGGAACAGTGCGCGATTCCTTGTGATTGGCTTTACAGATGAAACCAGTGATTAGGTCCACATCCTGATTAGGTGTTCCGTGTGTCCAGATCTAATACATATGGTTAGTCTCGACTCGCTAACTGATGACGAACTCGTGTCGTGAGCTCACGCCAAGTCAGATAGCCGTATTGCTGATCCCGTCTTATTGACAGTTTCATTAATACTGACCAGAAAGTGACCAGGGTGAATCACGGGTCTACCGTCAAAGTAAATGACGTGGGACAGCTTAGTCCTCTGTAATCTCGATATGATTTGTAATTTTACCAGCAAAGATATCAATTATATTTGCAAAGAATTTGTTTTCAGAATCATTAAGTAATATAAACGTATTTGTCTATTTAAAGTTTGATGAAATCAACACAGCATATATTTGTATATATCATGGATAAGCTTCAGTCTCATTTCTTTGATTTTTTAATCGATGTGTATGCGATGAAAGACATGTCTTCTGTTCCCTTACTTCCTCGTGTAATTTTGTTGTATTGTTGCAAAGGCACGGGTGTGGTATACTACTTCGTTGGTCCTTAAACTTTTACAAAAATAATCTCATTAAGAATTGAACAACAACATTGACCAATGATTACTTCAATTATTACACATTCTACTAGTACTAGTAAAGAATTATTGATCTGGAAAAAAGTTTATAACACGAATGAATGAAAGCGATAATCGATAATCATTTTATTATGATTAGGGGAGTATTCAACTTTCTTCACATGCAATAAACCGCACCAATTAAACAGTAACATAAAACATTCGTGTATTCGGAAGACATGCACTGCAAATGGCCTTTTATGGACTTTTCATAGACAACTAATTAGTCAGTTTAGTGTTTTGCATTGCAATTTTAATCCAGATTTGATTAAAACGCCACCGTGACGTTCCATTCTAAGGGTGAATTGTGTTGGTATCTCAGACTTAACATCCCCAGGCAACACATTGCTGGTGACAAGTAAATAGCGTCCGAGTCGTATATAATATGCCGGAACATGTAGCTTTCTATACTCCTCAACACGACCGAATGTCTGGGGACCTGATCAATAGCATGCATACTAACTGGTTTACAGCTGCATTCTTTTATCCATGGTATACCATGGTCATATTTTTAAAATCTTCATCTTTCATATTAAACATCCTTAGAGAGCTCATTAAGAGTCTTGGGAAATCTATTTAATTTTGGCTTAAATGATGTTCATGATTAGACAATGCATGCGTCGGATATTACAATGTCACAATTGGAATCAGATACAAATTATTCTGTCTACATCGCGAGGTAAGTTATGAAAATTGGCAGAAACAAGTGTTGAAATTCCAAAAGTGAGTTGCTCAGACTTATTAAATAAAAAAGTTTTCGTAAAAAGTCAATTTTAAAAGAAATACAAGTGTATATATTTTACTAGGCCACTAGTCATATGAATTTAAATGCTACATGCAAGGACTTCAGCGAAAATCGGGAACCAAAATCCATTGGCAGAGGTTACCCAAAGCGAAAGAATTGAACAAAAATACACACAAGTAACAAGGCATCTATCAAACAAATTTATTATATCACGGTCCTCGTTAGTGATGCTTGGGGTCTGAAATATAAAAATTAAGGAAGGTAGTTTGAGAAATCGATATTATCGATGTACATCTTTGGTTAGTTAGTTCTGTCGTAATTTTTACTGTAAAAATAACTAAAAGAGTGAAGTCGTGCCAACAGAGTTTTAATTTCAACTCTGGTGCAGTAAAACTAGAGCAGGAATGATCAGGAGGAATATTTTCATGGATGCTCATGAAACTGTTTGTATCTATAGAACAAATGCGAGTCCTTTGTATCCCATCACTTGGTTAATGAAGATTCCGGATAATACCATTGCTACATGCAAGTGAATATGGTGTCAAGAAATCAATTACTATAGAGTTTACGTGACCTGTATCATAGAGCCTAGCGTTATCGAGTAGAATTTGTAAAGTTGTAATTCAAGGTGAACTCCAGAGATACGAAGACCAACAAAACTGAAATTGGCTACATCGAAAGTCGTATCAAATGTCACCAGTCATCAGTACACACATGACCGCACCATTTCACGCAAGAATAGATACTTTAGGGTAACAATTGTTCCTGTGGTAACAGGGACCAGAAATGGCTTAGCTCATGTTGAATCTATAATGCCGCATATATACTAGACTATTAATTACAAACCACAGTTTCTAACGCCGGAGAATGATCAAGAAAATTAGCGATTAGACCACCTGCTACCAATGCCTCAGGTAGAATGTTTAATTAACTGCAAATGGTTTTCAAATGTAAAGATTCATTAAGTGCTAAGAGACATCTTAAAGCTAAGTGTTAATATATACATGATACAGTGTTTACGCCATAGTTGGTAGTGTTCGAGGGGATTCAATGACGTTCTATTCGCGGTCAATATAGACTGAGCGGAATTAGATATCCTGCAAATATTTCTATTGTGAGTGAAAATCTGCTGTATACATCAACACCAGGTTATATATGAACAACCGTAATCTAGTTCAAACCGGGACATCGCGAAATATTGGCGAAGCGAAAAAGCAAAAAACATTAAGGAAAAAGCATTATAACACACAGCATAATCCAAACTAAAGCAAAATATGAACAAAAGAAAGATTCACAAAAATCAAGGAGAATATGACCAGGTGTTCCGGAAGAGTAAGCGTCTTCTGCTTCACGACACCCGCCATGCTAATCTTGGTCAATCGGACTAAGTAATGTCACGTTCTTAAACAAGAACAATAGATATAACAATGGAACCAACAGGGAACCTAACAAACCAGCCCCAGACGCCCCTTCTACGACTAATTCGTTTAAAAACAAATCACAGTACTTATCGGATATTGTGTTTTGAGAAAATAATCACCAATAATTTGTTTGTTATGATGATCATTAAGTCATTCTATATTTCATAGATACAGCAATAGTCACTCGATCATTTTTTATTAATAACAACTAATTAAATGTCAGCGACATAAATGAGTTTAAATAAAAAAAGTCCTCTACAAAAAAGCATGGTGATTTGATGAACACTATATATCTCGTACAAAACGGGCGTCTTTACCCTTCAATTCAAGTGCTAGAAAAAAAAAGTATCTATTCCTAACCATTTAATCATTGACTTCTCATCAAACAGAGCTTCAAGAGAAATTTTAACCAGCTCTGAGAAAGACATTTTTATTCAGAATCCGCTTTTAATAGATTCATACGAATTCAAAGCAGCCTAAACAAACATTTCGGTATTTAATGCTCTTCTCCCCGCCTGTTTTTCTAGGAAAGTGATCGTCAGAGGATAACGTAATTCCAGTTGGTGTTCGGAAGCATTTTAATAGAATCAGCCGTCTATTTCCGGCAGTGAAAATTTCTGTTGAAATGGAATTATCTTTTCGGCCATGAGTACATTTAAGAAGTGCATGTAATTTGATTATCTGATTAACGCCAAAAGAGCGACACTCCTTGTTGATATCTTAACAGCTTAAAGGATAAACATCACATGTATTGTGTTTTAACGCATGGACATGGGTAAAATCTTTTAATTTGCCCAAGAAAAATGCAATACTCTGGGCGACCTTTTGTCTACAAAGTAAATTCATTTGGTGAAAGGATATCTCGCCGAAGTCAATTATTCTTAATTCGTTTTGTTGCGAGTTTAATGTCCCTTTAAAACTGAACGTTAGCGGTGTATTGAAACTTGGCCTTTCACTAAAAAGTCTACTGGAAATAATTTTTCGAAATATTTTTCAGTATGTCTAAATTCAACCATAACCAGAGCATAAAGATAAAACATAATAATGCACCAAACGAACCTGACATAACCGTTTATTGTTTTATTGGTTAATGAACAGAATTGAGCGTGTTAAATTATTGATGTGTTGAATATTACTTTTTGTTAAGATTAAGAACGATGAGAACTGAAAATAAATAATTTCTATAGAATGCACTGCTGACACAATGCTAGGCAATAATAGATAATTGCACTCAGGACACATAAGTGATGTATACCTTTTTAATATAAATCGGGTACTAGATACAGAGGAGTAAATATGATTAACTCGATCTGAAAAGGTCCAGTTGATGAAGCAATATTACGTCATTTGTTCACATCAATGTATCTTCATCTGAGTGACCGAAGTAATACTTATTTCTACAGGATTGCCCAATCCACGACAATATATCAGAATTTAAGAGGGCTCGTATGTCAAGATCTGTATTAGTGTCTGTTGAAGTACGTACGTATGCTCTAGAAGGAAGCACTAGACAACACGTCGACCGGCTGTCTTGTCATGGATTGACAATAACTGACAATTGGTTCCTTTGTAAAACATGTTTGGTCTTGTTAACAGTGTAGTAAAACCAGATGTTCTTTGTATAAAACTGACGATAGACACTATGACAAATTTTCAGTATGGAATAGGTGCTACTTGGTGCGGAATGATCGAGAAACTTAACTGTGATATCAAAGAAATTCTGTCTCCCAAACTGGCATTTTAAGCGAAAAATACATGTTCAGTTGTAAAACGTAACACATTTTCAAAACTATTGAAGCAATTATTGCTTTAATGATTATTGTTACGGATAAAAGGAATCTCTCAGACATAGGTACTGTATATTAGGTACATGAATCACAGGTAAATGAAAAGAATTTCAGGCACCGAAATACGTTGTCAATGCATTGACCCGAGAGATTACGTACACTACTATTTGTATAGTCCATCAACATCCAATATTACCATCAGCTTAGTGTCAGACATTTATTTGACATAACACTGTGTATCTTTATTTGTGTTGTAAAATTCATGAATGTCGATGGAATTCCTTAACCAATTACTCTTAAAGAAGGTGCCCTGCGTTATATCCGACATATCGCCTTCAAACACACAGGCAATAGATAGGAAGAGTCGGACATCATTGCTGTTATGAAGTAGGGCATACGAAACGTTTGTATGTTGCTGACAAATAACACATGAGATCGGAACTACACGCTCTTTCGTGGGTCTAGTAAGGACTTGGACCCCAATATATATTAATGATTTTTTAAGTATTCAATTACATTACTTGTATTTGAAAAAAGGGGGGTTATATTTTTGTTACCTTGGGAACCATTCATTGTTGTATTTATATATACCACCAACAGAATCGGCAGTACTCCCTAAGTGTTTCCATCTTTCATACACGTGACGAACCATGTTGTTAGATTGCCCATTACCAAGAGATGAATGGCGTTTCAAGCCTTTATTCCTAGCGAGAGAGCAGTATCACGAATTAGCTGAGGCTATGATCGATTTTATTCAATATTGCCCAAGTTAGCAGAATTTTAAAGGATCAAATTTAATTAATTGAACCGATGTTACTTGCAAATGTTATTTTAAAGCGTTGATAACTCAATTTGAAACATGAATAGTCGAGTCAGATGTCGACAAAAATGTGACACATGGGGAATTGCGGACATTGTATGGTTGTTTGTCAAAAGAATGAAGAAATTAATATGAGTTACAAAAAGTTTAAATTTCCACATTTAGGTAACTGAAACTGATTATTCCCACAAGGACACAAGTAGTGCTGAATTTTATCATTTGTTGAATGTTCAGTAATCTGTATCCTTGAGATTCCTAATATCAATTCAGGAGATGATATAAGAAAAATACTAATTTTTGCGCATGGAATTACATTTTTTCAGATTTCCAGTTGTGTGATATTGGTCCGTCGAGGACAACACACCCATGCTTATCGATTGTGTATCAAATGTCCGCCTGATTACAAAGCCCTCTTGCATACATTGGGACCAGTATATCCACGAGTAGCACTTACAGAAAACACGTCAGAATGATTAGATATACATAAAATTGATCAAATCAGCCTATTATCTTATTCTTAAAAACAGGAAATGCAAAATGCAAGTGCACCAAAATAAAGGTTAAAATTCCAAGAACACTGTGCCCTACTGAGTTCACCGGAGATGACTTAGATATGTATCTTACATTATAACATTTGAAAATGAGATAAAACACTCTCCCATGTGTTTTGTAGGATAGAGATACTTCGTTCGTGAGGCGAAAAACAGATAATAGTGAGCTCACATTTAATGCAACAAACAAAAAAGGAAAGAAAATGCTGTCTTCTGTTAATATTTCAGTAATATAAATGCAGATATTGTATGTCGAAGAATAATCATGTACAAATAGAATCGTTACTGGAATAACAAAAGAAAGAAAAACCGTGATATTGGAGGTGTCAAATGTATTATGCACAAATGGCATTCTCTTGTGTTGGAAACCTATTAAGATATGTAGGCTCTGACATAACCCACACGATGCTATAATTGATGTTCAGTTTATGCCAAATTTAGAATCACGAGAGAAAAAAACCTCACCTTAAATGAATAATTGGGAAAACAACTTTGATGAGATAATAATTACCATGAAAAGCGGACATGCCTAAAATCTAGAATACATTTGTAAGGTCAGCATTTAAACATGTTATGGCAATGATGGCCTCGTGACTTTATTCTATTTTATATTTGGCTATATCGATAATTTTATTCAGTACCAAAATAATGTATACGAACAAATCGCGGGAAATAAAATATCTGTAAAATCACAGGGGTATTGTCTGAAAATTTCGGAGGAAAGATCGATAAAACACTTTATTCCATAATCAGTATGACACTGTAACAGGTAATGGTGATACAATGGGAGATCTACAGAAATACAGGAAGTGAGAAAACAACTACATAGTTATGTAAAAATATATCTTCAAGTTTTACTTCACAAAGTTTCTCTAATTATGCACTTCAATGTATGACATGCACGCAAAACGACATTTACGTGCCAATAAGGCTTCCGTCGTTTGCTTTTATTGACACATTGCAGCTGTGTGGTCCAATTAAACGCTGTGTGAGATGACTGTACAAAAGCCCTTCAAATCTCTAGAGTAATATAATGTGTGGACATGGTGTGAACAAGTGATATGAATGACACAACCGTGCTACTGTGTTAAATTATGGAACAGAACGTACTATGTGTAACACAAGCGATATGGTGACAAATTGTATTTGAAGTGCAATATCGATGTTATTACAAAGTACCCAGAACAAATGGTGAACAACAGAACCCTAAGATATAACACCGATATAGCATCAATTAGAAATAAAGAAACAGAAAGAACTCATATACGAGAAATTGATGTGTTTTTATTGTGGATATTCGATTTTTATTACAGAAATACACCATTACACAGATGTGACATTTCAAAAAATATCATAAGTTGACTTTTCAAATTTTTCTAGATGATTAACGTTTTCCTAGAACATTTTATTTGAAAAAGACAAATGGCCCGTTATGAAAGACTCTGCTATATCCAGTTTTCCGTAGGTGGTATCTTTTAAACATGATAGACAGGTGAAGTCCAGATTGAAATATCTATAGCATTGTTGCTTTTCTTTGAACAGAAAACATGTTTGAACATAATGTGTCGGAAGTTATCTATCCAAATTGGTCATATTTATTTCAAACAATCTAAATGTCTGTTCATTTTATCTTTACGTTATCAATGAAAAGATACAATGAGTATCTTATTCAGCATGCTTTTAAATGTTTAATATCAGTAGACCCTATTGACTGCATAATATCATCACCAACACTTTATATCAGCAAACGACAGCATATTTAGTGTTCCCCAGTCACGATAAATGATCACACATAATAACGCTAAAACATATACCAATTTATTATACATATGATATATTTTAAATGTGAAATTTACTATTACTTTATATGATTTATAATCACTTAGGAAAATGACTTCCGCCTTTCGTCATCAACATCCTTCCGGTGATGTAACTGAAATAGAACATCCCATGTCACTTAGTATATACTAATTATATATACTCTACTACCCGGTTCTTATGGTTATGGTAGTTTGTCATTTCGTTTCTGTGGTTGTCTTTCCTTTCAAAACAGATGATTTAAGGGACATGCCGTACCTTCTTGAACATTTGGTATATTTACTGACGAGAACTTACTGATAACGACTTACATTCCATTTTCCCTATATGGAATGACATTGTGAGTATGAATTTGAATGTTGAAACATTTACTTCTTTAAACTCTGCATTCGTTATTAGTTTCCCTGTTGGTTCTGTTGTTGTATACCTTATTTTCATTGAAGAACATGACATTACTTACTTGGATTGACTAAGGTTTACATCGGGGTTCGGAAGTTTCGTTGATGAAGCAGAAGACACTTACTCTTCAGGAACACCTGTTCTTATTCTCACTGTACTTTTTCAGAGGTCCCCGTGCAAATCTTTCTTTTGTTCATACCCTAGTTTCCTATTTGAGTTTGGAATATGATTATGATGACATGTTGGAATGTTCTTGTTTATATATATATATATATACGCCCGGTACATGTGCTCATCAATGCAGCATCACTGTAACAACGGCTACTAGATAATAGACCTTGCCTGTAACGATTTCGGTTTACGATACCGTTTCTTTTTAACATATCACATATTGTTTAGCCGCCGTGAAAACACGTCTACAGGCAGATGATAACAGGTCAGATACTTAACAAATTGTGGTTATCATTTATAAGTCTTGGTAGGCTTCTATAACGCATATTTAGATATAGAGTCTGATAACTCTATAGTGATATATATAAACGACCTCGCCAACCTTTATCTACAAACCAATGAATATCAGTGATATAACTTACATATACGTAAAGATTAGTGTGTGATAACACAGCTTTTTTTTCATATTTTGTCTGATAATACCAATACGTCTTCCTGTCTTATCAATCTCAGGTCACACAATAATCTGGTCCAAATGGTTTCCAGAGACCTAAATCATAGTAGGTTATCAGATTTAAAAGTTGATACTCCCTTCAGTTTCTTGTTCTGTAACAGCATTGCAGTCCCATTCCTTCCCAATGTTAAATTTCACAACCATCCAATATTCCGTGTTCACTCGATCAGGTTGATTCTGTCATATTCGGGTTTAATTTGTTTTCATATCATTCAACGACCTAACGATTGTGTCTCAGACAAAACTTATATCAAACTTATCCTTATACTTCAGTATGATACAGTCCTTAATATAATGATTAAAAAAATACATAATATGTATATATATATTGTATCTTTATGTCCCCATCAGACAAAGCCTATATAACATTTCTCTATATAACTTCAGGATGATACAGTTATTATAATGAAAAAACTAATACATAAACAATATGTTTAATGTCCTATCGACAGCTATAACCATGGACTGTCGCAACCCATAAGTATGCGAAGTGAGTGAACTTGATGAGTGATAGGTTCGTGTAAACTTTCCTGTGTTTTTAGCGAACTGAAGCCGACTGAGTGCCAAAGACATCAAACTGGACGCCTTACCAGCCACATTATAAGTATAACAGGTGGTGCGGTCATTACACTACTATAATAGGGAAAAGAATTGTTTCGAAAGAAAATAAAGGTAAAATCCTTCATTCAGTTTCTCTCACGATAATGTGATAGGAACAGTAACGTCTGTTCTCACGCCCTAACTGCAGGGTATTGTTCATATCGTTGTTTGTCCTTTAGGCTTCCAGTTTACCAACATTGTGTTTCCTCTGTTCTGCAATTATACATTCTGCCCCGAATGTAATAGGCGAATCTCTCAATGTCCCATATGGCACACTACCTTACGTTTGGTTTATCAGTGTAGTGTCTGTTCAAGCGAAGAAAGCATTTGGTTTCTGTCTTCTGTCCTGGAGGTGTGACATCCTTAAAATGGTAACTTGTGGTGACTGCTGGTAGATAAGTATGACAGGTCTACAAGGTTAACTCGTGGTGACTGCTGGTAGATAAGTACGACAAGTCTACACGGTGAACTCGTGGTGACTGCTATGGTGCCTGCTGGTAGCTAAGTATGACAGGACTACAAGGGTAACTCGTGGTGACCGCTAGTAGATAAGTATGACAGGACTACAATGGTAACTCGTGGTGACTGCTGGTAGATAAGTATGACAGGTCTACAAGGGTAACTCGTGGTGACTGCTGGTAGATAAGTATGACAGGTCTAAAAGGTTAACTCGTGGTGACTGATGGTAGCTAAGTATGACAGGACTACAAGGTAACTCGTGGTGACTGCTGGTAGATAAGTATGACAGGACTACAATGGTAACTCGTGTTGACTGCTGGTAGCTAAGTATGACAGGACTACAAGGGTAACTCGTGGTGACTGCTGGTAGCTAAGTATGACAGGACTACAATGGTAACTCGTGGTGACTGCTGGTAGATAAGTATGACAGGTCTAAAAGGTTAACTCGTGGTGACTGATGGTAGCTAAGTATGACAGGACTACAAGGTGAACTCGTGGTGACTGCTGGTAGATAAGTATGACAGGTCTACAAGGAGAACTCGTGGTGACTGCTGGTAGCTAAGTATGACAGGACTACAAGGATAACTCGTGTTGACTGCTGGTACCTAAGTACGACAAGTCTACAAGGGTAACTGGTGGTGACTGCTGGTAGATAAGTATAACAGGTCTACAAGGTAACTCGTGGTGACTGCTGGTAGATAAGTATGACCGGTCAACAAGGGTAACTCGTGGTGACTGCTGGTAGATAAGTATAACAGGTCTACAAGGTAACTCGTGGTGACTGCTGGTAGATAAGTATGACAGGACTACAATGGTAACTCGTGGTAACTGCTGGTAGATAAGTATGACAGGTCTACAAGGGTAACTCGTGGTGACTGCTGGTAGATAAGTACGACAGGACTACAATGGTAACTCGTGGTGACTGCTGGTAGATCAGTATGACAGGTCTACAAGGTTAACTCGTGGTGACTGATGGTAGCTAAGTATGACAGATCTACAACTGCTGGTAGCTACGTATGACCGGTCAACAACGGTAACTCGTGGTGACTGCTGGTAGATAAGTATGACAGATCTACAAGGGTAACTCGTGGTGACTGCTGGTAGCTAAGTATGACAGGTCTACAAGGATAACTCGTGGTGACTGCTGGTAGCTAAGTATGACAGATCTACAAGGGTAACTCGTGGTGACTGCTGGTAGCTAAGTATAACAGGACTACACGGTGAACTCGTGGTGACTGCTATGGTGCCTGCTGGTAGCTAAGTATGACAGGACTACAAGGGTAACTCGTGGTGACCGCTAGTAGATAAGTATGACAGGACTACAATGGTAACTCGTGGTGACTGCTGGTAGATAAGTATGACAGGTCTACAAGGGTAACTGGTGGTGACTGCTGGTAGATAAGTATGACAGGACTACAAGGTTAACTCGTGGTGACTGCTGGTAGATAAGTACGACAAGTCTACAAGGTTAACTCGTGGTGACTGCTGGTAGATAAGTATAACAGGTCTACAAGGGTAACTCGTGGTGACTGCTGGTAGATAAGTATAACAGGTCTACAAGGTAACTCGTGGTGACTGCTGGTAGATAAGTATGACAGGACTACAAGGTTAACTGGTGGTGACTGCTGGTAGATAAGTATGACAGGACTACAAGGTTAACTCGTGGTGACTGCTGGGAGATAAGTATGACAGGTCTACAAGGGTAACTCGTGGTGACTGCTGGTAGATAAGTATAACAGGTCTACAAGGGTAACTCGTGGTGACTGCTGGTAGATAAATACGACAGGACTACAAGGTTAACTCGTGGTGACTGATGGTAGCTAAGTATGACAGGTCTACAAGGGTAACTCGTGGTGACTGATGGTAGCTAAGTATGACAGATCTACAACTGCTGGTAGCTACGTATGACAGGTCTACAAGGGTAACTCGTGGTGACTGCTGGTAGATAAATACGACAGGACTACAATGGTAACTCGTGGTGACTGCTGGTAGATAAGTATGACAGGACTACAAGGATAACTCGTGTTGACTGCTGGTACCTAAGTACGACAAGTCTACAAGGGTAACTGGTGGTGACTGCTGGTAGCTAAGTACGACCGGTCAACAAGGGTAACTCGTGGTGACTGCTGGTAGATAAGTATAACAGGTCTACAAGGTAACTCGTGGTGACTGCTGGTAGATAAGTATGACAGGACTACAATCGTAACTCGTGGTAACTGCTGGTAGATAAGTATGACAGGTCTACAAGGGTAACTCGTGGTGACTGCTGGTAGATAAATACGACAGGACTACAAGGTTAACTCGTGGTGACTGATGGTAGCTAAGTATGACAGGTCTACAAGGGTAACTCGTGGTGACTGATGGTAGCTAAGTATGACAGATCTACAACTGCTGGTAGCTACGTATGACCAGTCAACAACGGTAACTCGTGGTGACTGCTGGTAGATAAGTATGACAGGTCTACAAGGTTAACTCGTGGTGACTGCTGGGAGATACGTATAACAGGTCTACAAGGTTAACTCGTGGTGACTGATGGTAGCTAAGTATGACAGGTCTACAAGGTTAACTGGTGGTGACTGCTGGTAGATAAGTATGACAGGTCTACAAAGATAACTCGTGGTGACTGCTGGGAGATAAGTATGACAGATCTACAAGGGTAACTCGTGGTGACTGCTGGTAGCTAAGTATGACAGATCTACAAGGGTAACTCGTGGTGACTGCTGGTAGCTAAGTATGACAGGACTACAAGGGTAACTCGTGGTGACTGCTGGTAGATAAGTATAACAGGTCTACAAGGGTAACTCGTGGTGACTGATGGTAGCTAAGTATGACAGGACTACAAGGGTAACTCGTGGTGACTGCTGGTAGATAAGTATGACAGGTCTACAAGGATAACTCGTGGTGACCTCTGGTAGCTAAGTATGACAAGTCTACAAGGGTAACTCGTGGTGACTGCTGGTAGCTAGGTATGACCGGTCAACAAGGATAACTCGTGGTGACTGCTGGGAGATAAGTATAACAGGTCTACAAGGTCAACTCGTGATGACTGCTATGGTGACTGTTGGTAGCTAAGTATGAAAGGACTACAAGAGTAGGTATTTATGTTATCCTACAGTTTCCAAGTGATGGCCATTCAGTACGACTACAATTTAAATCCATTCGTCTGTGACCTGGTTATGCAAGGCACAGACTTCACATAAACATTTTTGTTGCGAGGACATACAACAAACACATTTTGTTTTTCCCATCAGCACAATAGAACTATTGGTATGAATAAAAAATTTCAAAGTTTTATAAAACTGCACTGGAAAGAATCCGATTTCTCAATGATTTTTTCGAAGGCGAGTTATCGGGTAACTGCTATCTAGTGTCAACCACAGATATATATGAATAGGACATTAAATTCACCACTGATATGAAATAATGTAATGACACACTGCTGATGTGTTCGCATGAATTATTGACCATTACGTTACAACTTTAGAAATACAATTTCTATATATAGTGAGAAACCAAGGCCACAGGAAACAGTGATTTTAGACAGGTGTTTACTATTGTCTGCAATGTTTACCAAGTCAAGGCAGTATGATACATATGTCTTTTACGTTCATGTTTGGTTGAAAGGGCAAATAATGTATCGGAATATTACGTGAGACTTGATCTGTCATTGAAAATCAAGTGGATACGCACGCTTCTGTAGAACGGTGATTGAAAAGAATGGATAATCAAAATAGATAAAACAATTGTATATCTAGGGAATAAAGACCTAGATAACATCTCCGACATGTTTTATACAGGTACGTGCTACATGAGGTATGCCTTTTGAAATACCCCCATACGTGTATAATTCAGATCGGTGTGACGACACTACATTTTCCCTTGTGTGGTTACACTGTCTCGTTAAATAACGTAATTGTGATGTAAAGCAACGAAGTGTGATGACATCACCTAGTCCCTTGTGCGATATTTCGTTCCGCCGTTTTTGACACGAACTCACGACTGCCATGTATGGCACAAAAGGAATGAAGTTTGTAAAATAAAATTGTACAAACCGTAAGGTTTACCTTGGTAAAGATATTAAGATAAAGTCTAAATTGATAACATACTGGTGTAATTTTTACTTACGCACAAAACTGACTCTGACGTTAAAATCTTTATAGAAATTATTTTACAGCCGATAAACCAGTGGTTATCACATTCCTACCGCAAACCTTCAGCACTGACATATATGACTTGTCCCATATCCAACGTATTCGTACATTCCCTAAAAAAACTCGCAGGCATTGCGCGTGTTTAGATTAACAATTTATCAACGTTTGTCCACCATGACGGTGTTTTACCTGTTAGTATCGTAATATTGTGAATATGTACTGTAAGTTATTATCATCATTCAAGCCTATGATCAAATTTCGTCTGGCTGATTTTATGAAAATAGTACTCATTTAAAGTAGAAGAGAAAACTTTTAACATTGTGTGTTGATAGACTCGTTTAACACCTAACATTGATTGATTATATATGTCTGAAGCAGATCAAGATATGTTGACCGATATCGCATCCATAAAATATCCTTTTAACAGAAATCTTAAGTGTTAACTACAGCTCACTATATCTATGCAGACAGAACACGAGACCAAGCCCAAATTCATTTTTATTTTTACTGTAAATATTTGATATAATGTTTATATAACATTAACTCTTTGACCTGTAGAATCATTTACTTTTACTGCAGCAACAGTTCCATAAAATACCATTAAACCGTCTAACAGGTCTGGCGTATTTTAAAAACACTTTTACACCCGACAGAGATTGATGGGTAAATCTGCTTTGAAAACCACTGTTTTTAGAAATGTTTCTGTTTAGAAGTTAAAAAGCAAACATAGTGCTTATTTTTGGTTTATTACAAAATTTAACCTACGGGGGCGTGTAAAAAATCGACTCCGTCTCTTACCCTAACCCACGTCTGCTGAAAGGTCGAATAGCCGTAATGCCTGGCAAAGAAATGGATAAAAGCGAACTGTTTTAAAGGTTGCTACTAAATATCAACTCTATTAATGAACCAATAAAAATGTTGTGTGAGACTCATATCTCACGACCTGTGGAATTGGTAGATGGAATAATGACAAACGATGAAGTTATTATATAAGACTGGGTGATCAGGAAGGGTAAGCGTCTTATAGATCTTCGTTAATCCTTTTAATTTACGGCGACTTCCGGTAGTGTAATTCTTGGTCAATCAAATACTCGTGAAGTAAAGTCATGTTTAAAAATCACAAAAAAAAAAATATAATGTTTTCATATGTTAGCTGTCGACTGTTATATTTAGTCATGTTATACGGAATGACCGAAATCATACAAACATGGTTGGTTGAGGGAATTTGCAAACAGAAAATACTAAAGGTTTTCTTTTTATTCATATTGTTACAAAATAACATGATTACTCCATGGAAGTCAAATACACTGGACTAAAGGTATAGAAAATGTCAGTGTAGCCAAGAAAATATCGACATATGAATTAGAAATGTAACATTTCAATCAGGACATTCCTGTTTAACATTTACTAGGCAAGGTCGTGTAACAATTCAATTGCTGTGATAGAGATGGTGATAATTTTGTTCTTGGCTGAAGCGTTCATTGTCAACCTCTCAGAGGGAACATCCGTAAACCTTATTAGGGTGTAAGGACCAGAAGGACCGTTATGAAGACGTTATCCCGGTGCCACTGGGTAGTTCTTTCAAGTAAGGATAATTAATGACCAAAAAAGAACGTTTTAACTGGTAAATGTTAAATGGAACACTTCCTCACTCAATCATCAGGAAGCCAGGGGTCCTTCAGGCACGAAGACTCACTAGTCAGCAATGAGAAAGGACATTTAAGTTTTCAGTACCTATTTGTAGTGATAGAATAAACGACGGGTCAATGGCATGGTGATAATCATCTCTTAATTTGATAATTACGAACCTATTTCAAGAAATATTTTGAGTATATTAAAAGATATTTCGTCAAAATTAGATACTGCCGTTTTAGATCATTCGTACAATTCACTTCGATGATACACTGCTGGTGGCCTATTCAGTCCCGAGGTTTCCCGTAAGCTGCATGCCGTGTATTGATTCATTGGATTAGTCGCACGGTCCAGAATATAAACAGGTACATAAAGCTGTTCTAAAATAATCTGATTTATGAAAATTACGAATTTCTTTAATCATGGGACTGCTGCACTTCCCCGTCTAGATTTTGACTTTTCTTCCGATCGCTTTAGATTTTCCTTAGTCACCTCCTAGGCTTTAAGATTTAGGCCCTTAGCATCGTTGTCGAGTCATAGAAGGACAAAACAGCTGTATGCTGTATTTGTAGTATTAATTTGTATTAAAAGGTGTTTTTGCACCACTATGTCTTTTATCTAATATTAAAGTTAACATCTGGACGGTATAATAGTACGGGATAGGTTTGATACTGATTGGTGTTCTATCGACAGGTGTAATCATTTCAGGTGTATGTGAGTGTATTTTAGTGTGTGTGGGAGGATAAGATGAAGGAATTAACAATACCACAATAAACTAAGATTGCGACATAAGATATTTAACTCCAGTAGAACCCTATTTACTTTTATTGTTAAATATACTGTAATGTGGAGGGAGTTGGATAAGTATTATGACTGCTGTGGTCTCTATCACACCTCAGCCATTCTGATAACATCCGTGTAGACTAATCATCATGCATTCATAAAAACTGATAGGGACACTGTCACAAATTTCAGCTTTATTGTGACAATTCGCCTGTATTTTAGTAATATTAGTATCAGAAAATGCCGTCACCAGATGTAGAATTCGTTATAAATGTTTTGTTCTTTTTTATCGATTTAACACTGCAGTCTACCGTGTGGTTTACACTACATATTCCGTACTGTATTTGTTTGGCAATGAGATGTTAAAGTATACAGCGTGAGAAACATGTTGAATAGAACATGTTGAGCTATCTACACAACAATCGCAATACTAGGGATACGATGGCTTGGTTGTTTAGAGTGTTCAGGAATAGATCGGGGGGGGGGGGGGGGGGGGGGGGTTACCTTTTACTCGTACCGGTTTGTGTTTCAAGTAAGTAATACCAAGTTCTTCAATGACACTGGCTGTTCAAAGAAACCCAGAAACAAAGTATTGTTAGCTGTCACTTTATAGTTCCCGAAAACGTAAATGCTTTAATCGTCTACCAGATATTTGAATATATATATGTACATGTAAGGATGTTACGAAAATTCTGCATTGTCATGTGCAAACAATGATATTGTTGTCAATTTTTTTTACCTACCAAATCCTATATCATAGGATAAGATAAGTATGAACATACACTAAACCATGATTATCGGCTCAAAAATATTTCCTCGAAATACCAAAGTAAAGCATAGAAAAACTGAACTGTTAATGGATTATTTTTTCCAGTTTCCTAGTAACACCTTAATTGTTAATTATGGCTAGACATTACATAAAGATCTGTGATTTAGATACTTGTTTTCTTTGTCTCCATGCCGACAGAATCACGATTAATAGCAAAGGAAAAGCTTAATTGGATATTCTTAGACAATTCTGACGCACGTCTTGGAGGATACAGTGAAACACATTCCGCTTCATCTAAACATTTTCTGAAAACGTCTATTTGAAGAATTTATATTTCGTAACGAAGAAGTAGAAACTGTTATCCCGGGCTATTTTGCCGCTACTGTTTCATTGAATGAAGATATAAGATGTCTGCATCTTGTGTGGTAATTGTCTGTGAAGGTGTACCGACTGCGGCTTTACGGTCAGATTTCTGAGATCGAAGGCAATAAATTATGTTAAAGTCAGGAAATAAAACAATTTCTTTTGATTATCTATTTCATCAACAAAAAATACAGAGAAAGTTCGGTCAATATCTTTTTTAACGAATGATACTTTAGATAAAGAACGGTCGTTAAAAAGATAGTAAAATTTGTAAATTGATAGGCGATGTTTGACTAGTCAATCGAAAACAGAAGCTTTTTAATTGAGAGTATCTTACCCCAATACATAAACGAACTCTAATGCTGCAAAATAAACTTAAGTGGTAAATCTGAAACATTGAATTCATTAGAGAAAGCTTATAGAAGAAACAAGTTAATTTTTTTTTATTAAAAGAAGACATAATTTCCAATTCAATTAGCTTTTCACTTATTCATTGGAATAAAAACCACTAAATCATTGATGGAACACACTGGTGAAATAAGATTTGCCTTCGGTCCTACGTATGTGTTGCCTAAAACATCTTGTCTTCTTCCTGTTTACGTGTCTTCGTCAATAGTTACAACTACGTGAGAAGAAAGGCGTTATGCATCAACAGAAATAACAACAGCTTGTGATTGCCAATCACACGTGGGGATATGAAAGCTTTGTGGTAGGTAGCATTCCCGCCCTAATGTCAGAAACTGCTGGTGTTTACAAACCGGTGTTCATTAGTATAATGAAAATACTAAAACAATACGCGTGTCAGCTAGTTTAGGATTTATATAAACATGTTCATTGTTTGTATGCTCTAGCGATTGTTTAAATTACAAACTTCACATGTCAATTAGTCAGATGAATGACCCTACCATGCTTTTCTTTAGATTATTACATATGAAAAATAGGACTCGACAGTAATGCTAAGGTCCTAAATTTTAAAAAACTAGGAGGCGACGAAGGGAAATCAAAAGTGATCGAAAACAAGTGTCAGAACTTTGATGGAGAGGTGCTTTGCCCTATATTTCAATATATTTCGTAATTTTGTCCAATGATTTCAAAAGAACGTAAAGTACGATTGTGTATTCCGAACCTTGCCAGTGTTGGAATTAATTGAAATATAACACGCGAGGCAAACCCCGGGGACAAAAATTCTACCGGCATTGCTTACCATTATATTTGGTTTCTCTTTTTAATTTCTCATTAAACACTGGTGACAAGATCATATTTGTGTTTCTTTGAATTGAAAATGATTTTGATCGCTTGGAAGAATGATAATTATTTATGTGAAAATTTGATACACGATTGCCTAAATTACCTGATAATTGGATCTTTCAGTACTTGAGCATTATACGAACTAGCACGAAATCAATGAAGAAAGTCAATTTGCATATTTGATTGGTTGACACGATTTAAATACCAATTGCATGAGTGTTTCTAATTTGTTGTCTAAAAGGATGTAATGCACCCAATATAATAACACAGCTTAAATTGAGTCTTAGTTATGATGCCAGTTCTCGATGAGAATTCAATTTCATCTATTCGGCGACATAAATGAATTGATGCATTCGATTACGCACTTGTAATAGTATTACAGACGCAGAGTTCGTTCTATTAAGAAAGCGACACTGACAGATTTTTCAAATTACCAAGTCTTTCTTAAATCTGGCAAAGAAAACTATTTTACACTTTTTGTTTACAGTGTCGTGTCGAAATAACCTGAAAGGGTCAACAATGCCTTTCTCCTCTCTTGTTTAATTTTTTGTTGTTTTTTTGTTTATAAAGTATGAATAGCTATTTTTAAATTTACATATATTTAAATGGAGGAACGAACACGTTAAAAAGTAACCGAAATGACTAGGGCAATAGCGGTATGAACGAACACTGTTGTCACCAAACCACCCATTGTAATGTGTCTTAATGGATCGAAAGTGATGAAGATGGACGGGAAATGTCGTTCCAAATGTGGACTAATGCACGGAACACTGCATCACAGACTTATTGGCATTTTACGTGGTTACCGTAACGTGTTCAATATACGAAATGTTACGTAATATGTTTAGAACTAGTTTTTCGCACAGTTTCATATCTTAACTAAAACTTAAATGATTACAAATTATTTCATCGCATGTTTCAATATAGTCTTACATTTATCAGATCATTAAGTAATCCAAGATATTTGATATTTCCGTGATGTTGTTAATTCCTAATGTCAGCTTGAGGCATATGTAGTATTTAATACTACAGGTATGTCAATGAATACCACGAGGTATTTGATATGGCATACTCGTTAATTTTTGTTTGGGAGTGGGGAGGGGGTACTACAGTCGGTAATTAAGTTTAATTCCTGCTCGGTTTCATGGCGTTTACTATGCAAAACGAACCTATTTATGTTGAAAAATAATAATGGATTTTACTGTTAGAACAAAAATATTGTTCTTAGTTTTTAAAACTTTATGATTATAAATTAGCCCATCGCAAGTTTTATTATGTTCTTATATTGCTCAGATATTTGGGATAATCCAAGAATAATATTTTCAAATGTTGTTAATAAAAAAAAATCAGAAAATACCAACATCGTAATAAGATCATAATTCAAACTCAAATTCCATGAAAACAAAAAGGGCAAACTACGAACAAAAGAAAGATTTTACACAGACTGTAACGTGCACAGGGTTCGGCACCTGTCTGGTCCGTCCCAAGTGTATTCTTAGGATTTGCTGTGCTATGGTAGCGTAATAAAATTGATAAACCTACGGCACACTGACCAAGTGTGACCAGTAAACTGAAGACCCGATCAAGAAGGAATTAGAAATAATTACATATGATTCCCGATAATTACAACTCAAATAACGATATACCACTTATAAAGAGAACAACACCGGACTACATGCCACGGCCCTAGAAATACAACGACTACAAACACAATATAAGCACTGGTCCCTTGCGCACTTGCTACCTTGCAACGGCGCTCTACAACTTGACTAGCCACTGCGCACCAGCTGTATCTCACTTAGATACTGCACAGTATTTATTTCCTAGCCAATACCGCTCAGTCACAACTGCGTTCCAGTCATAGAAACCCTGGTATTCCAAGTTATCTACCTTCTATGACCACTGGTCACTTGTTCAGAGACCTAACCACCTAAGGAATATTGAAAAGACTTATTCAGTCCTTTCCCCCAAAGACTTCTTCAGCCTTTGGTTCCTAAATTAGACATTTATTTATATTTAACTGGTTTCCTTAGCTTCTTATAAGTGCTTCTCTGGCCGATCACCGTCAGAATACTCTCCATGAATAAGAGAGGAACCCTCTCTTATATACTTTTAGGTAAGTCCATTTATGGGTAAGACAGGTTATTCCATTTTCCAGGAAATCTTAGTCAGCTCAATGCTTACCTCAAATGGCCTCTAACATATACAAATCAGAAACACAATATGACTGTGATTTCACGATGTTTATGTACACAATTTTCGTTAAGCTGACAATACTGACAATGCTGACACAGGAATAACAGTTAACAATACAGCGCTACTGGTAAGTTGACAATACTGACAACGAACACAATCTACTTTCATTACACAGACTCATGAAAGAGAGTACAAAGAGTATAAGACTAGGTGTTAGAAGAGTTAGCGTTTTCTCCTTCATCGACGACACCCGCCTTGTAAACCTTGGTAAATCCAGGTAAGTTATGTCACGTTTGCAAATGGTAACAAGGTATGCAACAATGGACCTAACAGGCAAACTAGCGACATCAAACACGTCCAGCTTCAAAGCGCACAGAGAATTAAAACGTTTCTCAATAAAATTACTATGGCGACCATAAAACTTTCCCAAAATATCAATCAATCTGCATCGTTAAAAACTCACTGTTACGAGTTGGCGACTTCTTGCACAAAAATCATCGTTATGGAAACAGGACCTTGAATATCGAGTCAACTGTGATATCTAAATACCATAGGTTGGAGATGCAAAGATATGATTATTCAGAAATGGAAATTTCACAATAGGGAATTAGAAATCATCACGTTTATCACGTTTATCTTGGTGGAAAGCTGTACATGTTCACTTCGTTGTGGGAAAAGATCGAGATAAGCAGCTGATGTAGAAGCGTCTGTCGTATCTTTGATTTCTAGATCTGTTGGATACACGCGATGGACGTGGTCAATAAATAATTTGTTATTCAAAGACAAGACGTCATCGATATATCTGAAGGAGAAATTAGAGGACTTTGCAAGAATAAGCTCTTCAATAAATTTAGCCTCGCATGAAAACAAAAGTGAACCAACAGTAAGGCGCAGTTTCTTCGAATCATGGATTTTACTGTTAGGAACAGTCTTGTGGTATTCGCTTTTACTCGGTATTAGTGTTTTTCTCGATAAATGACAACGCAGAAGGGGGGATTATGTGTGGTACACCCCCCCACCCCCCACCGATCTGTGCCCTACAATTTACCATACAAAATTAAAGGAAACACCTGGATCCTCTAGTGTTAAACACTTTTGTCCAAACGCTATGAACAATTTGGGTTAACCAGGATATATATGACGTTTGTTATTGGTGAACCGAAAAATGCCTACATTACGGGTCTCTGTTTTTATAGCATGTTTCCTTGTTGTTGTGGATTCGTTAGCCTAGTTGACCAGATTTTCGTTTTATCGTCATGGAAGTTTTTCCAATATATTATTTCCATACATGTACTAGATCCTCACTTGACCTATTAGTTTTCACTGTATGCACTGATGAAAACTTTCAGTCTCATTTATCTAGGATTTATTTTCATTCATCGACAATGTTAATCGAATATACTATCTATAACGTATAATTATATTCAGTGCATTATATACTTTTCTATTTGAGTAGACCAATAGTTCTATAAAAACAATCTACAGAGAAAACAAGATCAGGTGTTGTTTAAGAGTACGCGATTTCTGCTTTAGATGACGGCACCTGCCATCCGATTATTTTCTGTAATCTTGTGCGATTTTTTGCCAACACTACTCAGTGTCGTTTCAGTAACCTATGTAGATGCTGCATTTATCAGAACAGATTACGTTCGTTGGCCTTTATAGGTACTATTCAGACTTTGAAAGAAGCCCACATTTTGTTTTGTATAGAAACCTCTATATGACATTTTAATGGTCTCCAATGTCAATAGGTATTTTTTAAAAGTGACTGCATGCACCGCAATATATCTTTACCTCGAGTATAGTCTGCTGACGTTACGTCGTTCGTATAGAACTATGTACAAAAGGTGTCTATATATGATAAACATCAGCGATAAAGCATTGTAGTTTACAAATGATACCATACAATACTTACAGAGATCACAACATTGTATAACATTGTATACACATCGATATCATAAGTATACTTCAAAGTTTACTGCTGTAAATCAAAGAGGAAACAAGAATCCACGGGGAATTATTCATAGAAGGGACGGTAAGGAAGTCGATCAGCGTTAACCGTCTTAGACTGAGAAATTTGCATGGATGGGACTATAATCCAACGAGAAGTGAAATGCCGTTCGTCTGTATCTAGGATTTTTTACATATTTTAGAATCACGTGTTAATAGTTAAATAATCAATGCAGTGGCTATATTGTACCAAGTATTTGTGGAAAGTTTAGAACCATTCCCACCCCTAACCCCCACTCCCTTGTCAGCAATAAGACTCGCTTAAACAGAAATACCTTACTTTGCCAGAATTGATGTTTTGCGCATGTATTACTTTGACTACTTTTGTCCGCAAGCACAACAATATTGTCTTGTAGGATCCTGTCTGTCAGTCTATCTCAGTCCCAATCTTTGCTCGGCCATCATTCATCCTCAATAAACCTGTAATATTGCTATCAGCTGAAGTTAATAATACCCCGACTCTAAGCCAAATGTTGATAGTAGAGAAAGTAATAACAAACATTTATTGAACAAGTTTTTGATTGTCATCGACTGCTGCCAGCTTTCTCGGTAAAGTTATCATATTGGTATTGCAACGTTCATGAAGTAACACAACCTTTACCATTTGGCAATGGTAACACTATGATCAATCCGTCTGCAATTTAGCAGCCTACTAATCACGTTTTATTGGGTGATTTGACCGTCCCCGGGGTTGACATGTTTTGATTATGTCCTGAAAGGGCTGATTTCTATGATTGTCTTCTTTGAAATTTTATATTTAGTTTTTCATTTCATTTACTTCTTTTTTTCAATTTTTATTTTTTCTCGAGTAAAAAGACCTGATACCATTTATTTCTATATTAACTGGTGCATTGCTGAATCCCTGCATGTTGTTTTTTAACTTTATATCTAAAACCGTTTTTATATAATTTTGTTTCTAATTTTCTGATTTCTATTTGAAGTTCATCCAATCTTGTTTTGTTGTTTAAAGTCTGACCCTAGCTTCTATATACATACTGATAGCTATGATTAAGCAAAGTATGTTACTTTGCCCTCATTGCTGTTGCTAAAAAATAAAGCTTAAAGCTGTTGCTGTTGCTCAGAGGTCTTCCCAGACATGTAAATAAGCTTGTTGATACGAGACAGTTAAATACCCACTCCTTAATCTCTATAGGCCGCTCTCAACTCCCTGATGTTTTGTAGAGTGCTGCTCGAACCTTACATTATACATATACAACAACATGGTGAGATCTGGATAGATTGAGCACAACATGAATCTTCCTAAATCTTATTACCTTAATCCTTTTTTTCATCGACTAACGCGAATAACGAAGATCATGTTCCTACATCTACACCGATTGTAACAAAATAGACAATGATATTTACATCACTATTTATGAAACTATTTCATCTCTGGAAAATACTTTCAAAGTAACTGCGCTAATTGATAAATCAAGTTCGTTTGTTTAGTTTCCGTTAGGTTCAATTAAAACAGGGCTAGGGATGCTCACTATCACTCGTCATTGATCATGAAAACATCACACAATGGAAACATGTGTCAACTTAATTTTTTAAATAATTATGTGAAAGCCAATATGCAGTGGAGGTGATTGTTGACATCCGTCCGTTAACACACATTACGTATTCGTACGGTTTTTTTTATACAATACGTCGCGGAGTTATAGGACAGAAAGGTAAACATATTAAACGCAATATGAATGCGAATACAATGAAAAAGAGCGAATATGTATCAACCTGTTCACAAATTGAGATGTATTTTTCCCCTAAATTTCAGTAATCGTTGTTTTTTTTTATCCCACATTAAGGTATTAAGGTACTATTACAAATATCACAGTATATCAACAGATCCCACGTGGAAGTAGGATACATAAAGCAACAAAGAAAAGAAAAAAAATTTTCACAGGGCCTTCAAAGAAAGGAAAATACACGGTGTGATTCAGAATATTTCTTTTATCAGTATTCCTTTTTTAGGGGTTTAATGGGAATGCACTATTCCCCAAGTCAACGTAATGGTATGATATAATGTTCTCTATCCCCGATCGTTATTTATTATCTGTAGTTATGGCAGTATATATAGGATTTGTTTCAATGAAGTGTATTAAAGCTGATGAATATGGCACTTTACTGTAAATCATCACCATAGATCATGGAATTATGGAAACTGAATGATTTCAGTTAAGTAGATGATACGAAGGAATTATCCTCACAAGTTGGGGAACGATCTATGTTGCTGTATTTACATCAATAACATAAGGAGAGCTCGGTTGTACGTCGATCCGATTGATGACTGGCATAGTGCCAGTATATATATATATATATATATATATATATATATATATATAATCATATTAATCATAAAAATCTATGTATTTTATATTATAAAGGTTGACGTAATTTCCATGACGGGAATATGTAAGGTATATGATTGGTTATTCATTTGCTTGGTTTAACACCCCATGACCAGGGTCATTTTAAGAGAGGGTCTTCCTGTAATAGCTGGTGGCTGCCTCGCTGAACAACATATGGAAGGCCCGTCACATGTCATTCAAAGCTATTGAGGTAAAATGTCTTGTCCGCATAACCATGTCACACTGACCAGTTCGTTTTTTTTTCAAATTTAGCTGTCTTGGTCCAATATTAGCTAGTCAGAAAAAAAAGACGAAACAGCAAAATAGTCTTACTTTCATAAACAAAATCTCCCTCCCCAACGGTCTTAAATAAAAAAAAACACGAGGATTGTCAAGGTCATTGCCAACTTGATAATTACATCACACTTACGAAATTCATTGAATTATCGGGCAAGTGCCTCATTGCACAATTCATGCCTGTAGTATCGCAGACGTGTCCTAGCAGATTGTCCAGAAGACGCACAAGAGAAAAGCACATTTCAATTCAAAATTTAGAGTTAGATACAGTAGAGCAAAAGTACTGAATTAAACTGAATTATTAAGTCTTTTCGTTCTTCTAGGAATAATCAGTGATCCTAATGGTCTACATTTTTTTTCTAGTTTTGATTGTTTTTATTAATTCCAGACAATCGGTACAAGAGGAACCGTCTGAGGCTGGAATACATCAGCTACGTTCCTTTACATCAATATTCTCTTAATAAGGCATACGTTCAAGACGTAATTGTTTAAGATGGATTCGAATTTTGATAAAACGTCATAATTAATATTTCAGAAAATAGTTCGATAGAGATGTTGTTTTATCTGCATAAATCATGCAATACATTGACCGAAATTAATTGAAAGGGATGGGGGTTGGGGGTTTGGGGTCAATAATTTGGTTTAAAAGCAAAAATTGATTGGAAAAAAAGAAAGAAAGACAAAGATAAGAAATTCTCAAGAAAGAAATTGAAGAAAGAATAAGGAAATTGAAAAAAAAACTTTCCCGAACAAAGTTACGAATGTTTATGAAAGAATGATGGTATAACTATATCAGTTGCTAAACAAACACCATAACAATAAATTTCAATCATTTATAAGAAGGTAGAGAAAGTGAAACAAAGAAATGTTTGATTAACGCCAGTCTATGCATAGTTGCTTGTATTTATGAATAATTTTATATATAATCTGCATACCTGTATATGTTGACTTCCTTTATAGTTCTAACCTATGAATACATGCTAACATATATGTTACTATCTGAAAGCTATGTGATAGGCATTGAAATCCTGGGTACAGGAAGTTTCCATGTCATATTTAGGGCCTGCATTTTCAAGTCTAGGAGGCAAATGAGGGAAAAAAGTAAAAATAAATGGAAAAGAATTTGCAGCTTATTTCCTAATTTTGCTCTATCAAATTTTGAATTTGTATTGTATTACATTACTGCGTAGGGTATGACCAGGAAGTGCCCCCTAAAATTCGGTACGAACTTTAGTACACCTGCCAAGGGTAAAATAGATAAACATGACTACTGGATGATAATAACAAGGGACTAAGCGAAATCTGTGTGAAATATTTCTGGAGAAAATATGCGGGTTTTAAAAAGCCAGCATAACCTGACGTATTGGAGAATGAAAAGAAGTTATCTAGATACGTTCACAATACATATCGATGTAGTCCATCTATATATACACATTATGAACATACTTGGAAAGCAAGCTATATGAAGCTACTGACAGATAAAAAAAAACTGACGACAAAATGAATTGGTTGTCGATACCTTGTTCACAGCTTACACAAAACATCAACCAAAGAACAGCCAATTAAAAGACAGACAAATCGGTCACTTTGATAGAATAACGCAACATCGAATATTCACGCCGACAAAATTAATCCCAATGATCCTCAAGTGAGTATCTAACTGCAGTTCAGTTGATGTCGCAAACATTGTACAAATAGGGAAAGCGGTGATCTATTTTCTCCAATGGTCATTCCAGAGAGGTTACCATTTAAACACAACTGTTTACATGCATATTGGGTGGCATAATGAATAACACAGACCCATTGTTTCATTATTTCACGGAATTACAGCTAGCGTGGTCTGACATGTCCTCAGTATCTAGCTTATTTATCTGTATATCATTCAAATCAAACGCTTACTGATCAATCCAAATCACTCACTTCTATGTGAAGGTCACGGTGACTGTTACAGGCACCCTGTCTAAGAAATATGGTAATGTTAGCCATATCGTCAGTCGCTGAAAACACTTCTTTCTTTCATGTAAGTCCAATCGAAAGCAGAAGGCGGAAATAGTGACAAATTGGGAACCGGTCACAATGAATTGGCTTTATTGCGAAATGATTTATCACATGTGTCGTGGAATGAGACGAAACAAACGCGACTTAGAAAGAAGGGGAAGATTTTCACGTCAAAAGTTACATAATGTTTGTAATGCGTCAAGATATGTTAAACGGCCTGTAGGTCAACGTGTTTTAGAGATTAAAAGGGAATCTCATGTAGAAACATTGTCGAAAATGAGCTTCAATGATTATTACCATTATTTCAATAAACGCAATTTAACGCCCCCCCCCTCCCCCACCCACCCAAACAATTAATTCAGCAGACCTGCTTCTCAAATATTACCCTGAAAATAAACTTTAAGTGGTGAGTTTATTTAATTAAAGGGTGCATTAGTTAATGAACAGGTATATAAGTGACGTATATATAAACCTCGCGATGTTGTGTCACACACTTAACTAAATTACCAGTAATTGCGTCCTTCACAACACTGTCGACCTGTGTCCTGAAGGTTATGTCTTTTAGATTAAGACGGATGTCTACCTTGTCTGAACTGATGACGGTTGTTAACATTATGCACACACTCATTAATGACTTTCAGACAAAGGTTATTACAGACCAAGTGGCCAAAAGAAAATGTTAAAGAGCAGACGTCTGGCCAATTGTAACGTGAACAACAATACATCTTTACAGCAAACAGTTTCATTAGGAAATAATTGTTCAAAATATCTCCTTCCGTGATCGTAAACTTGCACGATATTTTCGTGAATGATTGCTAGAGTAGTTATATATGGAGGGTTTATTGTTGTTATTGAATTATGTCTATTTCATTCTATTCTGAATAAGTCGGTATGTCATTGATCCATGTACATATTTTATGACACCTTCTAATGCTGAGATCTAGTAAAACCAATTGTAAAAGAAATTGAAAGGTTCTTTAATGTACCTACGAAAACAATCAATTGTTGTTCAAATGACTTCTGTGCTTTACTGTTCTGATTGATGTAATTTTATAATGGTCTTTTACGTGGACAAGGATTTCACAGCACAAGTGTAAGAGTTTCATGTTAATTTATATCAAGATATCAATCTAAAATGCGTTTCCACTTGCCTATCACCTTTGTGTAATCACGTTACTGTTTAGATTTGTATCAATAGACAAATGTGGAGTATTGATAAAGTGTCTACAAACAGTGTACAAACAAACCAGAGTACCAAATACTGGAGACACCCCAGGGGACATAATACTATAGACATTCCACAACACACCAAGTACAAGTACTGGGGACAAACCGACACACCAAAAACTGGGGACAAACCGACACACCAAATACTGGGGACAAACCGACACACCAAATACTGGGGACAAACCGACACACCAAATACTGGGGACAAACCGACACACCAAAAACTGGGGACAAACCGACACACCAAATACTGGGGACAAACCAGCCCGCCAAATACTGGGGACAAACCGACACACCAAATACTGGGGACAAACCGACACACCAAATACTGGGGACAAACCGACACACCAAATAATGGGGACAAACCGACACACCAAATACTGGGGACAAACCGACACACCAAATACTGGGGACAAACCGACACACCAAATAATGGGGACAAACCAGGCCGCCAAATACTGGGGACAAACCGACACACCAAAATACTGGGGACAAACCGACACACCAAATGCTGGAGACAAACCAGGCCGCCAAATACTGGGGACAAACCGACACACCAAATACTGGGGACAAACCGACACACCAAAAACAGGGGACAAACCGACACACCAAAACCTGGGGACAAACCGACACACCAAATACTGGGGACAAACCGACACACCAAATATTGGGGACAAACCGACACACCAAATACTGGGGACAAACCGACACACCAAATACTGGGGACAAACCGACACACCAAATACTGGGGACAAACCTGGCCGCCAAATACTGGGGACAAACCGACACACCAAATACTGGGGACAAACCGACACACCAAATGCTGGGGACAAACCGACACACCAAAAACTGGGGACAAACCGACACACCAAATACTGGGGACAAACCGACACACCAAATACTGGGGACAAACCGACACACCAAATACTGGGGACAAACCGGCCCGCCAAATACTGGGGACAAACCGACACACCAAATACTGGGGACAAACCGACACACCAAATACTGGGGACAAACCGACACACCAAATACTGGGGACAAACCGACACACCAAATACTGGGGACAAACCGACACACCAAGTACAAGTACTGGGGACAAACCGACATACCAAATACTGGGGACAAACCGACACACCAAATACTGGGGACAAACCGACACACCAAATACTGGGGACAAACCGACACACCAAATACTGGGGACAAACCGACACACCAAATACTGGGGACAAACCACACCAAGACACACCAAATACTGGGGACAAACACACACCAAATACTGGGGACAAACAAACGGACAAACCGACACACCAAATACTGGGGACAAACCGACACACCAAATACTGGGGACAAACCGACACACCATATAATGGGGACAAACCAGTCCGCCAAATACTGGGGACAAACCGACACACAAAATACTGGGGACAAACCGACACACCAAATGCTGGGGACAAACCGACACACCAAATACTAGGGACAAAACGACACACCAAAAACTAGGGACAAACCGACACACCAAATACTGGGGACAAACCGACACACCAAATACTGGGGACAAACCGACACACCAAATACTGGGGACAAACCGACACACCAAATACTGGGGACAAACCGACACACCAAATACTGGGGACAAACCGACACACCAAATACTGGGGACAAACCGACACACCAAATACTGGGGACAAACCGACACACCAAAAATTGGGACAAACCGACACACCAAATACTGGGGACAAACCGACACACCAAATACTGGGGACACACCAAATACTGGGGACACCGACACACCAAAATACTAGGGACAAACCGACACACCACCGACACACCAAATACTGGGGACAAACCGACACACCAAATACTGGGGACAAACCGACACACCAAATACTGGGGACAAACCGACACACCAAATACTGGGGACAAACCGACACACCAAATACTGGGGACAAACCGACACACCAAATACTGGGGACAAACCGACACACCAAAAATTGGGACAAACCGACACACCAAATACTGGGGACAAACCGACACACCAAATACTGGGGACAACACACCAAATACTGACACACACAAATACTGGGGACAAACCGACACACACAAATACTGGGGACAAACCGACACACCACAAACCGACACACCAAATACTGGGGACAAACCGACACACCAAATACTGGGGACAAACCGACACACCAAATACTGGGGACAAACCGACACACCAAATACTAGGGACAAACCGACACACCAAAAACTGAGGACAAACCGACACACCAAATACTGGGGACAAACCGACACACCAAATACTGGGGACAAACCGACACACCAAATACTGGGGACAAACCGACACACCAAATAATGGGGACAAACCGGCCCGCCAAATACTAGGGACAAACCGACACACCAAATACTGGGGACAAACCGACACACGCAATACTGGGGACAAACCGACACACCAAATACTGGGGACAAACCGACACACCATATAATGGGGACAAACCAGTCCGCCAAATACTGGGGACAAACCGACACACCAAATACTGGGGACAAACCGACACACCAAAAACAGGGGACAAACCGACACACCAAAACCTGGGGACAAACCAGCCCGCCAAATACTGGGGACAAACCGACACACCAAGTACAAGTACTGGGGACAAACCGACATACCAAATACTGGGGACAAACCGACACACCAAATACTGGGGACAAACCGACACACCAAATACTGGGGACAAACCGACACACCAAATACTGGGGACAAACCGACACACCAAATACTGGGGACAAACCTGGCCGCCAAATATTGGGGACAAACCGACACACCATATAATGGGGACAAACCGGCCCGCCAAATACTGGGGACAAACCGACACACCAAATACTGGGGACAAACCGGCCCGCCAAATACTAGGGACACACCGACACACCAAATACTGGGGACAAACCGACACACCAAAAACTGGGGACAAACCGACACACCAAATACTGGGGACAAACCGACACACCAAATACTGGGGACAAACCGACACACCAAATACTGGGGACAAACCGACACACCAAATACTGGAGACACCCCAGGGGACATAATACTATAGACATTCCACAACACTCCAAGTACAAGTACTGGGGACAAACCGACACACCAAAAACTGGGGACAAACCGACACACCATATAATGGGGACAAACCGGCCCGCCAAATACTGGGGACAAACCGACACACCAAATACTGGGGACAAACCGACACACCAAATACTGGGGACAAACCGACACACCAAATACTGGGGACAAACCGACACACAAAATACTGGGGACAAACCAGGCCGCCAAATACTGGGGACAAACCGACACACCATATAATGGGGATAAACCGGCCCGCCAAATACTGGGGACAAACCGACACACCAAATAATGGGGACAAACCGGCCCGCCAAATACTAGGGACACACCGACACACCAAAAACTGGGGACAAACCGACACACCAAATACTAGGGACAAACCGACACACCAAAAACTGGGGACAAACCGACACACCAAATACTGGGGACAAACCAGGCCGCCAAATACTGGGGACAAACCGACACACCATATAATGGGGACAAACCGGCCCGCCAAATACTGGGGACAAACCGACACACCAAATAATGGGGACAAACCGGCCCGACAAATACTAGGGACACACCGACACACCAAATACTAGGGACAAACCGACACACCAAAAACTGGGGACAAACCGACACACCAAATACTGGGGACAAACCGACACACCAAATACTGAGGACAAACCGACACACCATATAATGGGGACAAACCGGCACACCAAATGCTGGGGACAAACCGACACGCCAAATACTGTGGACAAACCGGCCCGCCAAATACTAGGGACAAACCGACACACCAAATACTAGGGACAAACCGACACACCAAAAACGAGACAAACCGACACACCATATAATGAGGACAAACCGGCACACCAAATACTGGGGACAAACCGACACACAAAATACTAGAGATAAACCGACACACCAAATACTGAGGACAAACCAACACACCAAATACTGAGGACAAACCAGCCCGCCAAATACTAGAGATAAACCGGCACACCAAATACTAGAGATAAACCGGCACACCAAATACTGGCGATAAATAAGCCTGCCAAATACATGGGACAAACCAGCCCGCCAAATACTGGGGATTAACCAACGCATCAAATACCAGAGGTAAACCGACACACCACATACTAGTGATAAATCGACACACCAAATGCTGGCGATAAATAAGCCTGCCAAATACATGGGACAAACCAGCCCGCCAAATACAGGGGACAAACCAGCGCATCAAGTACTGAGAACAAAGCAACCCACAATAGGAGAGATTACGTCGTGATCATCGTCACGTGGTCAAATGTTGTAGTGTAACTACACATATTTTATTTATATTGTATAAAAACAACATTATGAACATGCCAGTGTGGATGTCATGCTTATAATAAAGTGTCGTTAAGGTGCATAATAATGATATAACTCCAGTGAATAATTGAAGTGAACACTCTTTGATAACAAGCTTTAACAGTTTATCAGATGAAGGTCTATATTTTCTCAAACACATGTCATTCTACTGTGATTTGGTTTCTGAATATCTTATGCCTTTCATTTGTACGGCTGCCCGAGATACCAAAGCTGAATACGCTACCATCACCCTTTTATTGACTGCCGAATATCCAACAAGCTGAGTCACCTTGTCTAATATCGATAACACAGAGGGAGACAAAAACAAGATATTAACTCATACTTCTAAGGTTTGTTATAACGCGTCTTTCAGAGACTATTTGTGCCGTCATTTGGTCCTTCAGAGACTATTTGTTCCATCATTTGGTCCTTCAGAGACTATTTGTTCCATCATTTGGTCCTTCAGAGACTATTTGTTCCATCATTTGGTCCTTCAGAGACTATTTGTTCCATCATTTGGTCCTTCAGAGACTATTTGTTCCATCATTTGGTCCTTCAGAGACTATTTTTTCCATCAGTTGGTCCTTCGGTTGGTCCTTCAGAGACTATTTGTTCCGTCATTTGGTCTTTCAGAGACTATTTGTTCCATCATTTGGTCCTTCGGAGACTATTTGTTCCATCATTTGGTCCTTCGGAGACTATTTGTTCCATCATTTGGTCCTTCAGAGACTATTTGTTCCATCATTTGGTCCTTCAGAGACATTTGTTCCATCATTTGGTCCTTCAGAGACTATTTGTTCCATCATTTGGTCCTTCAGAGACTATTTGTTCCATCATTTGGTCCTTCAGAGACTATTTGTTCAATCAGTTGGTCCTTCAGAGACTATTTGTGCCGTCATTTGGTTTTCAGAGACTATTTGCGCCGTCAGTTGGTCCTTCAGAGACTATTTGTTCCATCAGTTGGTCCTTCAGAGACTATTTGTTCCATCAGTTGGTCCTTCAGAGACTATTTGTTCCATCATTTGGTCCTTCAGAGACTATTTGTGCCGTCATTTGGTTTTCAGAGACTATTTGCGCCGTCAGTTGGTCCTTCAGAGACTATGTATTCTCATGTAACAATTTACTCCACATTTGCTTATGTATTGTTATGAAAATCGTCATTTTTTTCTTTTTGATATACAGATTTGAAGTTTTCACTTAAAATACTAATAACATATTATGTGATAAAGTTTCACGTATATAAAAGCTGTTGTTTGTATTTTATAGGATATTAGTGTTGTTGTATCTTGACACAGTGACGTCATGTTTTGAAAACATTTTATCGAATAGAAACAATTTCATGCGAACATTTGAATTGTTTACTTAAAAACACATGTGTATACGTCTTTTAATCATACCATTTTGCCGCCGTTTGCTCTGGGTCCCTTGACCGTTCGTGCAAGTTTATTGAAGAACACGGAAGTGGGATTGCGTCACAGAATTGATGTACCTATTCATGCATCTCAGATAAAGAAACCAGGCAGTGTGTTTATACCTGGTGCGTCCTCCAGCATGATGTACTGTACTTGACTAGCACTGAAGCGAAGACTAATGTAACTAATGAGAAGAAGGTGATAGTGTCTGGATGGAGGCTGTCAAATATAAAGATGTGTTCTGCTGGATTTTCATTAAATAATGTTGTTTGATGATAGTGGTCATTCGTCGCGGGGATAGATGACTGGATCGTGCCTGAGACTCAATCTATTTATCATATGATTTGTTTTGTTCATATTAACATGCACAGGAAGGTGACTGTTTTTTCTAGCTAAAACGATGTCGACAGACATTAGATTAGTATTCTGAGATGTATCAGCATGATTAGATAGAGTAATGTGTTTAAATATTTCCGTGTCCTGTTCCATGTCTTATATTTTTTCTATGTTTAATACAGTTTGCAGACAGAAGAGTTGGCATGAATCATCTTTAGTTTATCTCCATTCGGCTCAACATACACAAGCTCCCACTCTGTGACACTAAAGCCTACAATGCGATGTTGCTAATTGTGAACTATCGTACAATTGTAACAACAGGTACACTTATTACGCTCTATCTGCAGGCTCGACCAGGTGAAAAACAACAAGGTACCGACATGTTAACAGAATCTTCATTCAAACCCTAATTCCATGGGGGAAAGGTCACAGCATGATCAAAAGAAGGGCGTTTTTTTTATAAATCCTTCTCCTCATGCTTTATGACATTTCGGTTAAACTTCTTTTTCCTCCCTAGGTTCATGACATTACCATAACGCAGCGATTCCGACCGAAAAGCGTATCACTATTTTCCTTGATTAGAATAGCAATACGCTTTTAATCATATTATGAAATGGTGTATTCGTGCCTCAATATATCATTATTTACACAAGGTAGATGTCTTAGTACAATTATAAGAATGACAAACCATGAAAGGAATGTGGAGGCGGTTGACAAGCTGTGTCCTTGTCACACACAAAGATTAGAAAAATGAATATATGTAGTTGTCATCACCTTTATCTAATCGCTCTACATAACTATTCATTCAACCAGACATTTACTGTACAAAACATTCCACTACACGTTCCCTTGTCTCTAAATCATACAATTTGCAAATAGATAATTTAAATCTATGAAAGAGATTGCATGTCATCTCCTACAATCGCTTCTGTAAAAATTCTCAGACTATTATAACAAATAGTAATTCGTTCAGAAAGTAACGCAGTTGTATCAACAAACGAGGCAAGTCATGGGTGAGAAAAAACTTGAGAGTAGTTTTTATAACAAAGACCCAAAGTGAGCTATCGTGATACTGCAGCATCCGCTGTCCGTCCGTCATTTTTTTTCTGCAAGTCGCTACTAATCATGAACGACTGAGCTTATTTTGCCGAGTTTTGCTATGTTCAGCGTCCTTGGGGAACGGAAATTTTGTATATTGCTTTTACTAAACGCAATTGTGCTGTTATGTAAAAATAATCTACTCAGATTTTAAAAGCCTAGTTAGCTTAAATGATGCAAGTCTTCTTTGATAGTGGATATATTTCTGTATGAAGTGTTCAGCAAGTATTCACTGACACTACAAGCAATTCCCTACAAAAGTCGCGTACGTTAATATATACAGGATGGTATAACCGTTACTGAACGTCAACTGCATATTTACTTGCTGCTATGTTTGCTACGGGTTTTCTTTGATTTACCTAAATCGAACAACATGCGAAATGGTGAATGGTATTAAAAGGGAGTATTTAGCTGCAATTGGTAAACGTAAGATCTGCCAATATTCATGTAATAAGGTGGAAGTTACGTAATATGAAAGGATATCGTGTTTCTTTTGTAATAAATCTCTACCAAACATTTGATTAATAAGCACCCATTCTCTGTTTTAAGCAATAAGTCGTTATTTATTCAAATAAGACAGCAAGCATATACGATCTGTTTCATAAAATAATGAATACAACAGAAAACAAAAGAAAAAGAGTATTAGAGTGGAAAAAAACCTTAATCTCAAAATTGATACTATGAACAAATCACTTTTCCTAAATAAGAACAGTTGTTACGTTAAGTCACCGACAACAATTTTAACATAAATTTTACTTCAGCAAAGCAATTTCTGATATAGAAATGCGGATTATACAGAATGTAACAAAGCGGCTACGAGAACACCGACCTCCATATCGACAAACAATATGTCTATCTCACTAATAATATCACCCAGAAATCTATGTGTTATTCTGTCAGGGCCTGTTTTCTCAGTGGATAGCCTGCAGTCTGGTAATGACAGGTTGTGTCATTTTTTCCAAGCAGGCCAGCAATCGTTTAACTGTTGATTGAAAAGAAAGGGAAACCTTCCCAATGTACGTAACTTGTAATTAAGGACAGGGTCTAGAAGTGAGAATATCGATCAACGGAATGGGTTGAAACAATATATGGATAATTTTAGAACAAACTTTTTTAAGGTTGTCTGATGAAGGTGACCGTGTCGTCATCGAAACGTCACACTCTTATGTTCTACTGGTTGTGCTTTTTGTCAAGCTCGATATGTTGTAGTAGGTATAACTCTGTCCTGTAAAGTACCAAAAAACAACAAGAAATACCGACATGCCAACATAATGATAATTCAAATTCAAATTCGAAAAAAAAATAACTGCGGAAAAAATATGAACGAAAAATAAAAGATTTACACGCAGATTTCTGAAAAGAACAAGGAGAATAAGACCAGATGTTCCGAAAGTGTAAGTGTCTCTGCTTCATCGAGACACACGTCATGTCAATCTTAACCAAAGTAAGGAATATTACGTATAACAGGCAAACGTACGAGCATCAAACACATGACACAAAGAAATAATTCGTTTCTCGTTTTGGTATTTTCTTTATTTTTTAATCAAGGTGCGTCATACTGTTGCCGCGTTCCTCTAAGTCTCAGAAGTGATATCAAGGGCAATGCTTTTAAAACCTAGGAGGCTACTGAGAAAAAACAGAACTCATAAAAAATTCAAAAGAATGTCAAGTACATATTGTGCATATTCTGAGGCGTGCCATACTATTGGAAAGACATAAAACATGGCATGCTGGTTATGGCAAGCCTTAGTGTTGTTTTTGTATGTATGCTCTTTATCAATATTCATTTTTTTGCGACATCTGTTTATTAATTTTGGTTTATCTTATTTTTTATTTTATCCATTTATGTATGTTTATTTTTTATTTATTTCTTATTTCTATTTTATTATTATTGATTTTTAGGACAACTGTAAAAAATTGTGGTTTATTTTCACGTAACTTGATTATCTTGCAAACCATACGTATTCGCTATAGATAGCTGAATGTAGATGTACATCCGAAGATTTTATTCATCTTGGCTGTTGAATTCGTATTTTATATTTTACTCTACAAATAATAAATCCATGATTTCAAATCATACTTATAACTGACTTCCGTTTTTCATAACTGTAAATGTAAATGGAATATACCTTGGTCAACAATACATTTACAGCAACGAATCAAAGCACCCGAGTACATGCGGACGGTCTGTGCAGTCGTTGCAGAGCAATTGCAGAACATTTGTAGGGCAGTAGCTAGCAGACTATCCGAAGAGATGCAATGGAATACATACAGAGGAGTTGCTCTGAGTGTATACGGAGATATGAATTCGCTTCCTTTCGTTACTTATAGTATGCCTTGTAGTTTTTGTAGATTTTTTTCATGGCCTTCGTGTTATCATTTCTCTTATATGTATATGTTGCCTAGCGTTTTATCCATTTTGGTTGCGAATTACGATTTACCAAACATGTTGGTATTCTCTTTGTTGTCATTGTATAAATTTGGAACTGTTGTTTGGGTGTACATGAAGTCGTACAAAAAAGTAACAATTCACTCGACATGATTACATTATTATATGTCTGAAGTACAAAGCGATCAGAACAATTACCACGTCTATATCTACATCTTCTCAATTATCTTTGTTATCCTCAAACCACACTCAGGTCAGCATTTCTGGTGTTTCTTCACATCAGTCAGTTGACCTGGCTACCAAATGTGTCAACAAAGGAGACCGGGGTTATATTAAGGTATCTAGTTCAGATATGGAAGAAATTCATCGGATGTCAACAGGCCTGATGCTGTATAAAATCAACAATTATGGATTGATATTACATTTTCAATCATGAATATTACTCATATAATAAAATGTCTAGTAGTTGATTAACATATTCATCAATCACGACCATTGGCAGTTTACGTGGTGGGGACCCAGGAAAGTGAAAATGAAGTGCTTAATGGGAAGTTGTTAATTCATGGATTCATGGCTCAGATGTTTTGTGATATAGTAAGCTTTATCTTGGAAATCACTATTTAAATAGCACTTTTTAGAAAAACGTATGAATTTGACATGAAAACGAGTTATCTTGCCCGGAGTAATATGCCAATTACCGGAATGTTTATCAAAGAAAATTAGAAATCAATAATTTGTATAAAAATGGTTATCAAAGTATTCCAATTTTAAAAATGTTCATGTTGGTTCTTGATTTTAGTCCTTTTAAGTCGATATATTTTTTATCTGCCAATATATCAGATAGTGCACGGTAAGGCTCCGAATCAAAGTATCCATAGTGTTTAGCTCGTGAACTAACCATTTAACTATACAATTAGTTATTTGATCATTCATCTCAATAGAGGCACGGTTCAAATATGTACTTGACGTTGCACTAAAATTACAAAATTTATTTATTTCGAGCGGCTTCTTTCGTCTTCCGTCTAGATTTTGACTTTCCTTTCTATCGCTATGAATTCTCCTTAGTCGCCTAAAGGCTTCAAAATTCAGGCCCTTGGCATCATTTATGAGTCCTAAAGAGATAAAACAGCTGTATGATGGAGTCTGAATCGTTCATTGACTCAACTGTTTCTTTTCTAAATTTGAAAATTTGAAATCTGAAATATATTTACTTCCCTATCAGAATTTGATCACATTTGCTAAGTTTCATTTAAAAGTCTGTAGCTGTATAATTCAATTTATTTTGATTACGCCTGATACAGCATAGGTAGGTGCTGGAAAGGAAAAAGAAAATAAAGTTAATCAAAACATTAGCACTATTATAAAATTACTCTCTCGGCGCAAACTTGCTAAAGTAGTAAACAATGACCTGTTTTTAGTTTTGGATATATTCCCTCTATAGATTTACTTATATATATGATCTAGTCAAGCATTATCGACGTAGAATCATTCTCATGATTTTCTTAAATCCTCTCTGCCTTTCCATGTTTTGAAATGTTTAGTAGTCTAACGACAATTTATAATCTCAAACATTCACTTAATGAAGGTTTGGACCAAACAGACCAACACCGTGACAATAACGCTATCACGACGGTTAGGGACAAAACAACTGCAACAGGAATTTTAATGATTAAGTCGGTAATTAACATATATACATGTCGACTACACCAGAACATCTGCACGTACTTGATTATAAAGGTAATGAGATTCAAGACTATCTGTAAAGTAGCTAATAGTAAGTGGAATGATAATGCCAGTGAGAGTATCCTTATCTTCAGTTTACATCCTCTTGTATAAGAGCGAGTCTTTAGATTCAGACATTTATTCAATAAGTTTATACGAGATGATACAAAGTGCGTCTGGGCATCTCGTATACAGGCAAAATACTACCTTATGCACTTATATGAGATAGCATGCATATTTATATGAAAACATTCTGATTGCAGTCAAAATTGAATCTTGATATAATCATAACATAACATGATCGAAGAGGTCTTGTAAGACCGCAGTACGGGGTAAAGTTGAGACAAATTAATGTAGGCAGACACCGATATAAGTTGACAAATCGAATTCTAATACGAGTAGCGGTATTGTACTGATACACGACCTGTGAGATAATCATCAGATATCAGTCGTTTGTCCGGTCAGCTGTCTAATGTTCCAACCATCAAACACAGGATTCAATATATGTACAGGCAGGGCTGTCAAAATGTAAACCCATCAAGTACATGTGTACATGAACTTAATACTAATTATTATTACTATTCAAGACATTTTTCAGAAACGATTTTGTCTGTATATAGAATAAATCTACGTAAAATGATATTTCACGTTTATCAAATATGATTTTACATCCTACAACTCACGTCGTCTGTCTATTTAGAATGAAACTCAGATCCATGGCACAGACATTGGAATCCTTTACAGTGTACTACAATCGGCACATTCCCAACTCAGCGACAGTTCTATTAATGCAAATCTAAAAGGAAATTCTGCAAACATCAATAAGTCGGTCTCCTACTAGAAAGATGTCTGGACATTTGGACAAAATAAGAAATGTTCTAGTTATTCAAGTGACCTATATATAAGGATATGTACAGCTCTCTAGAAAAACCCTTCATTGACCGAATAGGGTTTTTTTGTTGTTTTTGTTTTTGTGGGGTGGTTTTTTTTTTTTTTTTTTTATAAGACATAGTATGGTATTGGTCAAACATGAACGCCTTTATCACATGAAAGTGAAAGACTACAAGTCCAATCTGCGGAAACGCCAATAAATTTGTCGATTTGGTTTCTGCAATAGAGTTTTTTCTGTTACAACAATGTTGAGCATACCAAATTAAGTCAAAAAGTAAAATTCCTTTTATTTATTCTATAACAATTGCTAAGAAAAGGTGTTCCTAGTAAATCACTCTTTACTTACAGGATGTACTTACTACAGGATGAAACCGGAGTACCTGAGAAAACCGTATCTTTCCACGTCCGTACCGAATATGTTCTAAACCAGTTATAGAATACGTGAGCAAGTAGATAAAGCGATATGGTATATTTCAATTACCGGATTCACCATTAAACGGTAGTGTGGCACTATGTAACGGCAGTAGACAATTATACCTACTTATCACAGGGTTGTGGTAAACTTCAAAGATGGCACGCCACCGTCATAAAAATGTTCATGGTATATTGTTTTACTAACATACTTTATGAGTTCTGTTAAAAAGAAAATATAGACAGACAGTATTGAAAAGTTAATCCAAGTTTCAAGTATAACGTTAAATAGACAGAACATTGATATTGTAAACTCGATGTAACTGAATCCTGATAATCACCATTATCCCGATGAAATGATACACTTCGGCCATTTTGGTATTTTTAATTACTTGAATTTAAGTAACACATACCTATTATCAAGTTGTTTACAAAAACACAAAATAATCCTATCCTATACTGTCGTTTGACGTACATCGTACATGTTACACTCAAATGGTGTTTCTTATGAAGTTTCACTAGTTATCATGACGACGAATCAAGTGGGTTTGAAAAAAATTATATCAATTTGATGATAACGATTAACAAATCAAATCAAGTTATAACATGGTTCCTGTACACTTCACAAAAAGAACAGACAAAAGCACGATTGTTTTATGCTGTTTCCACGACCCAGGAATTTTAAAGCAACGTTGTACATCGTAAAAGAATGACAATCTATACCAGAGTTGTTGTTCCTTAGCAGGCTCTGTAAACGGCCCCTTGACGTCGGCAAAGCTATGACGGCATCCTTGACAATACCAACGAAAGAAACACCTGTAAACTGTTTTGTATAACATCGATTAGCGTTAAAAGTCTTAAAAGTAATATTCACGCTTTCGGGGAGAAATGTGTCCATACTGTAGATAAATTGCCATCAATTATCAATGCTGACATAGTGTATGGACATGTGTTTCGAAAACACGTCGTATGTAGGCTAAGTACAAATTACAAACACGACGGTTGGTGACTGTTTATTCGCCATTATCATTCCGCGTGTATAGCCACGTTGATTTATGTAATAATATTTAAGATGAACAAACGTTCATTTTCAAAATACTTATATAAATACCAAAACAGAAGGTACTGAAATAATTTCTTACTGCATGCAAAAGCGTTCTTCAAGAATCTTGAAATGGCGTGAGACGTTAACAGGGATGTCCTGTAGAGAACTACAATGTACTATGTGACGAAGTAACTGAACTATTGCTTTGTTGAAGTTAATTACCTGCATGATTAATTTCCAAAACAAGTGTCTACTTATCATAAAACCCAATAACCAACCTAAATTGATACTAATGTGCCGAATCATTGCATACTGTATATACAAGAAAGGATTCAAACACGTTTACTTTTTATCATTGACATTTGGTAGAATGAATGTGTAAGGGAAATTTATAACAATGTATAAACTGTTAAATAAATTATGGTTATAGCTCATAACTCTATAACTGATGTGGGTATTTCTAAAGCAATGTTTCAAAATTCGAGTGTACTATATCGTTAAATGCGAAACCTGGATATAAAAAATGAAGCGTTATTGTAGTAAATCAGCTGGCCGTGTCGAGGTTTATTTACAATAATAGTCTCTCTATTAACGGTTTCGTCGGTTATGGTAATTGATATCTATTTTTCATTAAAAAAAACATACATGAAAATTGCATTTCATTCACTTCTCTGTTGTTTTGGATATCTGTTATCATGATAATGTTGCGATAAGACAGAACGAATCGTCACGTTTTCACACTGTTACTTGTATCCCCTATTACCAGCAACCGTGTCCCCGATAAAATAGTGACGAATGCCTGCCAATCGTGGGGACGACCGCGTTTAAAAACTAAACAATGCAGTGAAATAACATTAAGACGCATTGGTTAAATTGTATACACACTGCATCACACTGAAAACTGAACACTGTTTCTTACCGACTACTTTTTTAATCGGTTTACTTACGGACCGTAGCGTTCTAAGCTACCGTAGAAAACTTCTGGAGTTGTCTAAGGCTGTGAAAATATTCAAGAATTTAGATCTGGCTAATATATTGTGGAAAAACAATGTAAATCAATCTAGAACTAGTATTATTTTCTACATGTCTTCATAAGAAGTAAAATTTTCTGGTTTTCTTTTTTCTTCTTTTATTTTTTCCTTAAAGTTATGTTTTTCCACAATTCAGCATGTGCTCATACTCCTATTTCCATATCGATTGCCCAAGTATCATTTAATTACTTTGTTAGAATATTGAAATCGGATTGCTAGCTTCATGGGGAACGTTTTTTCAGGAAGCACTCACATCAATATTATCTCATTGAAAATTTGTACCGCTGGTCTCATCTGAAGTACAACTGACGGAAATTGGTTTACGAATTTGAGAACAGCAGGATTCTGTGATTTATGTTTAAGTCTAGAAGCACTTCTTTTGATTTAATTGATAGAAAAGACCTTGAGAGCACATACATTTACGTGAATGTAATATATTTTCTTCATTCATCATATTTTTCGAATTCGATATAAGACAGATAGTACCTTTTATGATTTATAAATATAATCTTTCTAATATAAGTAGTGTGTTATCTTTTATTTAGAAAAGCTATTCCTTTTACCAATTCTACAGCAACGTTTCTTGACTTAAATTGCCTTCTCCAGTTTAAAGAGATTATTTCCTGATCTGTCATTTAAATGAACCTTTCATGATATAGTAATAAAAATAGCTTTGTTATCGAAGTAACACAATATCTTTCTTATTTAAGAAGGATATTGCATTTTCTTAAAGAATGCATTCGATTTCACATCACAGCAGTTGATAAGACGCACTTTGTCATTACTTGTGTACATTTTGTACAATCTTAGAACGACGAATCACGCTATGGAGCAATTCAATTTAATGGTATTGATATTGATGAATATCAATGTAGAATTAGTAATAGTTTTAAGATCTATATTTAAAACAGTTTTAAATTCAACTCCTTTCAGGAAAATTTTGAAATCACAAATGACGTCACCGAAGGAAATGACGTGAAAATATCATCTTTTGATTTTCCCACCGTATCAAAATTCCCGCTGCTCAAGTGAAATGTAGTGTTGAGTTTGTCAGTACTGGTACACTCTACTAGTCTAAGATTGTATTCGTAGTAAAGACATAGCGTGTGATAAATCGTGTTAGATCTGTTCCTCTTTTACAGAAGTGGGGATATAGAATATAAAAAATAGATACAGTCACATGAATGTAACATATTGTTATATAAAAACGTTAACTGATGTGTATAAAACAGAGGAATGCGTTTAGGAAGATGCATGACGTGATAATATTTATAAAAAATGTAATTTTGAAGATAATGTTGCCAGTTATCTTAGCATGCACTGTATCTGAACATTAACAAATCGCATCAGGTTTTGACATATAATTACAGAAAAATGATTCAGACTTTAGAATAGTACCTGCTTGTGCACAGATTGCTGTTATATTATCGGCATTAACACGAGCAGGTACCTATCGTCACTGTTATATCATGTGATGACATGTGATCACAGAGAGAATTATCATCAAAAGGAATTCACATGATGTAGGTTTTGACGGAATTATATTGATATATGACAGCAAGTCCTGTGATAGATGGTGACTATTAAATCTGAGAGAAATGTACGTAATAATTACCTGGAAAAAACAGGATGGTGAATCTGTCTGTATAAAAATTTGAAGACATTTCGAGAAATAACTTTCAAATATTTGTATACTTACTGAGAGGTAAACAGAAGAAGAATGGAAACCAGCACAGAAGGAACACACCCACAACTATACCTAGCGTCTGGGCCGCTTTTTTCTCCCGTTTGAATTTGGCAAGTTTGCCAGCAATGGTAAACTTGGCAACCACCCTCCGGGAAGAGGTATCCGAATGTTCTGAAGAACTACTGCTTTGGTATGTACATGGTGTACCATTTTGACTATTGGCTCTTCCTGTGTGTACTCGTAAAGTCACTCCTTCCGATTCAAGTTTAGACAGTTTAATTCCTGTTTGTAAACATGCTGAATGTTTGACAGCTTCCTTGTAGATTCTGATATAAACAAATATGATAACGGACATGGGGATGTAAAACGAAATTGATGCTGATACAATAACGTAACCTAATTCAGCATTAACAGTGCATTGCGTAGGGTCAGGGGATTGAGGTTCTTTCCAGCCGATAAAAGGTACTACAGAAATGGCAGCAGAAACTATCCATGCAAAAATAATGACGTAGCATGCCTTTTTTTCTGACATAATTGTTGAATGCTGTAAAGGTCTAGTCACTCCAATGTACCGGTCGACACTTATTGCGGTCAATGTAATTATAGACCCAGTACACCACAACACGTCGATGGCTGCCCATATTTCACAGAACACTTGACCAAAAGGCCAGTAACCTATTATTTCATGGGTAGCTGAAAATGGCAAAACAGTAATACCCAGCAACAAATCGGCACAAGCAAGGTTAACAATGAAATAATTGGTAGTACTCCTCAAGTGTGAATTCGCGTAAACTGCTATGAGAACTAGTACATTGCCCCCAATGATAACCAAAATCACAAAAGTAAGAATGGTGCCAACAACCACAGCTTTCGTGATATCCACTTGATAAGTCTTGTTTCCGATATCTGTAAAATTGACCAGTGACACATTATGAGGATCTACCATATTTATGAACTTTTGTATAATTGAACATCTCTTACCACCATGTTACCTCTGTGGCAGGACCTAGAATGATACAGCCGAGGCTGTACTACACACCTTATTCTCAACAACGTTGCTTCCTGATCGATCTCTGCTGTACTGGGCTTGGTCATTGTGAACACTGTAATACCGCCTCCAATCCACACCTCGACACGTGGCAGACATACCTGAACATTGATACCTTCCGTTCCTCTCTATAAACTGAATGTAATGTGTTAACATTATGTCTGATCTCATTCCACCTTTCAACAAATGTAAGGTTATATTTGTTCGTCTGTTGAAGTTCCGTGCTATCAAGATATCAAACTTCACTGCAATATACGAAGATCATAATAGCACAGATATTGGCGAGATAATGTTACGTTTGATACAGGAAAGGCTTGTCCGTAAGGAAAACAAATTGACATGTTTCAGTTTATGTTATGCATTTCGTTTTGTGTTGATACCATCTTTGTTGCTGTACTTGTAAACCATTGTTTCCGTGTATCTGCGGTTAAATGTTGCTGTTGTGACGGTGTTTCTGTAGCATTTACTTCATAGAAGATTAATTATCTGTATAATGTGATTTATAAATGTTTCGGTAGTTATATGTGATTGTGTATCAGGTGTATTATATCTTTTACTTGTATGTGTCCATCGCAGTATATGTTTCCTGTTTTTCTTATGACCCTTAGCAACTGCTGTGTTTTGTTTTAATTTTCAGTTTTCATTCATGTAATTCGTTTATAGCGTGTTAACGTTTTAACATAATCCTGTAGTGAAACACTTTTACAAGTATTCTATTGTTATCATGCTGACATCGTACTTATTGTCTGCGAGATAGTAAAACATTCCTAGGGAAAAACATACCTGTCCAATATATATGATAAACATTGATCACGAATATGAATATGTTTGTTTTAGTAGAGAAAGGTTTGAGTATATTCTCAGATACTATCAGCGGTTTCCTAATGCTATAAAATATTAAGAATTATTTGTTACAACTCATGTGAAATTATTGAGAAACCTGAGTAATTTTCTTCGTTATTTTTAGTCTCCATGTTAATTATGCCAATGTTACTGATGATTCATTGTGGTTTATGTTGCTCATGTATCATGTATGTTGACCAGGGCGTCAAATATATTTTTTCCATTTCTGTCAGCGATTCACACTCTATACAGTGTTATTTGTGACATCCCGCACATTCCTTGTGAGTACACCCTCTACATATAAGAGTAACACACAATAAGATTTTTTAAATTTGTACTTGACGCTGTACTGGTTTAAGTCAAGGATGTACTCCTCTGGTAAAACAAATATTAAACTTTTTTTGATGATGATGGTTTTTTTAAAGGCTTGAATTTCGAAAGTAGATTAAAAGCAAAGAATCAATAGTTTTTTTTCAATACCGGCGTCAGAACATGTGTAACTGGGGGTAATTCATTTCCACGTATTGTTTCCTGAATAACATTCCCTGACTTTTCTTTTCGCTTTCTAAAATAATTTTCTTTCATTACAAGGTAAGGGTATGATTCTTGGATGCTAAGATAAAAAATAATGTAAATATTCTAAGTTTTCATTTGATTTTACGACCTATCAACTGCATGGCAACAAAAATGTAAGACCGTTCCAAATCACTTCAATTCTTAATTTGACCATCTTCTAGTATGAAACGTATTCTAAGCCTTTATGTTTGGATAGAGACATTTTTGTGGATACTTTTTATGATTGAAAACAGGGGGTCATTGTGTATAATGCTTGCAACTTTCACAAAAACAAAAAGCAAAAAAATAGTTTTTGCAAGATCAAGAAACAAATGTTAGTAGAAATCTACCCAAGATTTCCAAAGTTATACTTTAGAGAATTCCCTTAGCAACCAGAAAATATTGGAATTGTTGACGCTATTAACCAAATCATATCGTCAACTACATCTTCAAAAAGTAGTCCGCAACCGAAGTTACTCAACAAAAAAATTATAAAGTTATAAATACAACTATACATAACAAAGAGTATAAGGCTACCAAAGTCCTGGATATTATATTGGAATTCATTGTGTATATTCTATATCTAATTATGCCTTATTTGAGGTCAAACGACAAAGGAATATATCCTTAATACGTTGAGGTTGTTATCCGAAAAATGTATAATAAGAAATCAAGCGTATCATTTGTGGTACATGTAAAACACGTGCGTTGTAATCCGTGTTAAACATAAAGAACAAATAATGAATCATAAACATACAGTTGATTTGTTAAAAATAGCTTCTTACTGATATGTTTACGTGTACCTTTACTTCACGGTTAGACCGGGAAAAGAACATAGACAGTACAAGTTATCGGCTTATAGCAATCATGTTTTATTGCGCGGATAGAAACAGGAAAGCGGTGAAAACCGGTGTATTCGGGGAAATCCACGTGGTCGGGCAAGTGACCTCTATACCTTTTCAGTTCCGATCGAAGAATCGAACTCTGTACGTATAGGTAAAAGACGACTATCCACAGAAAAAGACCATAAAGTGTCTTATTTCAACGATAGGAACATGAATAAACATAAGGTAATTGACTGTGTAAATATTGGGCTTAGAAGGACTTTTTTCTTGTTATACATAAGCACGAGATAAAAGTCCATCTATACAGAATTCTGGCCGAAGCGAGTTTATAAGACAATATGTTGTCCATATACAAAAAAAGACACGAAGGTATTGTTGATAAAGACAGATTTAACACATTTGATAAACATCAGGTCGAACATGTTACATAATTTTATATAATCAATCAGATGTATCTTGGGTTACTATACAGTATTCAAACATTGTCTGTTATAGAGGGAAACATTCCAATCCACTGGTACATTTTATACGTCTAAAATATAATACAGTTCTTGTCATGCGACAGTTAATCGATTTATCATAAGTATGTCGACAACACTTTCCGCGATCGTGGCCCGAAAGCCATGGTGAAAATTCAGACTGATCGAACGCTTACTAATCACCAATAACGTCCTCTGAAAGCACTGTTTCCATTTGAATACTCCTGCCATGTATCTTTCAGCCAAGCATGTCTAGTGTGACAGCAGACTTAACACGTTATTATGATAAACTTCGATGTATGTACTGCACCCTTCATATAATATCAGTTTACATTCTAAGTGGGACCCCCTGTTATTAATTTTTATTTATTGTGATTTTCCCTACCACGTTAATACCGCTCAGCTGAAGTATGTTTTAATCTTAATGTCTCAGGAAATTTTTGAATCTCGTTAATTGGGTTTTTAAATAACAACACATTCACAATGTGATGGTAAGATTCAACATAAACATGTATATTTACTCTCTTTCAATGAGTAAGGTATTTTTCTCACATTCAATAGTAATTTATTTACATCAAGCTCTCCGCTAGGTTTCGAACCCAGAACTTTCGACCTATTTGTCTGACGCTCAGAGTATCCATGTATAAAGTTACACCGGACGTTTGGGTTGCAGTTGTGACAAAGACTGGCGTGCACATTATATCCAAATGAATTCTGTACTCAAATATTGCCAATTAAGATTGCAAGTATAATTAATGTTTTTGTCACATTATAAACACGCGAGCAATTTTTTAGATAAAAGCGCATGTGGAATCCACTATCATTAATATAACATTAAAATACCCATTACGTTAAACGAATTATAGAGAGCAGTGTAGGAGACAGCGATCTTCTCTACGTCATTGATAAAACATACTTGAATGAATATGTTTCTGGCTTCCTTCCGACCTTGGTATCACACAATGAATGTACGAATTGACAGGTGACAAAAGTGAGGAAGATCTATCTAACCACATATTTCGAACTTTTAAATAAATGACATGCAACATGGAATCATTTAAAAAGGAACTGTACTCGTTCTTAGATGACTTTTAAGTCTGACTGACAGTGTAATTGTTTTGCTAAACATTGCGGTATGGAAAAGTACAGGGGCACAGATACGTCATATAACCATTAGGTTTTAGAGACAAGGAACAATCTCTCCCCGTAAAACACTGCATATCAAACATAACATATATAATATACATATATTCTATCTGTCTGCCATTCTAAACGCATTCAGTTGCAATGTATGATTATGATCAAAGAGGCTCCTAGTAAACCAGTTTATGCAATAAAATTATGTCAATACCGAAGTGCTTTCTATGTTGTCGTCCTAATCCTACTTCTGTTCCGATCCCAACATCAGATAACTTGCAACAACGAACCAACGTCTTCGGGTCTTTCCGATAGACTGCTACATGATATTTGAATATTGCAGTAGATCCGATAATCTAGAGTGTGTCCCCCAGTGTATGTGTGGATACTGCTGATAGGTAAATATACATTTGGGATGATCATCTTCAAAAGTGTTTTCTCTCAAACTTGACAGGTGCCATGGAAAGATAATTTCGCCTTTCAGTTATCGGGAAACGTGTTTTACCCGCGAGAAATGATGTTCCGATTATTAATTTTTTTTTCTAAATAGGATATCAAATTAATCCGAATAAACTAGACGCTTTTTTTCTGTTGTCTTTGTAATTTAACATTTTAATGTGAATATTATAGGAACATCTCAGCGCAGATGAGGTGGATGATGTTCATTATCTGTGATATTGAGTCAGCATTACTTGTGCATTCTAAAAACTATTCTTTACATGAACTATCTTTTTTTCACCTATAATTGACTATCGTTCACGAGACGACATATCAATGCGTATGAAAGTCATTAAACCAAATAATAAAAACAGCTCTTGCATTTTGCATGATCAAATGATATATATTGCCTTGAGAGAAAGACATTCATGAAGACTTGATTTAAACTAGTCCAGAGAATACATGCTACGTGTTGTGATTGCCAGATTATCTCCCTTGATGACCCACTGTGATAGCCATGCTGAGGTCCTCGTTACGGCACGATCTGATATAGTGTGCTGTCGACTAGATACTTTGACCTAACATATACAGGAAGGTTGCATGCGTGATAGCTATCTCATTGTATTGTTCTTTACCATTACGTTTTTGCATTAGACTTGGTCTCGTTATCTATTGTTCGCCGAAAAGTAGACGACAGCTGTCCACATAGGTTTCGCTACAACATACACTGCCCTACCATGTAGTGGATCATGGATGAAGAATATTGAAGATGTCACCACACGAAACGTTACATACTCTTTTTGATAAAGTTTTTTTTTTTTCCTTTTTTTATGTCAATATTATAGATATAAGAGCATACTTTGCTAATGTTAACGGGTGACATTCTAAAAGGTTCACATCACAAATGCCGTTTAAATGTAATTAATTTTCAAATTCTGGTATCAACTTAAGGATCGTCTTTCTCCTTGCGAGTTGACGTTACATATACATGTGACATTTTCATTTCTACATATTCTGGTATAAAACAGTAACCAATACAAGTCATTGACAACAATGGTTTGACCTTTTAAGAAGCCGTAGCACCGCCCTATTACTTGAAACAGATTGACGGAATATTTCACTTCCTTGAACGTAAGTGATCAAATTCTAATCCCGGGGGAAATTATCCTAAAGAAACACCAACTTAATAAACATTTCCAGAGGTATCAAATTGCACTATCTACATACAAGGATTTAAAACAAAAAATTCTCATAAGCGTTTGGGCTTCTGTACATGTAATGTGTTAGCTCTCAAAGTGTGGACTTATGTACCTGTACTGTTGCTGGCTCTCGCTGTGTGGGCTTTTATACCTGTAATGTTGTTGGCTCTCACTGTGTTGACCTCTGTACCTGTAATGCGTTAGCTCTCACTGTGTGGGCTTCTATACCTGTAATGTTGCTGGCTCTCACTGTGTTTACCTCTGTACATGTAATGTTGTTGGCTCTCACTGTGTTGACCTCTATACCTGTAATGTTGTTGGCTCTCACTGTGTTGACCTCTATACCTGTAATGTTGCTAGCTATCACTGTGTTGACTTCTATACCTGTAATGTTGCTGGCTCTCACTGTGTTGACCTCTATACCTGTAATGTTGTTGGCTCTCACTGTGTGGGCTTCTATACTTGTAATGTTGCTGGATCTCACTGTGTTGACCTCTATACATGTAATGTTGCTGATTCTCACTGTGTTGACCTCTATACCTGTAATGTTGTTAGCACTCACTGTGTTTACCTCTATACCTGTAATGTTGTTGGCTCTCACTGTGTTGACCTCTATACCTGTAATGTTGTTGGCTCTCACTGTGTTGACCTCTGTACCTGTAATGTTGCTGGCTCTTACTGTGTTGACCTCTATACCTGTAATGTTGTTGGCTCTCACTGTGTTGACCTCTATACTATACCTGTAATGTGTTAGCTCTCACTGTGTTGACCTCTATACCTGTAATGTTGCTGGCTCTCACTGTGTTTACCTCTGTACCTGTTATGCGTTAGCTCTCACTGTGTTGACCTCTATACCTGTAATGTGTTAGCTCTCACTGTGTTGACCTCTATACCTGTAATGTTGCTGGATCTCACTGTGTTTACCTCTGTACCTGTAATGTTGTTGACTCTCACTGTGATGACCTCTATACCTGTAATGTTGCTGGCTCTCACTGTGTTTACCTCTATACCTTTAATGTTGTTGGCTCTCACTGTGTTTACCTCTATACCTGTAATGTTGCTGGCTCTCACTGTGTTGACCTGTATACCTGTAATGTTGTTGGCTTTCAATGTGTGGGCTTCTATACTTGTAATGTTGCTGGATCTCACTGTGTTGACCTCTATACATGTAATGTTGCTGGTTCTCACTGTATTAACCTCTATACCTTTAATGTTGCTGGATCTCACTATGTTGACCTCTATACCTGTAATGTTGCTGGTTCTCACTGTGATGACCTCTATACCTGTAATGTTGTTGGCTCTCACTGTGTGGGCTTCTATACCTGTAATGTTGTTGGCTCTCACTGTGTGGGCTTCTATACCTGTAATGTTGCTGGATCTCACTGTGTTGACCTCTATACATGTAATGTTGCTGGTTCTCACTGTATTAACCTCTATACCTGTAATGTTGCTGGATCTCACTGTGTTGACCTCTATACCTGTAATGTTGCTGGCTCTCACTGTGTTGACCTCTATACCTGTAATGTTGTTGGCTCTCACTATGTTGACCTCTGTACCTGTAATGTTGTTGGCTCTCACTGTGTTGACCTCTGTATGTACCTGTAATGTTGCTGGATCTCACTGTGTTGACCTCTGTACCTGTAATGTGTTAGCTATCACTGTGTTTACCTCTATACCTGTAATGTTGTTGGCTCTCAATTTGTTGACCTCTATACCTGTAATGTTGTTGGCTCTCACTGTGTTGACCTCTATACCTGTAATGTGTTAGCTCTCACTGTGTTGACCTCTGTACCTCTAATGTTGCTGGCTCTCACTGTGTTTACCTCTATACCTGTAATGTTGCTGGTTCTCACTGTGTTTACCTCTATACCTGTTATGCGTAAGCTCTCACTTTGTTGACCGCTATACCTGTAATGTTGCTAGCTATCACTGTGTTGACTTCTATACCTGTAATGTTGCTCGCTCTCACTGTGTTTACCTCTTTACCTGTAATGTTGCTGGTTCTCACTGTGTTTACCTCTGTACCTGTTATGCGTAAGCTCTCACTTTGTTGACCGCTATACCTGTAATGTTGCTAGCTCTCACTGTGTTTACCTCTGTACCTGTAATGTTGCTGGTTCTCACTGTGTTTACCTCTGTACCTGTTATGCGTAAGCTCTCACTTTGTTGACCGCTATACCTGTAATGTTGCTAGCTATCACTGTGTTGACTTCTATACCTGTAATGTTGCTGGTTCTCACTGTGTTTACCTCTGTACCTGTTATGCGTAAGCTCTCACTTTGTTGACCGCTATACCTGTAATGTTGCTAGCTCTCACTGTGTTTACCTCTGTACCTGTAATGTTGCTGGTTCTCACTGTGTTTACCTCTGTACCTGTTATGCGTAAGCTCTCACTTTGTTGACCGCTATACCTGTAATGTTGCTAGCTCTCACTGTGTTTACCTCTGTACCTGTAATGTTGCTGGCTCTCACTGTGTTTACCTCTTTACCTGTAATGTTGTTGGCTCTCACTGTGTTGACCTCTATACCTGTAATGTTGTTGGCTCTCACTGTGTTGACCTCTGTACCTGTAATGTTGCTAGCTCTTACTGTGTTGACCTCTATACCTGTAATGTTTTTGGTTCTCACTGTGTTGACCTCTATACTATACCTGTAATGTGTTAGCTCTCACTGTGTTGACCTCTATACCTGTAATGTTGCTGGCTCTCACTTTGTTTACCTCTGTACCTGTTATGCGTTAGCTTTCACTGTGTTGACCTCTATACCTGTAATGTTGCTAGCTCTCACTGTGTTGACCTCTATACTTGTAATGCTGTTGGCTCTCACTGTGTTGACCTCTATACTATACCTGTAATGTGTTAGCTCTCACTGTGTTGACCTCTATACCTGTAATGTTGTTGGATCTCACTGTGTTTACCTCTGTACCTGTAATGTTGTTGGCTCTCACTGTGTGGGCTTCTATACCTGTTATGCGTTAGCTCTCATTGTGTTGACCTCTATACCTGTAATGTTGCTGGATCTCACTGTGTTGACCTCTGTACCTGTAATGTTGTTGGCTCTCACTGTGTGGGCTTCTATACCTGTAATGTTGCTG